>NC_081536.1:16182890-16504676 GCF_030273125.1 Centropristis striata
CCTGCCTGAATCCCTTTTAATTGAAGGGAATTTGCCATACGAAGCACAAGAGTGACCGGATGGAAAGCTATAGGCCCAGTAACAGGGTCTGACGTTCAGCTTTAATGGTGTGCTGAGACAGTAAAACAGTAATGGGACTCATGTGTTCTTCAGTGGGAGGATGGGGATGGAGGAAACGGTGACCAGGAAGGCAATTGGACTTGGGTTTCATGATGGATGTGAGTGAAACGCCATGCCACACTGGCCTTTCAGGAAGAGGGTCTGTAGAGTAGGATCGCTTTGAAGTGTCATGTGTCCTGCCTTCGGGTTCATGTATTTGTTTTCACTCCCTGCTCCAGTAGGATTTCAACCCAATGGGGAGCCACAGTGAGGCGGATATTCCAACACCTTGAAGTCCTTTTATCGAGGGGCCTTATATGAGAGCTTTCCTCCATGAAGTTGAACTGCATGGTCCTGTGCTTTTAAGTAGAGGCCCCTTCACTTTTGTATTTTAGCTAACCACTGTGCGAAGTTATAGTGGGTTGATGTGTGCGTTGATGATCCATGCAGAATGTGAAACTCATGCACTTCAATGGTCTCAATGCAGATTTATGATTTCTAGACTTCCGTGTTATTACCGTAGCTTAGTTTCCATGTTATTATTACTTTGTTTCATCCTCTTCTCTGATGCAGAGGCTATATGTTGTTGCTGCGCTCATTCGTTTAATCTCTGGTTGGATTTGTTTCTAGAAAGCAAAACAGTAGACTTCAGGCTCCTTAAAACACATCCTGAGGCTATTTGACAGTTTTATTTTACACTGATGGACACTTTCACAGAGATCTAAGGTAAATACAACCCCCACCCCTATGTCTTGCTATGGAGACTGTTTCCAGCAGCACAGCTAGCATTTAACTAAAATCTCAACACTTTCTGCATTGGAAGTCAGCTAAATCTGCTCCATTTGGCTGGATGACATCACTCCTCATCCCTTTGCCAATACTAACAAGACCAGGTGTGTGTTAAGAATATTTCATTTGATTTAGCATCCATTCCCTCGCAGGATAAGTACAAAACCCTCTAATGGTTTCTGACAGATTGATCTGTGTATTACAGAGCTAAGTAGCCAGTTTGCTGCGTTAGCGGTACTAAAAGGTGTCTATTACATTTGTAATGATAAAAGGATTGTATGGATTTTTATTGAGCCTCCGGCTATGGTCGCATATTTTCCTTTTAAAACCATGCACATTTAAAACAGCATGGGTTCCCCCTGCAGAGTCTTTGGATGCTGTGAGTGGAAAATATCTGTATACTGTCACATTGCCATCTAATTTTGTATCCGCATTGTGTGTTTGGCTGTTTTTTTTTACACAAAGGTGTGCAAGAGTGTAACAGTGACAGATCTACAGTAGAAATGGAAAACTACAGCTCTGTATTATTTTTGCCGTTCACCCCGGCCCTTCAACACAAGTCCTGCTGTTAAAGCTACTGTACCATAGACTTTGGCTGTGAGTGCTGCCCAGTGCAGTTATCGACTTTTCCTTACCTTGGATTAGATAATATATGCCTTTGACAGGGCAGTGAATCTAGGTCAGACCTATAAGGGAGCTCAGCTTTCTCCACTTTTCCAGCCTGGTGTCCCGAGCCAAGGCAGTATTTTCCATAGCAGTGGCTTGAGGATACAGTTTGTGTCTTGGCCTTTGTTTCAGTTGGTACAGTATTTTGTGCTGATTTTTTTCTTCTGAACTAGGTGCAGTGGGTACAGGGTAAACAAATGACTGCTTGAGCTACTATTTGCTTAGACCAATACAAATAAATGCAAGACTTCATCTTAAAGAAAAAATTCAGTATGATTTTTTTTAATTATTATTCTGTCCTCAGTCCCTCTGCAGCTATTTTATTTGTCTATTTTATGAGAGTTTGCCAGGGGGAGATGCTGGCTCAGGAGGAGAGAGTAGTGCAGGGAGAAACTCGGGGAGAAAATGGAAAAAGCCATTTCCTGCCAAAGTTAGTGGTTCAGAGAGGTTGGTTCATTATAATGGCTTAATGGATCCTCCAGGATGCCTCCTCAGTTTACACTATATTGGAGAGATGTTAACCAAAGCTAAGCTAGCAGCCTTGTCGGTCAGTTCAGATGCTTTGTATTCAGTGGTTTAAACTTTGCCCTTTAATAGAGTAGTATGTAGGAAAGGAAAAAATAATTTGTAGTCACTTCTGGAAATGTTGGACTTATTGCAGCTGGGTTGCATACACCTCAAGGGCAGCGTTAGGCATGATGTGCCCAGTTCTGTGTAGAAAATCTCTCTCTGTGGACCAGTGAGGGTTTAACTTGTCACTATTCCAAGTCTACATCAGCCTCTATGAATTACAGTCTGCCAAATGAACTCCAGGAATGCCTGTCTGTTTTGGAGAGGCCAACTCACATCCGTCAGTCCCTCCGGCTCCCCCAAGACCCCCTGGCACCACCCATGTGCAGTATGTATTGTATCTCTGCTGCACCACCCGGCTTTCTTAAGCTGGGGGGAGTGAGTGGAATCTCAAGAGGAGCCTGAAGGGTCACTGTAGTCTTATCTGTATAAAATTGCCCTTTTTGTCCTCACAAACACTAATGTTTTTAAGTTTGACAAATGTGAGCCATAGAGGAGCTGGAAGGTAACAGCGGTATCCAGCAGGTGATGTTCGACTGCTTGGCTGAAAGCCCAAAGAGACTGCTGGAGTCAAATCCTGGCAGATTAAACAGGTCTGGCCCTCAGCGTGGCATGATGGATGTGCAGGATGTCTTCTTTACCTTCACATGGAAAAAATGTACCAGTACAATAATGTCTCCGCTCTCCGTCTTCAGGCTGGAAGCAAGATGATCTCAGGGCTCAGCTCAGCAGGAGCTCAATGTTCAGAGAGGCAGATTCCTTTTGAGCTTACTCCAAGAGCACAGACTTTGTTACTTTTAATGGCATTATTCCCGTAAAATTTAATGCTATCTTTAAAATTTTACAAGGCAGTATTTGTGTCAAGGCAAAAAATCCAGATCCAGATAAATTATAAAGAGTTTAGTGAATGTATTTTTTGGAAAATAAGATTATTTTAGTTCTTCTTATTGTTTTTTGTCATAGACATAGAAAAGTGAAGTTAATGTGGAAGTGCATTATTTAAAACCAGCAGGGTGTGACTCCACTGGTGTCAAAAAAATGTATAGAAGTCTATGAGAAAATGACCCTACTTGTCAGTTGACTTTCTGTAAACATTTTTCTAATGAGTCTTCTTCCATTCAGCATGATGTTGATTTAAACAATCTATTAAGCAGAATAGAGGCAAAGCAATGCATATCAGGGGCACTGTGTACATTTAAATAGCCGTGAACTTGGAAACTGATTTTGTTAGCAGCGACACATGATGCTTTGCACGGGGTAGCCAGGGGTTAGGTGCAGTCAGGTAGCTGTTATAGGTGAGTGTGCATAATGTCCTCTGGTGCTCAGTCAGAGCCTCCCTCTTGTCCAAATATGGCCACTTCTGGCTCCAAAAATCTCTATGGTTATGGCTAAAATGCCAAACTTGAAGGACCAAAACAGGAGTCCACAAACCAATGGATGACATCACAGTGGCTGCGACCGAGAGGCTTTAGACTCTTTTTGAGCTATAATGCACAAACAAAAACAAACACAGGACATAACCTTGGTAGAGGTAATGAACTGGTTATCTCCTTGAAGCCCTCAGTATTTATTGTTTGACCTGGGACACGCTCTGCGATCCTCATGTTCAGCTGCACAGATTAATGTTTATTAGAATGATAGCAGGTTTTTTTTCTGTACTTAGATAACAGCACCACTAAAAGTCATGTTGCCATAATTCTCTGTAAGTTAGAGTAATAATCTCCTATAAAGGTTCAGTATGTGATTCTGGACAAAGATAGTGGATTGTTGAGTCTCATTCTCAGACGATTTGGGTTGGTGGTCGGGCCGAACTGGAGCACTTAAGTGGAAATCTTTGAGATAGTAACATTAATGAGAGAACAAACATTACTTTGCAGATTTTAGCATCAATGGTTCCTGTGAGAGAGTGACAGCTTCTTGTATACTGGCTGTTTAAAATGTTCTGTCTCTGATATGCAGGAGGATTAAAGACAAGGTCAGTGTTGAGTTTCTAGTGCTCAAACCTCAGTTTTCCCAGTTTGGTATGTGCAGTTTCAGCAAGAACATGTTTCCTTGTATAAAAGAGGAAAAACCCTATAATTCTTGTCAGTGAACCACCAAAGACATGATGCAGAAAACTTTGCCAAGTGTTAAATGTCTTTTTTAAGCAGACTTTGCAGCAGCAGATGGAAGACACATTATCCACTCATAGTAATCCCCATATACCACATTTTTTCAGCTTACCAAGGAAGTACTAATGACCATCTCAAGAAATTAACCTTATCCTATATTTTTAGATATGGAAACTTAAATGGGAGGTTTGTAACTAGCTTTTAAACAAAGACTTGTTGAGCTTCTTCAAGAAGGCAAGAAGAACAGGAGCAATAACAGCATTTATGAGCACAAATAGTGGTAATAATATTGTACAGAAATCTGTCTGTCGAGCCAAAAAGGTGCCTCTGTCTCACTCAAGAATTGACTATTGAGTCGAACCAGCGTTTTAAGGGGTGGTCTTTCAGACAGTCAAGGACTGCTGTGTCTCCAAATCAGTGGAGCCTGGAGAGCACACAAGCTGGGGGCTAAAGCTTAGTTCAGACCATGAGGGGATCCTTTCAGAGGCTGGGAGGGAGAGAAGGTTGTTCCTTAGGTCAACATCAGCTCTTGAAAGTCGTGTTGTGCCGTTTTTGCCTCCCCCTCATCGTACCACAGCCACCCAGGTAATTGAAACCCAGTGTTTTATGAAAACTGGAAATGTGTGTATATTGGGCTGGATACCTTCCCCCTTGTGCTTTGATACAGAATCCACTGTTAATGAATACAGAAGCTGGAAATGAATGGGGTTTTCTCTTGCTCTACTCAACAGTGGTGTCAGATAACTGCAGGACTGCTGAGCCACTGCATTCCTCATCATTTCAGCTCGCGAAAAAAAAGGCTCCTTGTGCTGCTGAATCTGTGGTTCTCATACTCATGTGTAGAAATCCTTTTGCGAGAATTTCAGAGTTAGTCCAACAAATATCAGCACAATTTGAGGTCTATTTCTCTCTAAGATATGCAGGGATGAGTGGGCCATTACGGAGCCCTGCAATGTCACACTGCATTATGTATGTCATTTCTTATGTGATTGATTGTATATGTAGATTGCAGTTATGTTTTATAGGTCATCCAGTCACCTTGGGAACAACCCAAAATGACATAAATCTAGTTTCTTGTTGCAGCTGAGAATCTGTTGTTGATTACAGTAAAAATGAAGCTCGGGTCTTAAAGCTTATAGAGTTTCCAGATGGCAGATACTGTAAGAGAGACACCAAGAGCTCAGAAAAGCTGCTTACTCTCATTATATGTCTGTCCAATGCATTTCCACTTGCAGGGCTAGAATGTAAGTTCAGTGAGATTATAAAGACAACTCTTTTTAAAAGTCTTACTGTCTTGCTACGGACTATCTCAGTTGCATCTCGTTTTGTCACATTGCTACAAAACTTTTAACTTATATAACCAACATTAGCCTCTTTCACACATAGTTTCCTGTAAATTACTGGTATAACCTTTCAGGAACCACTCAGAATTTTTACTTTTCATACATGCAGTTAATTAAGGAACATTTTGATCCTGCGCCTTTTCGCACTTGCCATTGCAATGTCGACATACATGGGACAAGGGACAGTCCAGTAGGTTGCCAATCACCATGAAACTCAGAAGAAGAACAAGACGGCAAGCCTGGATGTACATTTACGTGGCAGGGAACATATCTTCATCTATCCTAATTTTAAAGGACATGGTGTGTGAGGTGCTGTTTCAGTCTAATTTTATTGATGTTGTGAATGTTAAACTGAAAAAGAATCACGGATTGAAATATGTCATCAATTTTCATCAACATCATTTTGTCGAACAGATGTAGCATTTTACTTGTTTGTCCCTGCAATGTCCCTGTTTTCTTTCACAATACAGGCATGCCAGCAGTTTCCCTGAAACATTCCCAGGTCTTGAAGTGGGAAATTATTCCCTTTAACACATAGCACCATACTGGAATTGTTCCTAAAACTTGGGGATAGACTGCATGTGTGAAAGCGGCTGTTGTTAATAATGAGATATGATTATGAGATATAACATGAGCTTGAGAGGATCTCATGCTGTCTCTCTCCATGAGAGCGCAAATAAGCTTATTTCCCCACAATGTTTGCTTTAAATTTGCATCTGTATGTTTTATGTTTGCTAAATTAGGCTGACATCATCATTTTCCTTTTTTTTATTAGAGAAATGATTGGAATCAAGCATGCACTTAACTTGAAACAATCAGAGTTTCACGACTCACAGCAGGTTACCGAGGCATAAACTTAGCTACAACTTTCCCCCCGGCTCTGCTTAAAAAAATCTGTTTTTTCACCATGTCCTTGTAGCATAATACAACAGTGTTGTCAAGACAAACCATTTGGTTTCTTCCTTTCCGAGGCTGCGACATTTGAGGTTTGTGTCTGTGGTCATGATCCTTTGGTGTGATGGTGTTGTATGACATCTCCACCAGAGGGTTGTGGGTTTAGCCATTGTCTTATGCAACCACTGACCCCCAAACCGTGGGGGTTACAAAACTAAACTCTGCTCAAACGTTTTAAATGCTTTTTTGATTTACTCAGGATGTTGACTAAGTAGCTATAATAGTAACATTGAATAATGTTTAGCAAAGTGTATTGCCAGTCAGCATTTGGCTGTGTTCTTTTTTTTCCTCTGTGGTTGAAACTCTGCAGCAGCTTTCCAACATTTTTAACTTTTCCTAATGTGGATAGTGAAGCAGAGAGAAGTAGAGAAACGTAGGTTGTGAATGATCAAAAACAGCAAGAAATTATAAAAAAGCACAGATAAAGATACAGGTGTACCTTTATAATGTATGCCTGCTCTCTCCCTTTGTACTCGTAAAAACAGACAGACACACACACACACACACACACACAACCACACACACATATTTCAAGACATAAGGTATGCTTCCTTCACCTTTGTTCTTCCCACATCTGTACACATAATCCCTGTCATCCGGAAACAAGGAAGAGAGAACACAATCTCCTAATCTTATTTCCATTATGTGCAATTTTTGTCTTTGAGCAGCCGAATCCAGGACTTCATTCACATGAGCTTCACTTTTAACCTTCTCACTTTTAGCAAAATTGCAGTTTTAGAGCCAAAAAACAGCTGTTTCCTTTGTGATGACCTTAGTTTAAGGTCTGTGTCAGCATGAAAAATGTACAAATGATAACCCTGTCAAGTATGAAGTTGACATTATCCAAACATTAAAAAAATTACATTCCCCTCCCAGCCCACATGGAGAAATATGTCACAACAAAATGTATAATATGCGGTTTCATTTGAAATCTGAAGCCTTAAACATACCCTAAAGATTGAATGAGTTCACGTCCACCACATGGTTTCTTAAAGTTGACATCTTGTGTTGCCTGTGTGCTAGAGCTGCAACAATTAGTCAACTAATTGATTAGTTGTGTCACAGAAAACTATAATTACCAACTATTTTGATAATCAATTCATCCTTAAAGTAAGATTTCATGCCAAAAAATGCAGTAAATGTTGTTGGCAATGTTGTTGGCCTCTTAAATGTGGAAATGAGTTCCTGCTCCTTTATTATATCATATGAAACTGAGTATCTTTGGATTTTGGACTGATAAAACAAGACATTTACAGACATTACCTTGGAATGAAAATGGGATGGACATTTTTTTTTTAACCTTTTTCTGACATTTTAATTGATAAAATAATCAGCAGTGAATAGTCAATCAATAGTTAGTTGCAGTCCTTCTCTGATGTATACATGGACGTATGTAGCTGGTTTGTGTGGGATTGAATTGCAGCCACCCTGTGAATAAATACATGCGATGAAAGACATGAAGCAGGTTCCTCGTTTAGTAGTGTTTTTTTCTACTACATTTCACATAATTGCAACCTGCCTGATATAAACCTGCAATGGCTGGGAAATCGGCACTTGCGTAATGTGTGTGCATTTTCCAAAGTACTTTTATTGCTTCTTTTGAGGTTCAGTGAACTCAGCCTAAGCACCTGCCATATGGGAGGATGGTTGAAAAATACAGGGAAGGCAGCCCTCGCCATCAATAACAGCATATATTTACTCAGGCCTTTTAAAGTGGCTCTTGTGTGTCTTTGCTCTGAAAGTATATCCCGACTTACAGCTCAATTAAAGTACATTCCTACACCTTATTATTATATTTGCTTACATTTCTAGAAGTGTTGGTTTGCTGAGGTGAGAATGACATTTCCCCCAAGCAGGCACGTCAGTGTGAAAAAGGCAATTTGCAAATGTAAGGGTTTTTATTTTATTTTATTGAGCTGACACAGGTCTTTCTACTCCTGCCAAGCTGACCTTTCTTTATAATGGTCACTTTCATTTAATGTACTATTAATGCAGTTGGTACTGCCCTTTGCTGGTCATTAAACACAACACATTAGATGTATTTAAATGTTTTCAGTGACTTAATGAGATATACAATAAAGTAGTATAATTACCTCGTTTAAAAATGAGGATGTCAGTGTAATTAATGTTTAAAAGCACAAGCTTACATTGGAAATAAAAAGCCTGTATTTTCAGATTTGAATGATGTAGACACTTTTGTTTTTGTCTGATTTATTATCGTAAGGTTATTGTTCAAGCCACAGTTTTGGTGCAAAGACTGAGCACATTACATGGCTTGTTATGCACCTAAGCCATCGCCAGCATGTTGCTTAAAACCAGACACTCACAGCATCCCCCTCTCTGTATCCACCCTAACTCTATGCAAAACAGCCCCTCTGCACAGCTGATTATGGGTTTCTGGTGTGTAGATTAAACAAATCACCAATTAAATAAATCATCCATCATGTGAATCACAATGATTGCATGTGTAGGTTAGAAAACCGCCTGGAAAGTTTTTCTTTGTTATTTCCTCCACTGAGAAAGTCATTTATTACTCTGTCGGCAGGATATCTTTAATGCCTGTAGACTCCAGATACATTTGGTGGACAGATAGATTCAATTATGTTCGTCATCGGAATTTAGGATTGCCAACATTACAAAATGATTATCATAACTACAGTATGAAACAGCCTGAGAAAATGACCTGATACGTAATCCTACAGGCATCCCTGCAGAAATCAATAATTTGCATGAAAGCTATGATGTTTTTGAACCTAACAGCAAATGAGGAATTGTTCAGTGTTGGCTGACGTTTGTATCTTCACTCTGGTTTTGTTTTTGCTGGAAGATGAGATGCCATGATCCAGCAGGTGTGAAAGAAATTTTGTGTACTGAATTTTTCCCTCATTTTCTCTGACTTCAACATAATAAAATTAAACACTTTCCTCAAACCAGAGTAATAACCTTTTCTAATCTATAGCAGCATTTAATTGCAACATATCTAATTATGATGGATTACTGCAAAATTAAGTACATAATTACAACATATTTCACTAAAGCAGATGAATCAACCTGCCTACAGTCTTGTTGCTACTATTTCTACCTTCGCCACACAGCCTTACTATAACATAAAGACACATAAATAATGGTTGAGAGGGGTTATACAATGGTCTATACATTGTTTTTTTTAGTAAAATCCCACCCATTGTGCCTGTTGTAAAACATCTCTCTGCTTCTTTACATAATCCTTCATTCTGTTTGTTTTCACTAATTTTGTACGTCTAAATTACCACATAATTCATCATTTCTGCAGGAAAATGTACAATGGATGTTTGCACCAGCTGTGAAAGTGATGGAACACCCCTATCCTCTTTATGAGTTGTCCGGACAGCTGTCAGCCATATTGTATTCCTGTTACCACAACAAATAGCGTATGTGTGGCATACCACACAGGACAGTTTCCGTGCCAGCTCTGTCACCCACAAACGTAGGCTGACTTTTAAAATAACATAACATAATGGATCACTGTACTCCACTCACTTTATTGGGATCAGATTTGTTAAGCTGAGGCATTTGTCATAAAGCAGTTGGCGGAATAATGCGGTCATACCCAGAGGACCCGAGTCAAATCAGCTGTGACATTGCAAATGGATATTTTGGCTAGAAACATCACTTCAGAAATGCCCTGCCCGCTCAAATCATGACTGATCCTGATGAAACGCAGGTTAAACAGGACCTCGTCACAAGTTGAGCTACAGCCAGGCGGTGTTCCCTCTGAAGTTCTTGGCAACACAATTAAGTTCCTCATGTTCATGTCCATTTGTCATTCATCCCTGTGATTTCAGTTCATTTTAAGGCTGTGAATGACTAAAACAATGATTTGACAGTAGATAAAGGTCAGGCTTGAAGATCCATGGTCGAATCAGCAGATGTCATCTATATTAATTTTCACCTGCTCTTGTAGAAGTTTAACATATTTTCTCTTCGGGGAAGAGGGAATCTTATCAAAGGTCTAAATTCATCTGCAAAACATTTTCAACAAATCTTATCTTGCTATGTAATGGAATGTATGACATGGTTGTTAAACATCCTGCACACTACTATGCACCCAAGTACATGGATACAAAGTCGGCAAAGTGTTCTACATCTGAACTAATAGTTGCACCATTTAAGCTTAAGCCTCCTTCTTGCTAAGACAGGCCGTTAATCTTACGCCTATAGTCAGGAGCAGGTGTAAAGTCCAAATCTAGGCTGTTTTTTGTAATATCAATGTTTTGTAATATCGTTATATCTCTCCAAGTTGACTGCTTCTTCTTGTTAGTTATCATGTAATTGGGAAAATGCTTAATTTTAACCATTATATTTTAAAGATTGTAAACCAAAAATCTTTAATATCTGAAATGAAAACATCACACCCTCATATTTCCCGTCTGTCTCACGCTAGATCAGACTGGGGCCTGATTGACTGGCATGGGCGCTGAAATGAAATAAGGGACGTTTGTCCGTTCAGTTCCTCTGCTTTATGAGGGCCACTATCTGCTTTTCCTTCTGCAGTTGCATTTAAAGTAAAAATGTAGATGTCACGATAAAGTCTCCAAGAGTCTGGACAGTTTTGGTACCTTTTAAACTGTTTGAATATTATTTTTAAAAAACTGTAGCAACGCTGTGAAAGATGTCCAACTTTGCCGTTTAGCCTCTGTATGTTTCCACAGGTTGGTGGTTCGTCAGCACCGCAGAGGAGCAGGGTTGGGTCCCTGCTACCTATCTCAACTCCCACAGTGGCACAAGGGATGACTTGGAGCTAGGCGCCTCTAAAGCTGGGGAAGGTAAGTCACTGCAGTCTGCTGCCTCTGCCCACCCACACACAAACACAACCTCACACACTCTGTTATAAACCCACATACAGACACCGCTGCTGCCCTTAATCCTCACTCTTTGATCTGTGACAAAATGGAGCAAACTTCACCACTGCCGGCCCACGCTAACGGGCTGACGCCGGGCTCATGTGAACACCTCTCTCTGTCTGCCTGCCATCATAAGCATGCTTGGACAGAGTGTAGATTCAGTCCTGGGTAAACAGCAAGGAGGAGTGCCAGGAGAGACCAGACCACAGCCACTGAAGTGAAGTGATGCACTGTACTGTAGAGATGCACCACAATATTAAGTGATATGACCTCTGTGTAGTGAGTGCATGAAAGAGGCATGTGTTTCTATCAGCAGTATGGAATAAAACATGAGAATATTTTCTGAGACATGCTCTTTAAATTATGGTTATTGTAAATTAAAACAAGCTCTGATATGAGTTATGCCATTTCATGCAATGTCTGCTTATCATTGTCGATTGCAGATAAGTTGCAGTACAGTAGACGTGTGTTGATGTTATAGTTCGTGAGCTTACTGGCGTCAAAGAGCGATCCAAAACCCTGATCAGAAACACACCTATGTCAAATTTGGAGCCAGAATATAATGCTGACACATGTGAAGCTGAAGCCGGCATCCAATCCTGTAATCATCTTGATAGCCCTGTCAGATATGGCTATCAAGCCATCGTCTTCAAGCGTTTTTAATATTAGAGGTGAAAACATTTTAAACTCGGAGCAATAGAACTTGATTACTGTCACGTCATCAGACTTTGACAGCTGTGACACGTAGTGCAGCTTGTTTGTAGAGATTTATGCTGCATTTTGTTTGAGAAAACCCAACAAACTGGAGGCACGGAAATAATTAAGTTGCAAGTTACACTTCCAAACAAACATTAAGATTTTCCAGCAGGCTAGCCAAAACATTTTCTGCTGTACAATTGCTGTGCTCTGTAACAATGGGACCCAGGATCCCCTCAGTGTTGTATATCTTATGACTCAAGGATGGAAGAAGAGAGGGAATACATGAGGCTAAACAATGTTACTGTTTCACAATCTCTTAAATAGTTTTAAATATCATTCTCTTCAGTACAGATTTATCAACTAAAGATTTCAACATGTATGCATACCACAAATGTATGACCACACACAGACACAAATGCAAACACAAAACACTCCTATCTGCTCTGTCAGAGATAGCTGCAGTTCGCTGCCAGGGGGTTTTAGGGCAGGACAATCTGTCAGTGTAATTAGTGTTTATGTGTCTAGTCAGTCATGGGAATGGCATGAAACTCATAAAGCATCTCTTTGTCAGTCCTGTGGTCTTCAACAGTCTGTGCCACCACATTGCCACAGAAAAAAAACACAGATTTCTGAAAAAACTGTTGTTTGAATTCCTGATGGTCCCGTCAAAAAGCCAAAAAACACACGCGACATGTTGAAAGCTCAGACAGCGTGTGATGTGAGTTTACCCAGTGATGGACGTGATTACACACCATCTTCGTCCTTGTTTTGGTCACATTTTGCATAAAAATACACATATTGCCTAAAGGAATAGTTAAGGATTCTGGAAAAACATGCTTATTTGCATCCTGGCAAAAAGTTAAATGAGGAGATTAATGCCACTCCGATGTCTGTGTGGTAAATAAAAACAAATGCAAGCAGACGGTTGGGTTGGCTTAGCTTAGCATAAAGAGTGGAAGTAGGGGGAAACAGCTAGCCTAGCTCTGTCTAACAGTGACACAATTGGCCTCAAAGCTCACAAATTAACATTTGGTCTTGGCTAGGACTAGTGACTCCACTGAGTTTATGCTGGCCCAGTACATAGCCCTAGTAAAATGGTGAATTGTTGATATTACCTGCCAGATTGAATTTAACAAACAAGATATAACTTGTTAATTCCTGATCTTGGTGGGCTTTTGAAAGAACCAGGCTAGCTGTTTCCCCCAATTTCCAGTCTTTGTGCTAAGATAAGCTAACCCATAGCTCACAGAAACACAAAGAGTGGTATCAATCTTCTCCTCAAACTTTCTGCCTTTAAACTTGACATATATGGGCACATGATTGTTTTGGTTTAACCACACAAGTGTCAAATTAATTAATCCTCTTATTGTGTTTGATATTTCCCTCTTTTGAAATAAAGAAAAGTGATGAAAAAGATTTTCTTTTTCCTACTTAAGACACTTTACAGGAGCTGCTTCTTCTATCATTTGACACAAGATCTAACAGTTGAAAGAAATCATTTTGATCTTCACTGTTTCACCTACAAAAGGCATCCTGAAGGGAAATAAAGACCTTCTAAGGCACACAGCTCCAACCAGCCGCACTGTCAGCTGCTCTATTAATTGGATGGAATTCTTGCTGCAGCAATGTGTGTCCCAGATGCTCTAACACAACAGGATGGGAAACCATGCTAACAACATCCTAATTACAAGCCACAGCGAAGATGTCTCGGGTTTAACACTTCCTCTGTAACCTCCATCCATCCACTCTAACTGTCCACCATGTTTGGCTTTGTGGTCTTGTTTTTATGTCCTCCATGTAGCTAATAATGGGGCTTCTCTGGTTGGATCCATGTCATCTGTGTGCTGTGTGTTTGTGTAACATTTGTGCTTGCTCTTCATGTCTCCCATGTTTGTTTGTTGCCGTCTGGTCACCATGTCTGTCAGTTACTAAGAGGCATAAGGCTCATCTGAAGAGGCTGGACCGGAGATGGACGTTGGGGGGTGTCATCAGCCGGCAGCAGAGCCGAGGTGAACTGAGACAGATGCTGCACCACCTCCCCCCCTTTGTTATTGCCCCCCCCCACCCTGTCTTGCGTATTGTCTCTTATCACATGGCTCATCTCCTCCCTCTCCATATTCACATATTTGCCCAGCCTTTCATCCCATGTTGTCTTCCAGCAAATGCATTTATCATAAGCCACAATCCACCACAACTAACCACTAACTGACTTTCATATGAAATGAGCTTGGACAGCAAAGGTGAAATCATCAACTTTATATACACCAATTATTGATGCAGGGCTCAAATTATGTTACAAAATTGCTCCACGTAAGCATTTTCGTTATAATTAAGCACTGTATGCCAAAGCCAATTTTCCCAGAATCACAAAAAAAACCTACCCACTCATTTGAAAGTAGTTGCGTAATAGACTTCGGAATGCCTGATGCTGCATTTGAGAGCCATATTTTGCTTTTTTTATGAGCAAATTAAGCGTGCATGTAGTTTTTAATGGTGGTAAAAACAGACATTTAACCTGCTGTGGTGCAGATAGCAACCAGTATTGACAGATAAACAAAAAGCCTTGTTAATATTTTACTTATTTAGCAAGACATTCTCAATCACAAAGTTGCACATGTTCTCCTTTCCAAGGCCGAGGCATGTTTTTTTTTTTCACTGGAGATGCATTTGGATTGCTGACAGTGGAGTGAGGATAAGCTATTGAGTTCAGCCCAAACTTTAACGCTTGGCAGTGGATGCAGCTCTCGGGAGTGGAGAGAGAGAGTTGTTTCCACCCTAGGACTGAAATCTTGCTTTGTGTTTAAAAAAAAGGAAAAAAAAAGAGACAGATATTTTGCTGACTCCACAAGAGTAATTTCTAACACTGATGCAGGCGATGCATGTTGTGGTTAACATAACATCTGATTCAGAGTTTCCCTACATTGCACCGCTGGATATTGTTTGAAAGACGTTGGTGAGAGGAAAACGTTTTACCAGCCCTGACACAAAGAGGCCGGAAGAGCCAGGCAAAGGGAAAATAAAGCTTACAGAAATATCTTTGCCCATGGAGGCGACTGTAGTTTCTGCAAGTAAAGGGATTTGCTATCCCACACCCATTCAGCAACCTCGGAAAAGGGTGGAGAAAAGGAAAATGGAATAATTTGTCACCAGAATGTTGCTTCCTGTTTACTAGACGGCATACAGAGGGCTTTTTTTTTAATGTATCCTTCTCCTTTTCTGAACACACCTCTCCTCTCTGGGCTGTCTGTATTTAGACAGGAATTGCTATAATGACAGGAAATGATGTCTTTGCTCTGCCCCTTGGCCTCATGGGAATGCATAAATCAGCATGGAGCCTCTGCTCTCATTTATGTGCTGAGTTGGAGATGCTCGCTATCACGAGGCCAAGGACACTGTTAGGACATTAGCTGGCCTCAGGTGTTATAGTTCCCCTTCTTCAATACCCTTAATGAATACCAATTAGTTAGGTTAAAGTGGTTGATATTATGATGCAAAACATTTTATTACATTTTTAGGAACACACCCTAGTACTAATTATTTTTTATGGACCTCATTGGACGAGTGAGGCTAAAGAGATGAAAGGAATCACGGACGGAGCAAGAACAGAAAGAATGTTGTGGTTCCTGGTCCACCACACGTTAATGTCAATTTAATATTTGCTATATAATTTTGATACTCAATATGATATATAATTTAAAAAAAAGTAATCTCATATCTCAGATAACATCTGTGCTATCTCAGAGTTCATCAGCCGGCCGTCTGAGAATGTAGCCTCTGGAGATAATGTTTCTGGGGTTCCAGTGTAGCCAACACTTCCTCTTCTGTTTACCGGTCATTGTTTACAGTCCGATTTACAACTTCATCGATTTTTTGTAGAAGGTTTTATGTCCAGACGCCATTTCAGCTAATCTCTATAAAAAATATCTGGCTATGAATGCAGATTAGTCAGTACTACTTGGACTACAAACTACTTGGACTACAAACTACTTGTCCGATTGCCTTTTCCCTAGGTTTGTTAAAATCCTCGGTTTACATACTGTATTTGGCGGGTTACAATTTTTGAAAAATAATATAATATTATAATATAGATAATAATTTCACATAATTTCTGACCATAATTAGTACCACACCTGTATACAAAAAGTTGGAAAAGGTACTGTATAGCATAATAAACACCCAAAAAGATTAAATAAAACTTGCTATAGAAGTCGACTGAGGACTAACTACAGCCATTAGGTTTGGTTAAAATCATGCTGTCAGTTTCAATGCTCCACATTGATTTGAAATGAATTCAGCTTAGGTTGTACTCAAAATGCCTTGGTTGCTGCACCTAAGCCTTATAATGGTAGGGAAACCCCTGTATCTGTTAGTAGAGATTAACATCTGTGTAACTTCAGAGAAAAACATACTACTAATTGCTGACTATTTTTTTCTTACTCCAAGAATAAAAAGTGTTCTTTAGTTATTCGCAGTATTATAAAGTTTCTCTCAGTTTCATAAAAAAAGATTATGGACAAATCTCATGTGCCAAAGAACATTTTAACACACACAGCACATCTAATCGCACATCTGGCAGCTGAACTTACTGCCAGAAAGCAAAACAGTTCCAGTCTGTATTAAAGAAAAAGATACACCTCTACTCCAGTTTAATATCGCATTATTGCTATCAATAAACCACAAGAGAATCTCTAATTGTATAGTAAAGTTGATACTTTATTACAGCAGTATGGCCATGTAAATAAGTCTATAGGGGGGATTTATAGAATATACATTTCTTTCTCTTCCCCCCCCAATGATTATTTTGTTTCCATAGCTCTCAAAACCTTAGCTTTGTTGTCATTCTCTGCTCTTGCTTTTGCAGAAGAGAAGTATGTAACGGTGCAGCCCTACTCCGGCCAGGGAAAGGATGAAATTGCTTTTGAGAAAGGCGCCATTGTGGAGGTGATTCAGAAGAACCTGGAAGGCTGGTGGTTTGTCAGGTAACTGTCTGCTTAGCCACTTTAGCAGTAATTACTTCTTTTATTACCCAAAAAATTAATTTTGAATTAAAAAAAATCCCCATCAACTTCCTACACAGGTACCAGGATAAAGAGGGCTGGGCTCCAGCCTCATACCTGAAGAAGATGAAGGATGATCTCTCACCCCGCAAGAAGACTGTGACGGGCCCAGTGGAGATCATTGGAAACATCATGGAGATCAGTAACCTGCTTAACAAGAAAGCCTTGAGTGAGAAAGATGTGCAGATTGAAGGAGTCCCAGAGAGCCCCCAGGTGGCCAAGAAGGAGATCAGCCTGCCGATCCCTTGTGCCGACTCCAGCCCTGTTGGTAGTCCACAGGATGGTAAAAGTAAAGCAGAGCCTCCCTCACCGGCTATAGCTCGCATCGCCCCTCATCGGGTGGAAATTGGTTAGTCATGTTACTGTGAATGTTTGAAATTCTGTCAGTAGATCACTTATTACTCAATTTTTTTTATTGCCTATTCTTAAATGTGACCCAACAAATCTGTATGTTCTTTTTCCTCTGATGTCTCACAGGTTCCCCAGTTCTCAGGCAAAAACCTCCTCCCCGAAGAGATGCAACCCTGGTAAGAGTGTGACATTTCAGCCATCCACCCATCCCTCTTCCATCCATGTTTCCAATGATAAATGGTCATGCACAAAGCTTTTGTCTTTGTGCATGGCATAAACAATATGCTTTTGTCTTTGTGCATGGCATAAACAATATGCTTTTGTCTTTGTGCATGGCATAAACACTATGCTTTAAGGGAAGAAGATTCCAGATCCTTTACTCAAGTAAAAGTAGTCAATTAGTGTAAAAATATATAATTACAAGGTAAGAATTAAGAATCAAACTTAGAGATAGAAGTGCTATTAGAAAAACATATTTAAAGTATCAAATGTTAAATGGATGGGTTTCTTCTTTTGTGCCCAGGGATTTCAGTTGCCCTCTCCACCAGAGCCCCCTACAGTTGAAGCAGAGTATTACACCATTGCTGATTTCCAGTCCTGTATATCTGATGGTATCACTTTCAATGGAGGACAGAAAGCAGAGGTAAGCCCTTTTTTTCAAGGAAAACTTCAACAAAAGGACAATCTTAAATTTGGGTACCAACCATGTACCTCATATAAACTCTTTTTTGAATGTGTATTTTAGGTGATTGAGAAGAACTCTGGTGGTTGGTGGTATGTCCAGATAGGAGAGAAAGAGGGCTGGGCTCCCTGCTCCTACATTGACAAACGTAAAAAGCCCAACCTGAATCGTAGAACAAGCACACTGTGCCGCCCAAAAGTTCCACCCCCAGCCCCGCCTGTCAAAAAACAAGACTCAGTGGAAACTGCACCTCCCAGCAGCCCCGGGTCCGAAGCTCCAGAGTCCCCCGTGTCTCCTGGAAGGCCGGTGTATGAAGAGCCAGAATATGACGTCCCTGCAATTGGTGATCTGGACATGGAGTCTGAGTTTGAGTTTCTGAGAGGAGAAGGTTCCTTGGTGGATGTAAAAAATGAGGACACTTGCTCCGAGAAGGGATCCCAGCTGTCCTCCAAACCTTCTCCGGCTTCGTCGCTCCACAGTGCTTCCTTCAAGATGTGTGAGTCATTTGAAGATGGCCACGAGGCAGAAGGGGAAGCAGAGGGAGAGGAAGAGTGTATCTATGAGAATGACGGCTTCCGGGCCTTTAGGGAGACGCCAGAGAGGCAGTGCAGCAGGGACTCAAATTCCTCCAAGACAAGTGTCTTGTCAGAAACTGGCAAGACTGCAAACCCAACATCAGGTGGTTGGAGACCTGCAGGTAACAAGCTCAAGATCGACTTGAATGGGAGCCCATTTTCAACCAAAGCTGAGGAGGCATCCAGTCCTAAATCTGCCTCTGTTGAGTCCACCCCAGATCTGTCCAGAACAAAGAAAGACCAAGAGGAAAGCAAAGCATCCTTCTCCATCAAGTCTTCCTCCAAACTAAAGCCAGTGGTGAGGCCTAAACCACAGCTCGCCAAGGCGTCCAGTGCAGAGAAGATGGACATCAGCACCTTGAGAAGGCAGCTGCGACCAACAGGGCAGCTGAAGAACGGCACCAAAACTAAAGGAGAGGACTCTGAGACAGCTTCAGTCATCTCCTCAGAGGATTCTTTCTCCTCTCAGAGCACGTCCGATCTCTCCTCCATCTATTCTAAAGGCAGCCGGGGAGACTCTGACCTGGAAGGCTGCAGCCTGTATCGCACCACAGATCTCTACGAGAAAGTCCAGGAGTCTGAGGTCAGCTTCCCCGCTGGAGTGGAGGTGGAAGTGCTGGAGAAGCAGGAGAGTGGCTGGTGGTATATTCGCTGGGGAGGCACAGAGGGTTGGGCTCCGACTTACTACCTGGAGCCCGCCAGGCAACAAGATGACATGGCAGGGTCTGAATCTGATGGCACCCCGACCAAACCTGGAAGCCTCAGCAAGTCCAACAGCCTGGAGAAGAATGAACAAAGAGTGCAGGCTTTGAACAACATCAACCAAAACCTAAAGAAGGTCACCCCGCCCATCCCCTCCAAACCTCCTGGCGGCCTTTCCAAACCCATTGGCTTGTTCAGTTCACGAAAGCAGAACAGCACCAAACAACAACAGGTTGTGAGACCTCAGTCTGTCTTCATATCAGCCCCTATCAGGGACGGTCCCAGCCCTGTTGGCTCTCTCAGGAGAAACGAGTCCCTCAACTCTGCAGACCACCCTCGTGCCAGCCCCACAGTGCGTCGCAATGCCTCCTTCGGCACAGTCCCACGTAATCTGCCGCCAAACAACATAGCACTACCCAACAGGAACAGATCCGGTACGGGCAGCTCTGAATCCCTCGGCCTCAGCTCTCAGAAGAATGCCCTCCCTGTATCCACAGTGAAACCCAAGCCCCACATCATCCATAACAACCTCAGAGAGGTGTATGTCTCCATAGCAGATTATCACGGGGATGAGGAGACCATGGGATTCCCTGAAGGGACGAGTCTGGAGGTCCTGGACAGAAACCCCAATGGATGGTGGTACTGCAAGGTTCTGGACAATGGCGGGCCACGAAAAGGATGGGTCCCCTCAAATTACCTCGAGAAAAAGCACTAGCACTCATGTGTGGAGTAGGCAGAACTCTGAGCATGCGTGTAAAGACTACTCAAACAGATTTATTTTGTGAAAAAAAAAGCCAAACCATAAGACATTAAGTAAGGATCTAAATCTTACCCGGTACCTTTGCCAAAAACGAGCAGCCAGATCAAATTGTGACTTTGAAATTAAATGAGACATCTGGTAAAATGAGTCTACGTGATACAGTGCCTGAGACGTTGCATTAGGAGCAATATAACGAGACTTAGAGACGCAGCCAAAGAGAACACCAGAGAGTGGAAGAATGATTTAATGCTATTCTTCAGTGGATACCTTTAACTTGAACTAAGATCTAAGACCTTTCTCTGTAAGTTTAATATGTAATTTTTTAAAAACTTTTAAAAGCATTTAAAGCTTACTGCATGTTTGAAATGATTCATTATAATGACGATGCCTTGAGCTGTTGAAGTTAAAGCTACAGTTGGTAACTTTTATTAAAAAAAAATACTTTTTTGTCCTATTTGCTCAAACTGTCACTATATGCTGACAGTAGTAAATGAGACAATCTGTGAAAGAATCGTGTTACTTTTCCTCCTCTAAGTGCTCCTATTGGCATAAGGGAAATAACCAATCGGAGCCTAGGAGCCGCTAATGCAGCTGTCAATCAGTCAATGGCTGCTCGAGAATTGCAGTCAGACTGTCAAACTAGGCAGTGCTGGTTAGTACAAATCAAAATTCTATTACTGCATTGCATATTTCTCACCTCAAATATTTTCAGAAACATTTTAGTGTACTGCAGTTAGTCTAGTGATGTGCAGGTCAGTCCACAGATGGGTCAAAAAGTGACAAATCAGTGTTCACAATAAATTATTAAGAAGTCCACCTTCCACACATTATCTTCTCTCTCACAGACAGACAGGCACACCACTTAGAGAGCTCCAGACACAGTCGGTCTCTGTCCTTCTCTCGCCTTCTAAGAGCGCTACTATAATGCATAAAGTTGGTGGTTTACAGCTTGGGTGGTTGCACAATGATTTCCACATCTCTTTGCTGTCTGCTGTCTAAAATCACACACTGGTGCAACAATATGTGCGGTGTAAAAAAGCAAAGCTGGCATAATTGACATTCTTTACACCAATATGGAGGAATCTCTGTGTAAAAGATTGACATGATTGACAGCTGTGTTTGGGACTCATCAGGTCTGATTTGTTGTTTTTGTTCAGGCACCGTAAACTCTCGCAAATGCTTTTAGGAGCACTGGGAGGAGGAGCACGATTTTTTCACAGATTATCAGTCTCATGTACTCCTGTCAGGACGTAGTGACCATTCAAGGAAATATGACAAAAAGTTTTTTTGTTTTTTTTTTACAAAAGTTATCAACTGAACCTTTAAACCTTTTTCTCCTCCTTTCTGTAAAGAAAATCTCAGTTGTTGCCAAAGCTGCTTTGTGTTAGTCTCACCATGGTGCTGTCTGTTTGCATGTTTTTTAAATATCTTTTTAAACTG
This sequence comes from Centropristis striata, assembly GCF_030273125.1. Classification (NCBI taxonomy): domain Eukaryota; kingdom Metazoa; phylum Chordata; class Actinopteri; order Perciformes; family Serranidae; genus Centropristis; species Centropristis striata. Next base: position 16,204,572 of record NC_081536.1, read on the forward strand.
TATGTCAACCTTTTATGTGAAATATTTTATCCATTTAATTGTGTAATATTTTCCTATCAAAACAATTTGTGAGCATCTCTGATTATCACAGTATTTTCTTACACTTAAATGTAAAAACAATCCCTGATTATCTACCCTTAAAAGTTTTTTTGTTTGCATTTCAGAGGCTTATTTTTCAAAATTAAACTTTCCTAACGCCACTGAAAACTATATTTATTCATTACTTAAAAATTCTATTATTACTTATTTTATTATTATTGTAAGAAATTTACTGATAAAAAACAACAACAACTGCTTAACATTTCTAAGAACTGCTCTATTAATAATGATAACATTTTGAATTTCTGCTGGGCAGTAAATTTGACACAACTCTTCAGCTGCAGTAGTACTAGGATGCTCACTTTTGTTTAATGTTAACTGTGTGACCAGTGATAATAACTGAAGTGCCAAAAGAATGAATTAAATAAATGCACTTTTGAACATTAGTACTTTCTTATTTTATTTTATTTAAATGTATAGTTACCGTTTGCCCATTCATGCTTGGTTCTCTAGTAACTATTTCCCAACCCTTTCTGACAAAAAGTCAAATGAACTCAAATCCCCTTCACTAACACCATCCGACATGTTCCACATAAGTTCCTATAAATAAGGATCAGAATAAGGAATAAAAACAGGTTTTAATATAGTTAAATTAGTAATGTTGCTCTGGTTAAGTTTGCATTTCTACAACTAGTGGAAGAACCTGGATGTTTCAAGTAATCCCTTAATTTTAATCTAATTAAACAAAATTAAATTATTTCAACTGTTTACCCAATACTTTACATTAACATATTATACATATCCAGTTAAAGATTAAGTTTGAGCTTGCTTAAGAATCCTAAGATTATATGGAGAGCTGATAATATTTAATTCAGTAATAAGTAAATATATCTTAAATGTTTAGTCCCATTAAAATACCTAAAACTGAAAAAAAATAAATTTGTAAAGAAAGACATAAGCCATTTTAAAAATTAATAAACCAACATCATTTTGATCCATTTTCCCTTCATAAAAAGTTGCACATAAGAACAAGCAGATAGCCAGTTATAATTTAGGATAGTGGCTGCTTCTCTTTCTAATTTATGATTTCTTGTGAGTCATAAAGAGACACTAAGTCAAACATGATTTGATGAAGTTCAGTGCGATAGTGGAAAAATGTCTAACATTGCAGGTCATCATTTTTCACCTCTCTACTGTCTGCTGCAAAGCAAAAAACCCCCCAACAACTTAAAATTAGTATATATATATATTACTGTGAGTCATATATTGTCACATAGAGTTCATAAACACGTGTTTTGATATAGTTGTTTTTATTGAATAAGGCCCCCATTTAATTCAATGTATTAAGATTTTTTTTTTCGCTTTTGGATTTTATGTTCACAGTGGAAGTTTTCTTGAGGAATTTAACCAAAACAAAGTCAGCAATTTATATACAAATGGTCGTTTTTGTGCGTGAAATATTCCTTTAAAATGAAATGTCAAAAATGCTCTTATTCTGGAGAGGCGTGTCAGTATCTGTTTGATTGACAGCAGCTGTCAGGCTGCTAATATGCCAAAGGATCGACAAACAAACAGCCTGAAAGTGATGAACACCTGACAGGGCGCTGTTTGTGGTGATGAAGAGTCAGCACCACACCAACATTTAACCGGATCCAAGTGACTGATGCCAGCTAATTAGCTTACTAGCATGCAAACTGATGCTGGCAGAGCACGTTACCCTGCTAAATGTTTGTTTGGCGGCAGGACAAGATGTGTGTCCGTTTGTTAGTTAGAGGAGAACATGAAACATCAAAGCTGATATCATGAACTGTGGCTCTTGTGCAGCCATCATTAAACCAAAACATTTAAATGTCTCTTTTTGATTTTTTTCTTCTCAAAAGAGAAGACGGGATAAGTGATTTACAGAACAGATGTTTGTGCTGCAGCAGACACAAAAAAGGCAATTTAATTTTACTTTAATGCTCCACATGTGGCAGTTTGCGTGGCATTACTTTCTAACATGTGAGAAGGGAGTAATCATCTGCTGAATTAATTGCAAATTAATGTGGCGTATAATAAACAATAAAGTGAAAACTTATCACAGGCTATAATCACTGGTAATGTTAAGCCTCTCAGTTGTGTTGCATTAAAAGCTTTATGATTTGGAATAAGTAGAAGATTTCAGTATTGAACGTGCTTATAGCCACATCTGCACAATTCAGCTGAAGTGTTTCACCAGCTGGATGTTGTTATGCAGATAAATTAGATCACACTTGGTTGCCTGACATCCCTTTCATTTCTGACTCATAATAACACTGAGCCAGATAGTGGTGAAATTCACTTTGATTGGCCTCCTCTGGCAGCTTCTGCTGCAGGAGAACCTGCTGCAAATTTGACTTTGGTTTCGATGGCTTTCATTCTGTGGTCGCTGAGCTGCTTAATTTAGCATCAACTGACAAAGCAAAACTTTAAGTTACCACTGTGGAGCTGTAGCCTATAATATTGTCGCCTTCAGCTATAATCAGAGAAACACCAAATCAAAACACTGATGCAGTTTTCCAGTGTCAGACACTACATATTTGTGATATATTGGATCTGGTGCTTGAAATATAATAAGATTTACAGCCTACAGGAATTTTATGTGAAATATGTCCATCCCGCTGGCTGTTTCCTCCACTGGGATCTCATAGTACACTCACTGGCTTGGAACGAAGTTATGGGTGCACGTTGATCATCTTTATACTATGTTTGTCTGCTGGCTGTGTGTCTGTATTTGCTTGCTTTGTTGAGCTCATGTGTAGAGAATGTGTTTATTGCAAATGATAAATCACAGGAGTTAAAAGGAAAGGAGAAGGAAATGCAAGATGATGCAGGTGAGATAAAAAACGCCCCAAGAGACTTATACGTTCGGATGTGAAGCTGGTGTGTCAGTCATTGTGTGAAAAGTTGTGCAAACTCAGAATGTCATGTTTATTGAGTGTAGAAGTTCATTCTTGACCTTGATCTTGAGGGGGGCTTAGATAGATATACCTCTTTTGGCTTACATGTTGACCAATATGCACTGATACGAAAACTTTTTTTGCAGAACATGTAATGCAAATTGATTTAGAAATGGTGACATCATCAAATAGTTTGTTTAGCCGAACACATGTTCTTTCCTCTTTTACCTAGAGTGACTGAAAAGTGACAGTGAATGAGCAGTTAGGTGTGGGACCATTTGTCCAAAGATGGTGACACAATGAACAAACTATGTATTGTATAATAATGTGTAATAATGTTGAATATGGTTTAAGAAAGCAGCCTTCTAGGTACCTTTTACATAGTCACATCAGTGCAAAATCCACATACAGAAGGTCTTTTTTAATTTAAGCTTAAAAATTCATTATATCAGCTGCCATATTGGTAACCTGTAATTTCTGTAATTTCCCCTCCAAAATTGGTATCAGCTTTGAAAATCCAATATCTCTTGGGCTCTAGTTATTATAATTGAACAGAAAATAAGTTTGAAATAGGAATACAAAAAAGCCTGTTCCTATGTCTTAAAGATTTTACATATTTTTTCCCTACTTTTGAAGTAACCTCTTCCCAGTCTATTTTCTTTATCATTTATAAAATGTAGAAATACAATTGTGTAACGAATGGATGGTTTAGAATTGCATCCTATCTCATTGCTGTTGTTTTGAAGGGAAAATAATTTTGATATTATCTGTTGATATACATCTATAGAGGTGCAGGACTGTATATTGCAGTGAAAACAAGGTCACAATAAGTAAAATGTGACAGGAGCAAAAACATGCCCTGAAAAATGATTGAGGTTCAGAGGTTCAAGTTCTATCAAGTGCCTAGTGAGTAGCGTGGGAGATGCTATCACATCTTTCTGTAGGAGTGAGTAGTGCTGTAGTGTTGGGGAGGTAGCACTAAATATTCCTCTGACTGCATCTGGCCTGAACTGAACCCCATTAATGTCTGAGAATTTGTTAAAAATGTAAATCCAAACCAAAGAATGTGAGAGAAACTGGCTGCAGATTGCCCACATCTGTGACAATCTGGTATCAACTTTTTATAATTTTGTCTTTCCTGGACTTGGTTTGTCTTTGAGGGTTTCTGTGCAGAAGGTGCTGGAGCTGTGTCTGGCCTCTGGAGGGCAGCAGCACTCAGTCTCTCACTGCACAGTGAGCAAAGCATCACAGTAACCTTCACCTCTCTATTTATCAACACAGAAATTAGATAATGCAGGGGTGAGATCACTCGCTTGATATTTTGCACTGTGAACAAAGTTGTACTTTTTAAAATATAATTGCACTTCTCCTCAAATGCCTGTCCCTCAGCGCTGCAAATCTCACTGAGAAAAAGATTTTACATCACACTGAACACCAAAAGCTTAAAGCCTTAACCACAACAGAGGAACAAACTCAAACTCTGACTGTCTGATGTCTCGTTAAAATTCAAAATCGATCGTGTTGTGCTTTTTTGGAATACAAATTTGATACCTTAATAGACGGCGTGTGTGTTTGACCAAACAGCTGTCTGTTTGAGATACCAAAACATAGCTCAAACAAGTCTGCCAAGCCCTTAAGCCTTCAGAAGGCCTGCAGCCAGGTTCACTGAGAGGTCTGAGTGGAAAGTCTGTGTGTACACAGACACCAGTGAGATATACTGTATTCATGTCACTGTCACAGATCCTGGCTTTGTGTTTCCCTCTCACCTCTGAGAACACTTGGCCATGAACGGCAGCCACTGCAGCCTGTTTCATGTCTGCACGTCATGGGTTGTATTTGTGCCTGTTGGAGTGCAGCATAAAACAGTGCTGCATTAGCGCCAGGCCCGCAGGGTAGTAAATAACAAATGATGTTCACTCTGGCCAGGTCTACATACCACAACTCTAAACACTTTCTCCGTGAGTTATAGCTGTTTACTAAAAGCCCTTGCCTTTGTTATTCATATAGTATATGCCGGGTGTTAGTCAAGTATACTACTATGGTGAGTGATTGCGTTAGGCATCAGAAAGATGGCTGTCTTTTTGTTCTCTAACTGTTGTCTAATTTGAATTTTCTCGCACAAGACATTACATCAACAACCATTTGTATAATGTATGCTTTGGGAAAAGGTAATGGCACTAATGCTCTCTCACTCCCAATCTTCTGTGCCAGATTAACTTGCTTCCTGCTGCGCGTTAACATCATAAGGACTGTATCTGTGAAATGGAAATGGTCAGTTTTAACTTTTTATTGCAGTTCGAGCCCAATGCATGAACCACTGTAGCGAATATTATTTCTTTTGTACATAAAGAATGGCTGTACAGGCTCAAAATTTACTTTTTATTTCATGTAATAAATAACAGGGTTAAAACTTAAAAGTGCTTGGATTTTAAATAAAGTCAGTGAAATTGCTATAAATTAAAATAGGGCATAAAGGGTGTCAAGTCTAATAGATGACACATTTCTAAACTTTTGTGTTCCTTTAATTTGTTTTGCAGAATACTGTCACAGAACATAATTTGTGTTTTTTAGCATCTCATTTATGATTATCAGGTAAAATAATCACTGTACTGTATATACTTTATGTTCTGTATATACAGTAGTGTTCAAAATAATAGCAGTCCAATGTGACTAACCAGATTAATCCAGGTTTTTAGCATATGCTACATGGCAAACAAGGTACCAGTAGGTGCAGTAGATTCTCAGAAAACCAACAAGACCCAGCATTAGTGATATGCACGCTCTTAAGGCTGTGCAATTGGGCAATTAGTTGAAAGGGGTGTGTAAAAAAATAGCAGTGTGGCATTCAATCAGTGAGGTCATCAATTTTGTGAAAAAACAGGTGTGAATCAGGTGGCCCCTATTTAAGGATGAAGCCAGCACTTGTTGCACATGCATTTCTCTTTGAAAGCCTGAGGAAAATGGGTCGTTCAAGACATTGTTCAGAAGAACAGCATACTTTGATTAAAAAGTTGATTGGAGAGGGGAAAACTTATAAAGAGGTGCAAACAATTATAGGCTGTTCAGCTAAAATGATCTCCAATGCTTTAAAATGGAGAGCAAAACCAGAGACACGTGGCAGAAAACAGAAGACAACCATCAAAATCAATCGAAGAATGGCAAAGGCTCAGCCAATGATCAGCTCCAGAATGATCAAAGACAGTCTGGAGTTACCTGTAAGTGCTGTGACAATTAGAAGACGTCTGTGAGAAGCTAATCTATTTACAAGAATCCCCCGCAAAGTCCCTCTGTTAAAAAAAAGGCATACGCAGAAGAGGTTTGCCGGGGAACACATCAACTGGCCTAAGGAGAAATGGAGGAACATTTTGTGGACTGATGAGAGTAAAATTGTTCTTTTTGGGTCCAAGGGCCGCAGACAGTTTGTGAGACGAGCCCCAAACTCTGAATTAAAGCCACAGCACACAGTGGGCCTATTTATTGCATACCAGGGATCATGGATCAGTTTGCATATGTCAAAATACTTGAAGAGTTCGTGTTGCCTCATGCTGAAGAGGACATCCCCTTGAAATGGGTGTTTCAACAAGACAATGACCCAAAAACACTAGTAAACAAGCAAAATCTTGGTTCCAAACCAACAACATTGATGTTATGGAGTGGCCAGCCCAATCCCCGGACCTTAATCCAATTGAGAACTTGTTGGGTGACATCAAAAATGCTGTTTCTGAAGCAAAACCAAGAAATGTAAATGAATTGTGGAATGTTGTTAGAGAATAACAGCTGAAAGGTGCCTCAAGTTGGTTGACTCCATGCTACACAGATGTGAAGCAGTTATAAAAAACTGTGGTCATACAACTAAATATTAGTTTAGTGATTCACAAGGTGGCTAAATCCTAGAAACAAAAAAGTTTGTACAAAATAGTTTTGAGTTTGTAAAGTCAATGGCAGACACTGCTATTTTTTTAAACACACCTTTTTCAACCAATTGCACAGCCTTAAGAGCGTGCATATCACGAATGCTGGGTCTTGTTGGTTTTCTGAGAATCTTTTGTACATATTTAATTGACTACAGCTGTAATGTGGTTAGAGAGCTTGTACATGTGTCTAATGTACTTGAATTTGACTTAAAAAAAAGGTGTAGCAATCCTAAAATAAGAAATCCAGCCAGCAATTCAGACTTAAACTTTATTTAATGAACTGAACATAATTAAACCATCATTAAGAATGTTTTTAACAACAGGTAGAAATCCCAAAGCCCAGGAAACCCAAGTTAGGAGCTGATTTTCTTGTCCAAAAATGCCCATATTCGCTTACTTGCTGGTTTTGTTACGTTCAAACTGCTAAGAATTGGTCACATTTGAAAACCAGGCTGTTAGAATTATGATCACGTGAACAATTTACGCCTGTTTCACTACAAAATAAGATAGAATTTAAATATGCACAAGTAGTACAAACATCATTTTATTAACAAATAGGTAACCAATACCAACTTTACACATTTTATTCCCTTTTAATATTATTATTTAGTATATGGCATTTGAGGAAATGTTTGACATTTTGGGAACTACGCTTATTTGTCTCAGCTAAAGAGTTAGATAAAAAGACCGCTGTGACTCTCATGCTTACCCAGTATGTGGCCAGAGCTAGCATCCAGTTAGCTTAGCTTAAATACAAAAACAGCTAGCCTGCTTCCGACAGGATTTGGCAAATGCCTAATCTACCAACTAGCTCCGCTACTGCTCACTGCTGTAACGCCGGTGATCCCGCAGCAGCTTGTCTATTGCCCATAAAATCAGTGGAGTAAAAATAAATAATCTTGCAGAAAGCGAGAACTGGAGAAGCATTTTAGTCTCAAAGTAGAGATGGGCTAGTCTTGCTATGTAAACATAAATTTCTGTCGCTCTACATGTGTCATCTGGTATAACTGATACAATTGGCTAAGAGCTACGTACAGACGCTTTTGATAGACATTCGTAGCGCCCAATAAACGGCTCTGGAGGATCGTGAACCCCGCCTCCTCTACGGAGAAATGAATGGCTGGGGTTTTGCACCAGACTTGGTCAGAAAAGTCAGTTAGCTGTTTTTAGCTTCATGCTAATTGAAGCACCTGCTGGCTTTGGCATCATATTTGAGCTCTGTTTTTGGTCAAAAAAAAAATTTTCTGCTAAATGCTGAAATATATTCAGCTGGTCACTAACTTTGTCTGTGTGGTGTTTGGTGCAGATTCTGTTGATAATAAAATATACTGTCGTTGTGCAGTTTTCAATTGAATATGTGTCAAAAAAGATTAGCAAATGATCACATTCTGTTTTTAAAATCAAGGTTGTATTAAGATCCCTAGTGCAAAATTAACATAACAGGCAAAAACAGTGCTATGGTTCGCTCCCTTGTGCAAGGGTTGGAAATGAAATCTTTGACCAAATGATGTAAATATTCTTGGCATTACAAGAAAAAAATAGGAAAAACTATATATGATGGAGACATTTTATATTGCTATATATGATATATATTGACATATAGGCCAGCTCTATATTATATACAATTCTCCTACCTATTACTGATGCATTTGTGTGTCTAGAGGAAAGTAAAAATTACAATATTTATCTTGTGGAGTAGAACTATAAAGTAATATCATTTGGAAATTCAAGTACATCGAAATTGTAGTTTGGTACAATATGCTTGATTTTGTCATCTAACTCTCTCTAACTTATTTCCCAAAATGTCAAACTGTTCCTTTAAGTGAATATCAGCTGACAGATCCACAGAGCCTTTCAGGGTGAATAAGGTTTTCTATAATCTTAAACTATGAAACAATAAAATAAACACTATTCTTACTTTTTGGACACTATAGCCATACATATGAAACAAACAGTGATACTTCTTTAGAGTAGCATTGACAAAATAAATAAACCTCATAATGTACAGTTAATATTACACTCATCAATACCATTTTTCTATCAAAAAATGTTTCACAAATGTGATATTTCTGCTAGGTCATATTTGGTCAGGAAGAAAAACAAAGACAGGTAGAAATGTAAAAGGCTGAGCGTCTCAAGCACAACAAAATTCCAGTATTATAAAATGCAGTGGCCGAGGGGACAAGGCGATACTTAAACATGTCATCTTAAGCAGTGAATAAATTCACACACTGATATTAAGCACACTGAAATGTTTGTATTGGTAGGTTGTGTGGTTAAATCTGCTCATATCAGAGATATCACAACCACATACTGTATGAGGGACTTTAAGATGAATATGAACCTTGTGGTTTTCACAGTGAGGAGCCTGAAAGACCAAAAGTTTGTCCAGACTTCTCTTTTTAAAGGCACACAAGAAAACTTAACTGTGACTCAAAACGTTGCACAACACAACTGCTAATTTTCCCTCCACAGCGGCAAAATGACGAGCTCCAACACCTTGAAAACAAAAATAAATCAGCACTTACTACTTTACAAATTACTGAGTAATGTTTCAGCGAGGCCAGAATAACACCTGAAAATAGCTTGTATTTCTTAACAATTCAAAGCAGTACATATTGCATGAGATTAGTCGAGTGAAAATGTCCTTGGAGTTTGCTTTTACAGACGGAGAGCAGCACTCAGAAACTGATATGCAAATGAAAAGTCTCACAATGTCCCACAATAACAAGCTACATCCTTGTCACTGTGATTTTTTTTCTCCACAGTGTGCCGAAGTACGCCATCACTGAAAGCAAATATTCATGTTTTATTTTAATGTACATATGAAAGAAGAGTGTGTAACCTGAAGTAAGCGAAGCCATCTGTGAATTATAATGGGATTTAATGTTTCTTGCGATGATGAAGGGGTTGATTCGTCATCCTTATGTGCTCGTTCAGCATTTTAAAAATACTTTGCTGCCCACTAATGTTTATTTGGACGACTTTTGTCCAATCACAGCATCCAGTCGGCTTACTGCGGCCGCTGAGAAGTAGGACAGGCAACTCATGCAAGTCCCACATTTTACAGGCTTTCATACAAACTTGTGATGTATGGGGTGTGCCTGAGTGACTTGCTTTGCACTGAAACGATGTGCAGACACGCAGCAAAAAGTGCACCTTCCTCCCCTGTCTTCGTCCCAAACATACAACATCCTCTCTCCTCTCCCTCCTCCCTTGCTCCCTCTCAATTGATTTACATCCTCATTCACAGTAACTGTGACCTTCTATGGTGACAACAGTCACACTTTTTTACCCTTCGCACAATCCCGCCCTGACTAAAATTCACAGAAGCACAGCAGGTAGTGAGAAACCCAACAAAACGCTTCATTTATTTATTCTTTACCCTTTAGGTTTTGGCATTTCATTGTTTATTGCAAGAGGAGTCTTTTTCTATGCATTGAAAATGGCTTATTTCAGATATACTGCAAAGTTTTCACCCCCCAAAAATATTTTTATTCGTTCCTCACTGGCCTCTGGAAACATCAGGAGATGTCAAATAAAGCTTGTGTTGATTTTCTCTCAGATTTAGCAGAGAATTGATTCTTACTCTGAAACAACACTTTTTGACCCAATGCACTCCGACAAGCAGTGGTGGAGCAGCTGGTGAAACCACATATTTATTCTCATCCTTTCTTCCGCAGCTCTGGACAATTTTACTCCTTGTAAAACTTGCTAGCAGCGATGCTATCACCAGCAGAATGAAGGGCTCCTCTGCAGGAAGTAGGACAGATGCCTCTTCAGATTACTCTTTCTCTTCAACAGATGCACAAATCAGAGTTGCGGGACAATAGTAGGTCATGGTCCTATCTGTAGCTCCTGCAGCAGCACATACTTTATTTCCGTTGATCACACTGTATGATGAATCTCATTGCTGGACTCTTACTGAAATGATACAGTTAGGAGCTGTACGCTTTCCAGGGATGTACATTAGACAAAACAGATAAAATGTTTTAATGATGGAGTTTAAAGTACCTGAGCCAGATTGCACACACAAAGTGGGGCTTTAACTTGTGCTGCATTCACCTTTACAAAGTCTTACATGGCTTCGATGACCTCTTGAACCTGACGATGCGACACATTGTCTACAACATAAGCCTACGTGCTCCGGTAGGTCTTGATGATGTCTTTGATTGTCCTCCTGCAGATGGGGCAGCATGCATTGGCCATCTTTTTGAGTTTGAGGCCACAAGTGTAGCAGAGACACATGTGTCCGCAGGCGTAGAGGACGGTGTCCACTACGTTCTCGTAGCAAATGGTGCATTCGTCACTCCATGAGCCCGAGCAGGGAGGGAAGGTAGGGGACTCTGGCTGGCTTGAGAATGGAGAGCTTGGGGTTGTACCTGAGGTGAAGAGAGGAAAAACATTAGAGGTGTGTGAGACGAAAAAACAAAGGAGAATAACAAAACTATCCAAGGCAACTCGTCACATACGGACGCTTGATCAGGACTACTTTGCAAACTTTTCAACACACAGGGTATCCCTATGCGTCCAACTGCAAGTGTCAACTGTGGTCAACAATTCAAATGTGGAGCATGTGGTTAATGTTGTGAATTAAAAATGAATACAGCAATTTCTGTGACTCGTATTTCCAACACACCCTTCATTTGAGACTTTATATGCAGGAATTGTTGCTTAACTCCTCTCTGGTTCAACAAAAAGTGAAATTAAACTCCAGTAATGACCTTTGTACACTTGATGTTTTGCCTCACTGTATTTGCTTTTTTTCAGCGCTGTGTCCACTATTTTCGTAGCTTCATGCCCAAAGGGTCACGGCCAGAAGTCTTGAACACAGCAAAATAAGAGGAATAGAAATATAGGCAGAGAACAGTATCTCTGCGGATACAGCCACAGCCACACACATACAGTGGAGCATAAGTGGTGATTGAGAGGGACTATTTCTGTTTGAGTTTGTACCATAGACTGTATAAAATATGGATGTGATGTGTCACCTATGGGTTTCTGAAGAGCTGAAATGAAGCTGAAAGTGTGTTTCTCCAGATGTCACCATCTTGGCATGTCCTGACTGTCAGCTAATCCAAAATTTAAACTGGTGAGTTATACAAAAAGTCATAAAAATCAGCCTCACAGTTTTCAAGAACGGGGAAATTAGTTAAAGAGACAAAAATGTTTTTTTTTCTACCAAGCTGTAAACATGTTTATTTCTGCTCTAAAGTTGGGCATTTTAACATGGAGATCTATGATAATTTAGTCCACTTTAGAGCCTGCCTCAAGTGGCAAGTCAAGGAATCGCAGTTTTTTGGGGCTTCCACATTGGCTTCACTTTCCAGCCCCTGAGGTTATCACTTTGTCTATACATTGCTTTTAGGAAAATCCTGCATAGTTGACCTTGAAGTTGTCAGTACCCTTCCCACTGTTTTTCTCTGCTAATGATGCTCCTTGTGCTTTTCTTCCAGTTTTCCTGTCATGCTGTCTGCAGCTTGGGACAGCAGAGATGTCGGAGATCACTGCTTCACATCACCAAGGTAAATATTTGCTTCATGCGCTAACATGCGTATTGTAAATCGATGTCTTATTGGTGCTGTTGTGCAGTGTTTGTGTGCTGCCGGCTGTTTTATTGCTCTGCTTCATGTCTGCATTTTAATCGAATTCATAAACAATACAAAATGGCAGGGGAAAAAAATTACAAACATCTGGGCAGGAAATACCCATGAGAAGGAAAGAAAGAGAGTAACACTGTTAACAAACCTGTGGAGGAGGAAAAGACTGTGTAGTAGCTGGAGTTGAGGCTTGAATTGAGGTTGATGTTAAATGGTGTGTTGAGGTTGGGCTCGGAGTTTCCGCTGCAAAGCATTGTCGGAGTGTTGGGCGTACAGGAAGGGGAGCTGGGGACTGAGGGGCCTCGAAGGTCTGGTTGCGGAGATGAACCTGAAGGTACAGAAGAGACATTTGGGTCACACCAAAGATTTAATAACATACAATATGGTTGTCATGATCCCAGAATTTATTTAGATCCAGTGCTCGTATAAAATGGTTAAAAAAGGATAGTTTACTATTTTTATTTTCTCATTAACCTTCACACAGTAATGAAGACCAGTATACTTTCTTTCCTGTTATTTTATTAATTGTGCAGCCTTGGGTTGAAAACCTGATTGTAGATCTATTTTTGTTTTATACTATTATAGATAATATTGAATGCATGATTAACGGAGATCGTATTGTTTTCAACATATAACGACAAAGTGTCAAAGTATCAATACTTTTGATAACCTTATCATGCCAATCATCTAAAGTGCAAAAGAGCCAAATATAACGCTTTCATAACCGGGAATCAAATATTTCCATCATCACACTCTGAGAAGTTAGTCAGAGCTGATAATTAGATTAGAGAGTGGATGTCTTGTTGCATCTCTCTTACTGTGTCAGTCTGTCACACACACACACACACACACACACACACACACACACATTGAATCTCTTCTATCACCAAGCAGATGACTTGTGAGTCCACAGCGTCTGTGTGTGGGTGTGTGTGAGTGAGTCAAGAGCCCACTCCCCTCCCTTCCTTCCTCCTTCATGAGCCCATGATCCCTCTGGGTAGGGTACAAAATGCTTTCACAGACTATCTGTTGTCCGTCCCGTGTGATCCGTCCCCATCCGCACCCCATAACCACCAGCTCTGGCATCACTTCTCATATTGGCAGCTCATCTCTCCTCACAGACCCGAATACCAACCCCGATTCCACAGACAAATTCTGATCCAGTCTGCCTGGCAGGCACACACCATTGTTGTTTACACATTGTCCTTCAACTGACCATGGCAGAAATATTGCTACACTGTCTGGCTGGCCGCTCGCTTGGCACCACCGTCCCTCCATGTGTCCAATTATCTAATATTGGTCGTTTACATAGTATCCCGCAATGTGCTTGTCCGAATTTTCCTACAATGGCACTGTGGAGAGGAGAAACGGCTAAAAAAGGAACCGCATATGGTGAGAAATTGCTGAAATAACTAAATAATGAAAGGACACATTTATGTGGTCTGTTGTTAGCAGAAATATGTATACAGTTTGTTGCATAACTGCAGTTTCATGCTCTGATCCATTGCTCTGAACTCATGCCTTTTCTTTGGACCACTTCAACCACTACAGTCTCAGTTTCAGCCTACGTAAACAAACCATAGTAGTTTTTCAGTCATGCAATGAAAAGTTGCTACTAAAAAAGCATCAGATGTAGCAAAGTCTGCATGAAAACAGGACCTCTGGTAATCCACACAAAAACCTTTCCATAAATTGTGTGGTTTAAAGTTTAGCGCTGGGATCAATGTGTTTGTACCACTTTGCTGAGACACGCTTCTTTGAGAATCGTTTATTTATTTATTCTTTTATATTATCATATTTTAGAGTGGATACAGAGTCAAGTATGCATACTGTAGCACTTATACACCCTTCCATTACTTACATAGTGCGTCCACGTGGCAGCCCGGCTGTTAACAAATGTCTTGGTCAACTCTAATAAGGCAGAATGGGTAACCTTCATGTCTATTCATGTATCCTTTCATCAAGCGCACCTTTCATCTACTCTTGTATAATAAATTTACTGCTGGCTGTGACCAGGAATGAGTATGTGAATGTCTTAAGTTATGCAGGCAGTGCAGGAGACTTATTTGTGGTTAGGCATGTGGTGCCTTTCAACACTTGCTTATCAAATAATGAGATTCCTGCCACACCCTGCCGGGCTATTGTTAGTGTCTGAAAGAAGTCAGGTTTTATACCTGCTTTTTTTTTTGCCACTGTTAACACAATACTACCATATCCTTTTAAACTGATTTCCCAAACTTGTTTGCAAACAATTGCTTATTTGCACATCTAACAGCTTTGTTAGCATTTTAGAGTTGTGTTTGAGTCTACCTAGTACATGTAAGTAGAGTATTATAGTTCTGGGTTGTTCTCTACCAACTCAGAAGTATTTAGTTAGGTGCCGAAAAGTAAAGGTAATGACTAGAAAGATGCACAAACGCTCCGCAGAGCTGAAATAACGTTGACTGGGCAATCATTCCTGTTCAAATCGACATAACAGGACAGTCAGACCGGTGGCCATTTTTATGTGTACCGTGGCAGCTAACTAACTAGCCAGCTGTCCGTCCCCTGAGCTGCCGACAAATTTTACAGTTCCACTGTCGGATGTTTCCACCATAACTACAAGCAACAGTTGTCATTTTGTTATCCATCCATCCATTGTCATCTGCTTGTTCAGGGCCGGGTCGTGGTGGCAGCAGGCTAAGCGAGGTATTCGAGATGTCCCTCTCCCTAACAACGTTTTCCAGCTCCTCCTGGGAGACCCTGAGGCTTTCTCAGGACAGATTAATTATATAATCTCCCCAGCATGTCTTGGACCGACCCTGGGGCCGCTGACTAGTTTTTGTGCTCAGAGCACCTCTAACTGGAGCCATCCTCATCAGATGCCTGAACCACTCTTAACTTGCTCCTTTCAACACGAAGGAGAAGTAGCTATAATCAGAGGTCCCTTTAGGATGTCTGAGCTCGGAAACTCATTTCGGCTGCCATTTTTGTCATGTATCAGCCACATGACACTAACGAAACAGTGCAATGTCTCTTCTATCCCTGTTCTATTTTCTTTATGAGGCAGCTGCAGAGTCAGGTGATGATTCTCTGTAGGTTTATCACAAAGAACGACCCCTTTCACATGCACACAGTCATTTCATGCAATGTTCATATAAACATATTGATTATAGCAGCTTTAAATTTACAGCCGAGCACTTGCATAAGGACACCTGTGGTGAGGAAATACACGACACCTGAAGGTCATTATTGATTCTACATATCTCATGGCATTATAAAGCTTACACAGACAAAATGACCATGTGAGCGCAACAGACTCCCATCTGTTCCACTTCACAGGCTTGACAACACCCAGCCATGACAAACTGTCACTTGCCTCAGTGGCTAGATGTTTCCATGGCAACTCGTGGCATGCGGCTGCAGCGAGTGGGTGAGCAGAGACGTCACAAATGCACTCCCCACAGCTGGAGTGGGTAATGACTCGAAGAACGCTCATACCCCAAAGAATCAGAGGGGGGTTGGTGGGGGGGTAAGAAAATGCACAAGGAAAAAAAGAGGAAGGGACGACTGGAGGACCAGCGCTCAGGGAACGAGCTGTAGGTGGAAAACCCAGCATCTCAAACCGCCACGCAATTACATTTTAATAATACATATGGAGGGCATCATAAGGAGCTATCACAGGCCCCCTCCTGATACATAACGCTGGCTGCTGGGAGCCCACGCAAGACAGAAATAACCTCCTCAGCCCTGGTCTGACTGACTACATGAAAGAGAGGAGAACTGTAATCCAGAAATGAATTCCATTTCCTGTAAAAAAAATAAAATTAAAATAAAAAAGGAAGGCTAACCTGCTGGGTCAGTCATTATCAACTCAGCAATCAACTACCTTGATTGTTGATTAGGATGTCTTTATTTATGGCGACTGTAAAATCAAAAGCGCTCACAGTCGTGCTTTGCTCACTGACTCACAGTTTGTTTCACAGTCACATCATAATACATTATACACTAAGTCCAAGCAATACCAGAGCTCCATCTGATAAAAAATAGAGAATTCAAAATCCTTTAAGTGCAGGACTCTTAAAAACCAAGCGAGGCATACTAAATATTTCAAACTTAAATTGGATTTGCTCAAAATGTGGTGAAGCTCATTCACCTCTCCGCTGAAGATGTGCCCTGTGAGTTAAATGCCTGAGAAAATAAACTTTTGGTGGACTTTTTAAATTCTCCGGACTAGATAAAAAATGCTACCAAATACATAGAATATGTCATGAACGATAAAATACTTTGAAGATCTTCACTTAGATACAATCAAACCTGTGACGGAAACAAGCAAATTGTGTTGTTCCACAAATCATCAAAAGCATATTTTTCAGCCTCAAACAGGTACGGCTTCATTTACGGTTGTCATTAAACCACCATTCAGCAACCCCTGAACCTGTTTGCCATTATATGTTTTTATTCTGCTCATTTTGAGTGAAACAGTCCTAAACCGTGCATGCAGTCCCACATCCAGCGAGCCAGAATCTCAGCACCAGACGTGATTAATTCCAGGTAACTTTGCGGTATCTTTGTGTGAAATCTGCAGAAATCAAAGAGCACTGACAGAAATTCTGTTCAACTGAAGATACAACGTTAACATTCATATGCAAACTGTGAGGGGGTAGAATGTAAATTTCCAAGAGATATATGAGTTGATAAGAGTTGAGAGAGCAGCTCAGACAGAAAAGGAGGGGAAACTATTTCATGACTCGGCTGAGTGGGAATTCAGCCTCCAAAGGTCATTCAAGGATCACAGACTGCATCAACTTCTGAATGGAAAGTTACAAATGACATTGTCTGAGGATCTATGGAGTGAATTCCCTGAACCATGATTTGATTGAATATTCAAACTGATGCTAAAAAGAAACTGTTGATCTGTGGAGGTAATTTTTTCTTTTGATACCAAGAGAGAGTGAGTAAAACAAATCAGGTGATCCATTTGAACTCAGATCTAAATTATTCTTAATCTTTTATTTATGACTTAAACAACTGGGGAAAAAGTTTTTGCAGGTGACCGTTTTTTTGTTTATTCTGGATCATTTTTCTGTTTTTCTCTTGTTTGTTGCTGTAATACTCATTTTGGCCACAAGAGGTGTTATCTGAGATAAAATGCAAAGTAAACCGTAGTAGCAAGGTTGCATTGATAACACAAGCTTTTGCTTTGTTATTAAAGTTAACCAAAAAGAAAGCATGGCCCAACTATTAATCATGAGAACTTTTCAGGTTCTGAACCAATTTTTATTTCACAAGAATGTTGTAATTCTAATCGAATGCAAATGGGAACATAACCCTGAACCATGATTTGATTTAATATTCAAACTAATGCTAAAGACTGTTAATCTGTATGTACTTTTTGCTTTTCTTTTGATAACAGATCTGGTATTTATGGAGCCCTAAGAGAGTTACAAAGAGTGTCTGGATCATTTTTCTGTTGTTGTAATACTCATTTTGGCCACAAGAGGTGTCATCGGAGGGAAAATACTCAACATAAACCGTAGTAGCAAGGTGGCATTACCTGCAAACCTTTGTTCCGTTATTAAAGTTAACCAGAAAACAAGCTGGCTATTAATGATAAGAACTTTTCAGGTTCTGAACCAATTTATATTTGGCCGAAATGTTTCAAATGCAAACTGTAACAGAACCAGTTTCATGTTGGAAAAAAAAGGGATATATGTGGCATGAGCGTACCTAAAATCCTGAGTTGTGTGATGGTGCCGTGCAGACCGTAGAACATCCAGAGCGGTCTGGAGTTGTCGACACACAGCTGCATCCCTGCACTGATGCCGTTATGGCTCATCATGACCTCTCCTTCTGCGTTTACCACAAAGCCCAGGATATCTCCACTGTGGAGCGGCACCGCCACCCGACACACGGCCCAGAATTCCTTACGGTCAACCAGGGACTCTGGGTTGGACGGGAGGTCACTGGGCCTCAGTGTGGCTGGGTCACATGACGTTACACCATATGAGAGTGACCCAGGGCGCGTGACGCCTGCCTTCACCTTCACAAACACAGTCTCTGAGCAGCGCATCGGCCGGCTGGAGAACACCAGGGTCCTATCGTCCCCGCGGTGATCCAGCCGCGCCACCGTGTGCTTGTCCAGCGCGGTCACATGGACGCCGTGCACTGAGTGAAAATGCAGATCAGTGTCCAAATGGCTGGGCAGCAGCGAGCACTGCTGCGAGTTCTGAGAGTTTTGGGGCACATGGCAGGAGGCGGAGCTTAGGCGCTGCAGCCGCTCCTCTTCCTCATCGTCTTCCTCCAGATGCGGCTCCTGCTGCTGCAGGCTCAGGTCACACAGGCTGATAGAGAGGCGAGGGTCATCACCGTTTCGCTGAATGGAGGCCCGGTGGGCGGCAGCAAAAGAACGAGGACGCAGGCAGTCCAGGGGGACCATCTCGCTGTCTGTACAAAAAAACACACAGAAAAAATGTTATATAATCACTTGTTTGTGGTGTTGTGAAGAGAAAAATTCAATCTGAACCAACACACAATGTCTGTGGTAAAACAGTCACAAATAGCTCCATTTACTGTCTTTCCATGTGTCCACACAACCAAATTAAATTTACCTTCCCACTTAGTATTCTGCATATTCCCATCTACAACACTGCTTCGTTTTACATTCACTCTCTGTGCGCTGTTCATTCATCATACCTGTCACTGTGAACAAACGGTGCCTTGCGGCTTCTCTGCTTTATAACGTATTCATTTTAATGCACTCTCTGTACTCTGGCTCGACAACATGAACAAATACGTCAATGTTTACATACTTAGAAACATATCAGCACTTTAAGTAGGGGCATGCTGTAGCTGCAGGCCAGTTGCTACATCACAGTGAAAGGGACGTAACAGCTTTATGTAATGCTGAAGGATAAGAGACGCACATAGAGCCACTGAAAGACAAAAAGCCTCCCACTCTGCGTTTAGCTCGGAGTACTGTGATATAAAACCACATTTTCTTACTTATCCTACAACTCTTTCTTACCACAATTGAAAGCAAAAGGTGTGAAAATGTAGACATTATTTTAAGCGATTAAATCCAATAGATTTAATTAAAAAAAACCTCTTTAATGGAGTTCATTTACCTTCTAAACGTGTACATACAGTTGGGGGGGGGGGGACAGCTGTAATGAGCTGCCACGTCTCTGAGCTGTTTACATAACAAACTGTCTCAGCAGCAGTGACTTGATGTGCTGTATTCTACCTCTGCACACTGTTAACATTTTAAGTTATGCGTCTGGATGCTAAAAGCAGCTTTTTTTTCCGACCATTGAAAGGGAAAGGCATTCTGAAACCTGTATCGCATGTCTCTCTCGCAAAATAGCCCTTCCTATGCTAATTCTGCTCACTGTAAATAGAAGCCACATGGGAACCTCGCTGCAAAACAGAAAGGGAACGTGTGTTTTTGCGTGCACACGGTCGGTACAAACGGATCTGCATCATGGCACGCTTAGGGACACGCTGCCAAATTTAACACGGCCCCTCCAACACGGGCTAAAATTAGCCTGATTGGACATTTGAGGAGAGCGGGGAGGGACAGGCTGAGAGATGAGTGACATGATGGCTGAGTTGTGTGGCTCTTAGCCTAGATCTGCTCTGGGCTTCCCCTATGGGAAGTGGATGGAGCAGGCAAGTGCAACAGAGGAGGAGAGGATGAAAAATAGGGTGGGGTGGACACTTGAGAGAGGAGGGCATACCTCACCAGCTCCTCTTTATCACACAAAGACAGCACATCTCCGGCCCGCCACTGATAAACTGCTTGAACTTAATTACTTCCTCAGTCAAGAGTGTTCACAACCAAGCATGAGGCTCTTATTATTAGCAGCCTTATCGTCTTCAAGGCAAAGTTAGCCGACTTTAGGCTACGAGAGATAATTTCTATTCCTGCTATTGTGGCTTCCCGCGGTTCACAGTTTGAGTGCCGCAGCAGTCAAAACAAGCCGTGAGGAGAATAGCAACATTACAAGGAAGTTTCTACCTATTGTGGAAAAGAAAAAAGATGTACAAAAGATAAAAGAAGACAAAACAATGAAAGAAAAGACGTGAGCAAAATAAATATGTATGATCTCTTCCGTGGTTTAGTCTCAAAGGAGTCTCGGATAGAATTTCACACATAAAACACCTGACAAATATGAAAAGCACCGACTCACACGGTGACATTACACAGCTTAAAAAATACAATACACCATGTTTATCTGCCTTGTCCTATGATGAACATGTGTTTGTGTGTATACACCAACATTCACAGCATGACTGTGGATAAAGAGCGGCTCTCATAACACAAACAGCAGAGACGTGGCTGTCCAACCTGTCCACACTTTCTATATCATCCACAAAAGTGTTTCCTGTACACCAGGGAGAATGTGGAAGGATTGTGTGCAGGAAAACAAATGACAGTTTGATTAATAATATATAATCACATATAGACTCAGCAGTTGAAGTTATAAAACTAGTATTAAACATAGAAATAGCTGAAATATCTAGAGGTTAAGCTAGTTAAAATAGTGGCTAAAGGCTTCTTCTGCCACATGGTTCAAATCCAACCAACATTGTTAATAACTTGTCATAAAAACATGGGTAATTAGCCCCAGCCACAAGCCTATATTACTTTCATTCGCGCTATAGCTTTGCAACAACAATTTGTCGTTAGTGGTAAAAAAAAGAACAAAGAAGCTCGGATTAAAACACACACAAAGGGACTTCATTCCTCCACTATATCTTAACATGCTAAAAAGTTGTTTACTGCTATATTAATGTTCTCACTGAAATGTACAGTCCCTTTCCCTGTTAATGATATTCTAATGAACACATTTGAACCATGAATGTTGAAGGGAAATTTGGGTTAATCTGGGGTTGTGGCCAAATGTCTGCAAGTCAGACAAAAAAAAGGAGGTAGGGAACCATCGACTTGAGCTATTCAGACAGCAAACAATCTTTTCATCTTTTGGTATTTGGGGTGTAAACACTTCATTATTACTTTTGAGCCAAATCTTCCTCTCAGACTACTTGCTCACATAAAACTGTGACTCACACACAGACAGGTGCAGTCTTGTCTTTTGTCCTCTGAATTGCGTCAGAAAATGAATCATGGGCACTCACAGAAAACTTTCAGCAGCTTAGCTTATACATTTGGCAATGCCCCAGTGCTTTTTAAAATTGCATGCAATGAACATGCAGCAATGGTGATTATATTCCACTTTGAAAATTTTAGAGTTCAAGTCCTTGAAACTTTCGAATAACGAGACAAAGCCTGAATTGGTTTTTTTTCAGGCACAAAAACAATACAGACGTGATTAAGTGCATGGCTGAAATTGTCCCAGTAAAATTAAGAGGTCTTTGAACAGCTCCAGCTACTCAATCTCAGGAGGAAAGCTCTGATTAAATAGAGGAACACATACCAGACTGATACTGTTCTGCAGGGTCAATGGCTGACCTCTTAATATTGGCTTTTAATAGTATTTGTGACCGTGAGAAAAACATTATGGAGGAATTTCTTGGCTTTGTGAACATAAGAACACACCCAAACTAAAACGTACACCTGCAGAAAATCCCTCTAACTGTTTTGGGTTTACCTATTCAAACAAGTTGCAACCTTCAGGAACAGAAACTCAATCCAGTAAAACCAGTTTCTGGAAAGTGACTGGGATGTTGATAAAGGAGGACTTCCAGGATATAACTGAAAAACTGGCATCCTGTTTTGCTGGGAAGACATACCAGAGTGACAACTAATGTGCTGCGGTTAAAAAGACGTTAATTAAGGACACTACATTGCCAACACAAACAGCCTGGCCCACCTCGTACAATAACTTTTAGAGAGGCCTGCATGTAGTTGTTGATCTTAACCATTCAATTGAATTTTTATGTATGCCTTTTTTTAGTCTTGAGCAGCTCTCAGTCAGACAATGGCACGGTACTGAATAGACGAGGGAGGGTTCAGTTGATTCCTTGCCCCGGTGGAACAGGATTAGGAGGCTTTTGGGGGCTTTAGTGAAGCTGCAACCTCTATACAAGGTCAGCAGCACCAATTGTGTGCATGTATGTGTGTGCATGTGTGTGCTTGGGGATTTGCCCTAAGCATGCATGCCTAGGGGGCCTATCCAGGGCTCTGTCGAGAATGAGTGAGTGAAGTCATCTGTCATGAGAAAGGAGGCAGCAGGAGGGGAGGGGGGGTTGTGTGTCTGTCCCAAAAAGGAGCGGGAAGGGCTTTCGCTTATCAAGTAGAAAAAAGAAGAAGAGAATGGGCTCCTGGGGAAAATCTGCATTGATGAGCTTTTAAGGAGTCCCACCCAAGATAATGGCACGAGTATATGAGTGTGAAGGAGGAGGGGCTAAAAGGCTAGAGAGCGCAAAGATATTGATACACAGAGAGAAGCCCGACAGTTTGAGTATCTGAGATGCCATGTGCAATAGGAGCCACATATGTGGCGCTTTTGAGGGATCAAATAGAGTCTCTGGTTTAGAGCCAGATTTTTTTAAGTTTTGGACGATGATCGTGGAAAGAAAGGTGACAAATGGCAGCAGGGAAAACGATGCTTGGCACTTCGGAGATATCACAAGGGCACCTTGTTTTCGAGGCCAGATAAAAGCTTAAAGGGGACCTGTTAGCCTCTTCTTTACTGTCTGTCATACGTTATGACGGCAGATGTTCATATGAAACATGGCAAACATTTCAAAAATGCTTGTAAAAGTAATCAGTATGAGTAAAATAGTGTTTACATTACATACACTGCTACCTGTAGCTACATGCTAACACCAGGAAAACCTGGAACTTTGTTGCTTGTGTTGTTAATTTCTCCTCAATTTAAGATCACATTCCTGGTTAAAACATGTTTGATTGTGTAGTTTTTGGTTTATAAGCGCTTATTTGTGTCTTTTCATGGCAGAAACTGACGCTACTGTGCTGTTACAGTCACTCCACTGATGTAACTACATGCAAATGAATCGAAAACCGGTAATCTTGGTTGCCAATGTTGTTATTTCTTTCCTGTTTTTAGAAGCTATTTTTGGTGACATTTCATGGAAGAAAGTGCAGCTATACTCTGTCACAGTTATGCCTATCCCTCCATTGACGGATGGTACAGATGTGGAAGACCTGGAAACACTGACCAATCAGAGCAGACTGGGAGGAAGCCTTAAAGAGACAGGCGCTTAAATGGAGCATCTTGGACAGCAGGGTAAAAAGTGTTGCAGCAGCCATAGACGGAAAAAAATAAGTTTTTAAAGCATGTGCCAGCTTCTAGTAGAAACACAAAATACACATATGAACCAAGAAAATAGTCATAGTGTGTCACCTTGTGCATTAAACACCATTCACTTCCATATAGCCTGCTTCTTTTAAAAAAAAAATACATGAGTATATCTAAAGTGTTAGAGTGAACATAGGTTGATGAGGTGTCTTTGGTGTTTCAATCTGATCCCAAACACATTTCTCCAATTATAGAATCATGTCATTGTTTTGGTCAAAACAACTGCACAGATGGACACATTTACACACTAAATACACACAAAATACAAAGTACACATTCACGTCTTCACTGGGACTAGACTCTGGTCATCTGAAAGTGATTAGCTTCCTCTCTGAAGGCTTCCCCTTGTCCCAGGATCCAAACCTGACAGGCTCCATTACGATTTCTATTTTGATTTCCCCGCAAATCTGTTCGATTCCATCTGGGTCGATTAAATCCCAGCTGAGGCACAATGGCCTGTCCAGCGGCATTTATTTTGTTTCAGCAAATCAAATAAATTCCAAGCACTGAGATCACTTGAAACAGAGCTCACATAAATACATACACCCTAATCCCAATGTGTACATGCTGGCAGATGTTAGGTCAAAGGACATTTTAGTTTATACCAGACCTCTCATTTCATTGTAACCAACTGTCTGACGAAATGACTTTACTTCAGTTATAATAATGGTCCAGTAGAGAAGTAAAATGAAAGTGAAAACTGAAGAGCCTGGTTAGTTGGTTCAAAGGGCTTAACAGTAACAGCTGTCAAGTTGCCAATGGCAAACATTTGAGGAAATTGGCAACTAAGTCTTTGATTACAAGCAGCGGTATGAAGCAGTTGCCACCCATGTGAATATGTACGTATTTTTTTCTGCCCAAAAATAGATTGCGATTGAAACCACAGAAAAACACTTTAAAAAACACTTTGGTTAGGGTTAGGCAACCATATGTTTAGTTTTGCCGACTAAAAGCTAAATCCTGGTTACCGCTCTGCATTTGTGGGAAACATATTAAGATAATATATATATTTTCAAAAATGCTCTTCTTCTTTTCTCTTCTTCTTTAATGTATAGCACTCCTATAGAGATTACAGTTGGCTCTTAAAGTTATGTACTTACTTGATTCCTGGTCTAAGTCTAATACCCTCAGGTTGAATGCACTTATTGTTAGTCGCTTTGGACAAAAGCGTCAGCTAAATGACATGTAATAATAATACATGTAATAAGATCCCTTGCTTATGTAAAAATACATGTACCACACAGAAGAATTACTACACTACACGTAAAAGTCCTGCATTCCAAACTTACTTCAGTAAAAGTACAAAAGTATCAGCATAAAAATGAACTTAAAGTATAAAAAGTAAAAGTACTCGTTAGTCAGAGCATTTTATATATTTGAAATGTATTTTATTGTTTTTGATGCATTTATGTAAGCAGTATTTTACTGTTGTCAATATAAGGCTAATTTTTTAACAACTTAATATAAAAATACAGGATCATTTGAAATTTATCACATTATTTCATCTTAAAAAGTACAATATTTGGAATTTAAAATCAAAGTACAAACTTGAGGTACTTATACTTTACTTGAGTATTTCCACATATGTAACTCTATACTTCTACTTAACTACATTTTGAGGCAAATATTGTACTGTTTACTCCACTTCATTTAGCTGCCAGCTTTAGTATCTAAAGCTTGATTTAACATAAAAAAAAAAGATAAATTAAAAATGATTACGCATGTTTATAAATTAAACCATGTAAAAGTGTATTGGTGTGTAATAGTCAAAATGACCTTGACAACAGTGCATAAATGCATCAAAAATGATTATTAATATATTTGGAACATATATGACAATCTGAGTGGGACCCTTTCACATAATCTTTGATAATTTAAGTACATTTTGATGCTGATACTTTTGTACTTTTTCTGAAGTAAGTTTAGAATACAGGATTTTTACTCATAATGGAGTAATTATTCAGTGGCGTATAAGTACTTTTATTTAATTAAAGGATCTGAATAGTTCTTCCACCACTGGCCAAGGTGTGCTTAATATGTTGGATTTAGTTTGCTTCTTCTAACCAAAATGCTAAACAAAATATCAAGGCAAAGACAATTCTCCCAACAATATTTCACCCTCACTCCGTGAATC
Source organism: Centropristis striata (assembly GCF_030273125.1). Lineage (NCBI taxonomy): Eukaryota > Metazoa > Chordata > Actinopteri > Perciformes > Serranidae > Centropristis > Centropristis striata. Next base: position 16,230,444 of record NC_081536.1, read on the forward strand.
TCTTATTTATTCTCTTTTTTTTTTCCAAGTAATTTCTTGGCGTTTGTTCTGCTCTTGACTCACACCAGCCTCAGAGGCACCGTTACCATGGTTGCCTTCATCCAACGTTTTTCTCTCGCTGATTACAGCCAATGTACTGCAGATTAAGAAGGCTTATTATCTTGGGCAAGGTGAACTGCTATCATCAGTTATTATGAATGTTTCAACCTTTTGTGATGAAAATCTCCTCTTCTGTTTTCTTGGCTGCACTACATATTCATAAGCCTTGTTCAGCTCTGAGACCAAAGTCCTGCCTCAACAATGTGTTTATCTGTTATATCTGGGGCCAGATGCATAAACGACGAGTGTGCACAAAAATTATTTAGTGCAGGAAGAATGTGCTGAGAGCCCATCAGGCATTATTCAGACTGGCAATGGCATGACATATCAGGTGAGGGTACCCTTTTTTTCCGGCTGCATTTCTAAACTTTATTTTAAATTATTTGTGATTTATTATTGTTTCATTTGATCCTGAATTGTAAATTTAAACATGAGCGATATGAAGGAATCACTGATCATCCTTCTGACGTTTATTAATAATAATAATAATAATAATAATAATAATAATAATGATGATTAAGACGAGATGATGGTTTGCAGAAATTTGGTGACGCTACTGCAACAGTCAGTGAAATTAAATTTCTTATTTGCCATTTTTGTCATCGACAGGCCTAAAGAGTATTGGCATATTGAAAGTCTCAACCGATTCACCATAGTTTAAGGCTGTATGTATTTCTCTCTATATATTTATGGCTAAATGAGGGTGTGGAATTGAGGCTCCTGCACGTTCTCCGAGCTCCACAAATATATATATATAAAACAGAATCAAGGGTATGTGTTGCTTTATAAATATGATGCATGCACATTTCTGTCTCTGTTTCAGTCGTGACTTTACAGAGTCGGGCTGTGTTCATATTGCAGCTTAGCATCACAGCAAGCTAGTCTAGAAATAAACTTGATAAACAAGGGATTACACTACAGTGTCTTTGCCCTGGAATTTAGTGTATCTAGGTTATCTGCATCGCAATTAAACACCATGTATAAATACGACACTCTAATCCTTGTAGTACATTGTTATGGCAGTTAGTATACAAAAAAAGGTGACTCATGCTCTATAATTATGTATCTCTACTATCAGGTTATGGTGCCAAGTGTGCAGCTGTATATGTCAATCAAGGAGAAACTAAATTACACATTTAGCAATTAAAATACTGTGTTGTGGAAGAAGATGGTCATGTTTTTTTAGCATTTATATTGGCACCCTTATTTTTTCTAGAGTGATTGTGAAAGTAGTAAAGTGGCGGTGTGAATGCAGAATTTCTTAGATTTAGCACATACAGCCATGTTAATGCTGCCCTTGGGAAGGTACAGGGCTCTTGTGATTGGCTGAATGCCGAGCAGCACAGTCACAGCTTCAGTATCAAACATGGTGGGAAAGCTAAGAGAGATGTACCTACTTAGAAATGGACAAGGTTACCACAGGCTTGGATCATGATCATTTCAAGCCTTACAATTTTTACCCAAAAAAGGCATCAACATGGGCCCAACTGGTTCTCTTGACCTGAACATAAGTCGCAGGCTTCAGTAACTTCCAAAAGAGGAGAACTTGGGACAGGAACCAAAGTCTTGCAACATCTTAACTTTAATCAGCTTTAAATGCCCGGTCCTTTAGAAAAAAGCATAATTTTTCATATGATTTATTAGTGTGATCAGCATACAGAGAGAGGAAGGGAGAAAAAAGAGCGACAGGCTGTAGTATGATTCATGATTTTAGTCTAATTCTGCCAAAAGAATCCAGCTCAAGGAAATTACTAAATGTTTATAATATGGAGACATTTAGCATCTCTCTCTGCCTTTCTCCCTCACTGTCTGCTGTTTGCCTTTTGGCTGGAGACTGACTTTTGACAGATGACTTTGCATATTGTTATTACCATGCTGAATTTCCAGTTTATTGTTTTTGGAGGATTTGGCTCTAAGCAGCAAACCAGAAATCGAACGTATTAGTACAACATCCATTTGTGGTACATCGGGGTAATCGCACTCAGGCTCAGGCCTTTTGTGTGTCTTCATCAATCATAATTAACAAAAGAGTTTAGCTCTGCTCGCTTATGAAGGCCCATGGGAGCAAGTTAAAACCGCATCTTCACAGCTTAAGAAACTTGATTAAAGATTTTAAAGATTTACTTATATTTGATGTTTTGAAGCCAACATTTTGTTCCCACCGGCTAACACTGAACCATTTTTACCTGCATTGAAAGCAGGCTGACCCAACGCTTTATTTCTGTCCACTTGTGTCAGGCTGAACCTATCTCACCTCTATATCTATATTTAAAACCGCTTCATCCACAAATCAAAACCCTGTAAAACTCCACATAATCTATGTTGACAAGTGAAACAATAAGTGAGATCTGTAGCAAGTGAGCGTGAGCTTTGGGCGCACTGAGAGAACACAGACAAAAATAGACACAAAGAAAGGAAAGTAAAGCACAATCAGGTTCAGACAGCCCAACATGTTTGTGCAGCAAAGAGCTTTCAGCATTTACACACTATCTCTTTATCTGTTGGCAAAACAGGTATGAGTCAAAGGAGCAATGATCTTTAACTGCTAACAGTCAGTTTTGATTTGAATTTAAAAAAATAACATAAGGTCCACATGATAAGTTTAAAATTCATATAAAAGTGAAATATTGCAAATGTGAATTTAAAACAAAAATAAGTGTGTCTCTGTGAGGCTGTACTTGAGCTAAATGCTAAATGTCGGCATGCTAACATGCCTGTAATGACACTAAATGACTGTTTAGAGCTGGAAGAATACGTCGATTAATTGATTATTGGTCATTTAAAAAAAACTTATGCTATTTTTATTCACCCCATTTCATAGTAAACTGAATATTTGGGGGTTTCGAAGAGCAGCTCAGGAAAACAAGAAACATCTCTTTACAATGAAGAAAATTATAGTGAAGACGTTTTCATTCATTTCGAAATAATACATTAATTAATTGAGGGAATAATCCACAGTGTAATCAATAATGAAAATAGGCTATTACATCTAAATTGTAAATTGTTACTATAAATACAACTGCAAATTCCTTTATACCCACAACAATTTATGTATACTGTCCCTTTGTTTATTAGCTGTGTATATTAATTACAATCATGCTTGCTATTTTCCTGAGTGAGGGATCAACAGAGGACTTCTAACTTTTAGCTATCTTAAGTTTCTAGGAAACTTAATGTCACTACACAATCAAGTGCATCTATCGAGATGTTATTATTAGATTTTGTAAATGAAAACTTTGAGTTGCTGGTTGTGCTAGACGATAATCTAGGGAACTACCGAAGTCTTACAGATTCATCTTTTGGAAACCAAAATGGGGTGTCTAAAAACAAGATAAAAACACTAAATCTGAGGGAAATTATCTTGCTGCATGGAAAGATAATTTCACTTGACAAGATTTCTTAAATCAAGATTGTTAAATCTATAAATAAGCATGCTGAATGCTTAAAATAAGACATTAACTCATAAAACAAGATAAATTATCTAACACTTCTAAATCTAAAGTTTTTTATCTTTGTATGAAACAAATAATTTGCAGTGCACTCTGCTCGGGCCAGTTCATCGCTGCTTGCAGCTTTAATTCATCTTGTTTTAAGAGTTAATTTCTTACTTTAAGCATACAACATGCTTATTTCTAGATTTAATGATCTTAATTTAAGAAATCTTGTCAAGTGAAATTATCTGTGTATTGTGCAGCAAGATAATTTCCCTCAGATTTAGTGCTTTTATCTTGTTTTTAGACCCCCTTTTTTTGCAGTGCAGAAAATCTGTCCTACTTTTGTTAATATAGACCAGAACGGCATTCCCAAATATAGAGCCAACCCACTGACACGGATACAAAATACGTCTATTCAAACTGTATTTAAAAAAAAACAAAAGGTCCTTCTTTCCAACTGGTGCCTCTGTCCCCCGTGGTGGAAACATTAGTAATGTCTCTCAGGATGTTAGTAAGCGTGAAAAGCATACAGCACGAGGTTTCCCCCACCATGATGCTCTACAGGTCTAATGCAACGCAATGCCATGTACAGACATGATTGATGTCAACACCCTCCCCTTAATCACCTGAGACGTATGCAGCCTCTTGACAGTCTGGCAGCCATTTTGGATTCTTCTCTAATGACTACAGAGACAGGTTGCAGATGATGTTAGCTGACGCCGGTCTCACGGATCACTACCAGTCTGTCAGTGATTAAGTGACTCATCTACCTCTAGTAAACAAACCCCCAGTAGAGCATCTTGCATCCATCAAAAGATGCCTTTGACTCGCTCCGCTTATCTAACTTGGAAGGAATCCATCATACCTGTACAAAACGGTGGTTGCTGTGTGGTCTCCCGGGAGTCGTCCCATAAACAAACACATTCTGTTAAGACCACAGCCGTACATGTGAAAGGAAGCGCCGTAACTTTTTTGACTGCAGAAAGGTATAGCATTCCCATATGTGTCTCGCTTCAGGGAAATGAAAGTGAAAACACTTGCAAGTTATTTGTGACCTGATTTCTGGAGCTTCTACAGCAAAAACTTGATACAACTCAAATGCTGAAAAGTTGACTTCAAAAAAAGGAAGAAAACTTATCTTTCAAAACTTTACATTTTAAAATACATGTATATCTTTGGAAATACTGTTTTTGTATAAAGTTGTATCAACAGTCAGTTTTTTTTTTGTTTTTTTTTACTGTTCGGAAAGATTTGGTACACAGTAAGGCTGTAACAGTTGATATATATGTATAAAACCGTAACGGTTCGACTCATAGTTTGGTGCATGAAGAATACATAGTATGTAGATTGAGGCATGCAATGTGGAACCAAAGTTCACAAGCGCATGTTCCACATGGAAACGTTGGCAAGAGGAGTGGCTTGTGAGTCAGTCACACTACGGCGAGCGCAAAATGCTGGAGCTGAAGACCTCTCCTCTAAGTCCCAATCAGCTACAAAAACCAACAGAGAATTGTGTATAAGATGATTATGTAGAAATGTGAACACATCCAGTATGCTAACGCAGAATCACTGAGATGTGCCGATCACCAAGAGGAGGAAAAAACAAACCGGAGTTTAAGCAGCCTGTAGACAAGGGCTGCAGCCTTTTAATCAATGAGTCGACTAATTGGTTGTTTGATCTTAGACAACTAAGATTTGTTTAGTCAACCAGTCTTTTTTAAGGCTTCTTTTCTATGGTGGGTTACTATAGGTTTGGTAGCCAACAGTCACAAGTTAGTCCCGACAGTAAAGCATACCCTGCTTTATGTCTATTTTAAGTTATTCTTTTGTTTTAGTATTTTCAATTTCCAAGCATAAGATATGCTTTTCAGTTGTATAGCCCATTGCAACCTGTTGTCAGTGTTCATAAGGTTCAGAAGTGTTTCTTATCTCTAGAATGAAAATAGTTTATAAAAGTTGCCAGAGGGCAAAATGTTACCTCAGTCCCCAGCAAGAGGATTTTGTCCGTATTTGACACTTCCACTACTGTCTGTTCAAAATAAATGAGAAGAAACTGATCCTTCTACAATTGTTTTTCCCAAACTTGTACCGAACTGTGACTCCTAAAGCGGGGTATCAACCAAACTGTGTACCGTTACACCCCTTGTGTTTTCGTTTCATGTATTTAAAGCAAGATTTCCACTCACATTGCTTGGAGAAATCTAGTAAATAGAGACATTTGTGAAAATACAGCTGACAAATTTTGCTTTGAAAACAGTTATGTTGCTTGAGACATATTCTACACTTGAGGAAACCTTTTGTCAGTGCCTCCAGGACCTAATGTGTTTCAGCGTAGCACAGTCTGTTCTGTACAGAACCCGAGCAAGGCACTTTACTCTTTATTGATAGCTGCGTGAGTAGGACAAGTGTGGTGATGTAACAGATCTTTCTTAAATTGCATGGGCAGCATTGTTGGTCTGAACAACCCCTGAGGCTCAGTTTGATTTCAGCAGATTCATTTAGCTTCCTCTCTTACGCAACACCATCTCAGCTTTCAAGCTGTCTCACTGATCTCAGGATCACCTTTGACTCCTTGCATGGGTGGCTAGCTACTGAACCGCACTCCCTTGATAAAAGCTCAGAGAGGAAACAACACCACTCTTGAAAAGATCCTTAAACATCAGAATAAGACCTGATGGCAGGAAAGCTGTTTGGCAGCCGGCTGCATTGAAAGGAGTGAAAAGGCAGCAACGGATAGCGACTTTGATAAATTCCTCAATACAGCGTTTAAGGTTGTGAAAGATCAATTGCACAGAACAGTGTTTGATGCAGATTATCCACAGGCTAAAAACAACAACAAACTTTTGACTATAGCCCTGCTAAAATGGATCACAGTCATAGTAGGTCATTGCTCCTGAAGACATTTTTTTCTGTGGTTTTAAAGAAATATTCACCCCAGGACAGATCACCGTAACCAATCCAACCACCAAGACATTTATAGATAAAAGATAAGATAGAAATGACGCATTGTGCCTGGAACTCCGTCTTCAGTTGACGTCTATACTCAGGTGGCGACTCACAGGAAAAGTGTGACACTTGCGGTAATGTGTGCTGACATGTGAGCTGAGACACTTTCATAATTAATCCATGAAATATTAAAGGCGAGGAAGCTATTCGCAGAAAGGATGTGATCAGATACAGTTATGCTCACTACAAGCGGCTTAAAGTGAGAGAGAGAGAGAGAGAGAGTGAAGGCTGATTGGTCCGAGCTGACGGCTGTTGGGGAATGAGGTCACAGCACAAGAATGGTTCAACTTAGAGAAACAATGGTTAAATGTTTTGTGGAAGTGGAAATCTGTTATCACTATCACATATATATTTATTTCCTCAACATAAACTCAAAGGAGAACTCCAGCGATTCTTTAATAAATTTTGGGGACTCACAAGAGACGGATTAAAATAGAGAGGTCAAAATCAAAGCAGGAGATATCATAATATCCTGACTTTATGTCCCTAGTATGATTCAAACTCCAGAAATGTTGAATTCTACAATCCCCATAATGCAACTTAATAATGTGTTTCATTAGAAACCTTCTGTCATGGTAAGTGCCTCTATCTGTTTAACTCCACATCTCCAGTTTTTATTGCAATCTTTAATCTTTTGAACCCCAAACAGTTCAAGGCGTTCTCTACTCCTGTCACATTTTACCCACTGTGGCCTATGGAAACAACACAATTAGGGCTGAAAGTCTTTTGTGCAGTAAAACACAGTTATAATGCCATAAATCATAAAAAGGGGAACATTTTTAAATAAAATGGAATTTCTATATATAACATTTTTCCAAGTGCTAACAATAAATAAAAAATGGGTCTCCACATACTATATACTTACAACCTCTCTTGTCCTCTCCGCTCTGCTCTGTGTAAACAGCCTGCAGTTCAGTCCACGTTTAACTAAATTGTTTTATCACATGACTGTTGATATCAGCTAAGTAATGAAGAGTGTAGAATTTAATGTTTTTTTTTAATTTTTATTACATATCTTGTAATTGCAAAAGTTTTATTTTGGCAAAGAATGTTTGTGTTTCAAGTGTCTTTGATGAAATATCACTATATTTAAGCCCAGATTTGTCATTGTTCCTGACATGTCCCTGTAGCCCCTTAAGATTATTGTTACGATAATTCCTGTTTATAATATCTTAGTTTTTTCTGTAATAGGTAATGCGTTGAGAAACAAAATGCTATGTTGTTTTTTTCGTGCAGCCTTAATTTAGAATTTGAAGTCAGTTAAGTTGAGATAACCCTGATGACATTTTCTCTGACTTTAAAGGGAAATTTCACCAATTTTACATATTAGTGTGTTTAAAATGGTTGGCAGCCCGCTCCTCCTTGAGGCTACATTAGCTGCTTCTAGCATAAACTACCCAAATCTCTGGCCAAACTGCTGGCAGTCAAGTTGCATTGCAGGTATTGTACACAAAGAAAAATGTGTGGAATACAAAACACAGTTCTTTCTCTCCCAAACTGTCCATCATGAGTGTTCATGAGGTGAAATGCTCATGCTAAAGTCTTTTTAAAAGCTCCTTTCAGAGCCACAGAAGACGCATACAACTGCCTCACAGACTGAGTAGTACTCTTAGTGACGCGTAAACTGATCTCCATGTGTACAATTGGTGGAGTGCCCCTTTTAATAAATCTGCAGCTCTTAAAACACATTATCTCACTGACACAGTAATCCATATCACTTAAGTCCAGAGGTTTATCACAACTTATTTTCTCTTATATTTTTGCTGTCTTGCTCATTTATCTCAAAAGCCAAATCAAGGTCACCTAACCAAGCCATTTTCTACACTCCACAGAGCTTATTCACAGCTCCACGCTCCATTTGTCTCCTGTAAAAGAAAAACAACTGCAGCAGATCTGCAACTCCCACCTGGACAGATTGTGTGATAACAAGCCCACAACAGGTGAAATTTGGCTCAATTTATCAGCTGGTGCAGCATTAATTTCAGACCCAAGTATAAGCATCATTAAGAATCAAAATGCACCCTTCTGTTAAAGGAAAATATGCACATGTGCCAGTTCGCAACCCCGGACTTTGATGTGTCCGCCCATATTTCAGAGACTAAGTGTTTGCTGAACTGCAGCCAAGTGCCGAGACAATACTCGGCCTTTGAGATATACCATGCTCTCCAGTAGTGACGCTCTCGGGCTATAGAGGAAAGCTGATAGCCAAGTGATCCTTCAGCTGACTGAGGGCCGAGGCTTTTCGGTTTAAGCCATCAATGTGGAGATAAAGCTGATCAATGTGGGAAAACAGAGTAGAAACAGTGGGATTTAGAGCTGTTGGCCTCATTCACAGGCACAAAATATACGAACTTCAACTGTACTTTGGGAGTTTTGTTAAAAATGTTTACACACCGGTACCTTAACTTCCATACCTGTTCCTGATGTTACTTACTTCAATACTAATTTGATAAAATCTAATTTTATATAGACAACAAATACATGTATTACAACTAGGCCTGTTACAGTAATTACAACTTATCAAACTTTTTCAAGATTTTCCAAGGTCATATGTCGTACAATATCGCCTGTTGGGTTCACATGTGTTTGTTTACAGAGGCCATAAAAACAGCAGTTTTTTTTTCCCCAACCATTTTAAGACTTTGATGCAGTTTCTAAGCCAAATGAACAGAAAAAAATATGCTGAGACATGTTTTGCTGTCATTTCTGGCTGTGCTGTTATTAATATAACCAGTATATATGTGGCATTAAATTGATATTATAGCCATCTTAAGACGATGATTGCAATACTTTCTGAGTGAACCCCATCTTTATGCGTAATGTAGTGCTTTCCCTGCAAACCTCTATAACATGTGATGTAAGACAGCCAATCAGCAGCAGTGTTAGATCTTGGTACAAGCATCGTGCATGCTTATTGGCTCACTGATGCTAATGATACTCAAATAATTTAGTCTGTGCCTAAAATTATCCAATTTCAGTACCAAGCCTTTAATATACATGTCAGGAAACCTGCATTTTAATTTAAAAAAGAGAAAGATCTATTATATTATACAGTTTGGTGAAAAGGCTTTTCCTTTAACCATATGAAACTGTGTTGGGGGTGACTTCAGTTGAATTCAGACTTGGATCCATGGAGTGAGACATTCCTCTGCTTTGATTGTCTTGAAAAAAACGTGTCATTACCTGACATCATCCCTCCTCTTTGTCTGTAATCTTGGGATGACCAACACACTCCTCTTGTTCTTTGACAAGAGCTGTGTGCTGGTCAGCACCATGAGGCCAGTGAACCCCAGATAGTGGCACTCTAGCGCTGGATACCAAACAGCCCATCACGAGATAGCACGCTTCTCGCTGTCAACCACACCGGGAGAAATGAGGTTAAATGGCACTATCTCCACAATATGGGAGCCTCTTCTATTTTTATTAACGGGCGCTGACAGCCTCTATTCTTCGGAGGGAGGCAGCGCAATTCTTGGAAATGGTTATAAATAAGTACTGAGGCGTCCACAAGGATTCCTATTTATCTATTTTGCATAGTTTTTGTTTTGTTTTCAGAAATTGGAGACAGCTGTTTTTGATGCATGATGTGTTTCATAAATGCATCTCAATCTACAATCCAAACATACTTCAGATGATTCAGTGCGGTGAAAAAGCTGCTGTTAATGATTGCGGGAGGACCTGTTTGCTCTTAATTTCTTTGATGTAATGACCCTTTAAACAGCACGGAGAACTTGTTAGAAGAGATTTCAGACATTTTGAAAATTCCCCCTTTAGGGAGATTTCTTTGATACTAATGACCGTGGTAACTATACAATCTACCTAATCTCCCACCATCTTTTTCCACTGAGCTATTTGGTGGGTGTTGGGAAAAGTAGAGCAGCTGTATGTAACATCACCCTTTTAACCACTCACACTGAAAAAACATCAGATGCAGAATGGTTTCCAGTGCTGAGGAATTATAGTAATAAGACCCTGTGAGGTCTCTGAGTCTGTACTAAGGCACTGCAATGCCAAAGCTAACATGCTGATGTTTAGCAGTTTTGTTTTTTTGCACAAAGTACAGCTGAGGCTCATGGCAATGTCAATAGGTTTGCACATGCATTAACCAAAGTATTGGACAGATGATATTTCAGAGGATCACAGGAGACATCAGGATTCATCATCTGGAGACCATGAACCAAATGAACCTGTTTCAAATTTCATTGAAATCTATCAAAGTCTTTGAGATGTTTCAGTCTGGTCCGACAGATGATGATAGAACTGATAGAACCAAAATAGGCAAACACTCACCATATTTTCACAATTCAAAGTACCTGTTTCTTCATGCATGACTCACCTAGCAGCTGGACCCCCCTGGTGAGGCCGTAGACGTCTATGAGAGCCCACAGAGGCTCGGAGACATGCACCCCGCTGAAGAACAGCATCGGGCTGGAGTCGTTGATGCGGTAAAACACCCGGCCCTTCTTGTCCACCCAGAAGGAGATGACATTTCCCTCATTGGAGAGCTCCTCTGGCAGGGCTTTGGCCCAGAAGCCGCTCTGGGACACCAGGTCGGGGCAAGCGTACTTGGGCAAAGTGTCCGGGTTGATCCTCGATGGGTCTTTGGATGTAAAACCAAGACGTAGAGCACCGCTCCAGCAGCACTGCTTTTTGGTGATCTGGAGAGTAAATATTTTTGTTTAAATTTTGCTGTGTTCAGGATGTTTCTCTGCTTCACCTTTCTGGAAAAAAATAAAAATCATAGCCACATCGCCAAAAAATTACCAATATAGCAAGTGAAAATGCCAAGCAGACAAAGCTTGTTCCAAAATGTTTTATGGTTTGCTTTTACTTTTGTTCAGCTGGAGAGGAGGGGCCAAGTTTGTGTTGTGTTTATAAACAGTAAGCAACAATTCTTGCACAGTATGCCTTTAAGACTTCAATGACTGTACCACATTTAACAGAAATTCATCCAATAGCTGCTGAGATATGATAGACCAACATTGCCATTCATAGCGCCAAGCTGCAAGGGTGGCTAAAGCAAACCAACACTAGTTACCTTTGGTATGTTTATCACCTGCAAACGCTTTTTGTCGTATTTTGAACCTCTATTTACTTTGTATTTACCGTGCCAGATAACAGTATCCCTCACATGGCAATGCTTGCCCTGCTCTCTCACTTTCGAGACATAGATGGCCTGATAGGTGAAGTGGAAACTTGTTCTAAGCTGCTGCTGCTTTGGCCCACACAAGAGCAGGGAGAGGAAAGAGAGAACATCAAAACAGGACAGCAAAAAAAGGGATGAAGAGAGAGAGACAAGGAGGGAGAAGGAAAATAAAAACACACTGAGAGGAAATGAAAGAGAGAATGACAGAAAACAGACTTTTTTTTTTATCATGGTCACACAATTAGTGTACCAATTTCTCCCAGCTCTACTATAGACACTTATATTACAGAGTATGCACTTGTGTTGATATTGCACCTTCTTGGCAGTAGTATACCATAAAGTGATGTACTGTATGGTTTGTATAGTAGTGTTTATCACAGGAAATTATCCAAGCCATTGGGATGAGTAATGTTGGTCGTGATGTAAACCTCAGACTCGTTTCAAACGCAGGTTGCAAATGGTGGCAGCGTCATGCTTCACAAATCATTGCTGCTTATTGCAGATACAGCTGTGACTCCTAAAGGGCTTCTGCATGCTAAAGCATCACGTATGATGTTTGTTTTGATCAATGAAATGTCAAAATGATCTCATTTTGCAAATGGCAGCTTTCAGGTTCAGGTTCCGATATAAAGAAATGAACATAGTTTATTTTAATGAGGTGTCAACACCACATACAATTTGTGTCTAAACCTAATCTAATAGTATTTGTTCCTCAACCTAACTAAGTAGTTTTGGTGCCTAAACCTAACCAAACTATGACTATTTAGAGGGCGTTTCTTGTAGTACTGTGCACACATAGATAGATCTGCACTTGATAGATGCACTTGTTGCTATACTTTTTATTATGTCACGATAGTTCCTATAAATGCTTTAAACTAAATGTATTGATTTTAATTGAAGTTAAGCATGCTAAGATCTTTAGTTGACCTCCTCTGTCATTTTTTCAGCTTGTATCCTCAAAACATGGTCAGAATGAACATGTACAATAGTGTGTTTTTACCTTAAGCCGGACCTGCTCATACACAGCGATCGGTCTGTTGCTGAAGGTGATGGCGTTACAGAAGCTGGCCTGTCTCTTGACGGTCCTCTGGGACATGTCCATGACGATCTGCGAGCCCTTGGTGCTGGGGTGAAAGAGCAGAGGAAAGGAGGACAGACTTCCGCACGGTTGGATGGGCAGGCAGCGCTTGGGCTTGTGGTGGCATCGGTGTGAAGTGGCGGGAAATGGCCCGTTAAGAGAATCTAATAGGAGAGAGGAAATTGGTTGCTAAGTTTGGTCCAAAGGTGGAGAGAAGAAAATACATTAACTTAGTCTTGGGGGACAGTTTACAGTAAAACACCCAAATTTTAGATTAGATTAGAATATTAGATTACACAGTTTGCAGCACCACAGGCTTCACTTTAAATACTGACATTGTGAGGTGGACTCTGGGTTGTGACCTGCTGTCACATATAATTTCCTCTCACATATCACATCTGCTTCTGTAACATCCAATTATATAAGACTGCATTAAAATAATCTAATACTTTGGCTCCGCTTCTCAAGGTAGCACAGCGCAACCTCGCACCTACTATTCTGTCCTGCAGACATAAAAGAACAAAGTGCAATGTAAATTACATGCAAAAATGTCCTTGGATGGAAAGAAATACAAGGGCAAAATTGCTCACTTGGTTGCATAATCAAGGAGAACAATTGGGCTGTGAGACGTTCAGACAAAATGCTCTAATTTCAGTAAATTGTCATTTGCAGGAACAGCAAGAACTTTTTGTTACTCAAATTATCATCATCACAATTTAACCTGGTTTGTGTTTTTACAATGTCTTTCTCCCCATGCTGGCACAGAAAAGAAAAACTGTCAGCATGTAAGCAGCTCCAAGATCATTTCTAACAGCTGATTAGCGCAGCAGCAGAACTGCAACGATTAGTCCATTGACAGAAAAATATCTGCAGACTATTTTGATAATCAGTTAATTGTTAGAGTAATTTTTCATACAAAAATGCTCTCTCAGATATGGAGATTTCCTGTTGTTCTCTGTTTTATATCATTAAGCTAAATATATTTGCGTTCCGAACTGATAAAATAAGACATTTAAAGACATCAACTTGGATCTTGAGTAACTGGGACATTTTTATTAATTTCTGTAATGTTATATTGAGAAAGTAATGAATATAAACCATTAGCAGAAAATTGTGTAGCAGAAAACAAGCTTACGGAGTTCTTGATACGTAAATGTTCAGCTGGCTGATACAGTATGTTCAAAGCTACTCTTAAAATAGCGAGGCATGCCTGTTACATGTTATTTCCAGTTGTGGCTCATGTTTTAATGAGAGTATATAAATCACAATATTTATGCCCAAGAGTCAAGTAAACACTACCTGCCTTATCAGAATGAACCAAAAAAGGAAAAACACTGCTGGTAAATGCAATTTACTGACATTTATTGTGTGTTGCCAGTCACAGGAAGTAGCATAATAAGAACAGACTCAAAGGAGAACATCTGACTCATAATATGCAGCAGGGTTTTGTATTTTTTCCCATGTGAACATGCATGAATCATGATTGCTCCCACTTGCTGTAACCTCATAATAGAGCGAAACTTCTTCTTTTCTTTTCACATCACATCTGTCTGTCTTTTAGGGTTTTAGACTGATAAAGAGTTTGCTCAATGTCACCATGAGCTTTCACACTCACTCCCTTTCATTAAGTCCAACTCTCCCCATTTTTGCTTTCACAGATCTCTTCAAAGCATAACGGCAAGGTCACTGCGGTGTTGTGGCATTTTCTCACAGACATTGGGTTCTCATTAAATGTAGGGATGATTCAGAGTTGATTAATAACATGTACAAATAGCTCATCAAGTGCTTTGGTGCAGTTTTCTGAACTACAATACTTTAGTCCTCTCGACAATGACATTTAAAGGTCTTAAAGTACCAAAAAATCCAGCCAGGGTGCCAAGACTGGAAGCCAAATAAATAATTCAGGACTAATTAACACTTCTTCATCCTTGAGAACTGCTTGTATTTTCACACCTAAATTTGGAGGACTGTGTAGGAGCTGCTCGCGTTTGTCAGTGAGAGAATATGAGCTGTTGCTGAAAGACGACTATTCTTGCTTTCCTTCGACTGACCTTGGAGGGTCAAGAGGTTTATAGTGTACCCTGGAGGCAAATCAATCAACACTTTCAGGATTGGAAATAACTAATCGTGACTTCTGAGACCGAAGGTTTCATTACAGAAACATCCTAAGTGCTCATCAAAAAAAGGAAAAATCCTATCCTCCTATTACAGAAGCAGTTCCTCAATTGTGTCTGTGTCCTATCCTGTCTCAACTTAAACTGTGAATTCAGTTCTTCAACCAGATCTTGTTCTGTAATGCATGTATATTTGATTAGAAAGCACCTGTAGGCTACTCGAGATGGACAAGCTATAATATGGCAGCTTTCACTTCTTACTGACTATTTTGCTTTCATGTTAAGAAAAAGATCAGCGTTAAATTTTAGCCATTAGGTGGCAGTAATTGTGTCGGTGAGGGGAAGAAACCTTTTTGGGATCTGAATGTTGTTTTTTTGCTCTTCTCTCAGCTGACCCTGCAGTTCATGTCACTACAGTCATATGAGCACACCTGGAGGTTTGCACTGAAGTATCCAGGCGTCTTTTTTTCGCTTTGTCCCTTTCAGAAAGCCAATTAATTATTTAACTTCATCTGTGCGATTCAAAGTTTGTTACAATCCAAGGCAACATTAGATAACAACCGTTTATGAACAGATGTAATGATACATGTAGTTAAAAGTCCCAGTGATGTTATACTGTATATCAGCACCATGAAAGCCTCTCGTCCAATCAGATTACTTGGTTGTAATCAGCTGTTTAAAGTTAGGACATGATCTTCTATTTTAAGGATTCGTAATTAGGGAAACTCCTAAGTTAGAACAGTTCCTATTCAAAGATAACAAAGCATTTCTGTAATACCAAAAATTCCTAAGTGCCATCCTTAACTGAGATAAGGTGACTTCAGACTTGTCTACAGGAGGCTCCGGATCGTCACTATTGTTCTGGTTTCAGGGCAGAGATAGAGGACTTTAAATCTTCTAATTTGTTGAGGTTAAACTAGAAAGACTCCTTTCCTTCACATCACAATCCGAGCGGCTCTGCCAAGTGTTCTGGGCTCAGTGCAGTGTATTTGTTAAGCTCTTCGCATGCTCTTGTCGCTGCAGAACAATGTCGAATTGTGCTCTGTGCACAACAGTGGTCTTAAATGAAGTCATAACAAATACTTCAACCATATTGCATCCATGATGTCATGTCAGACGTGATGTCTTCGGGAGAACAAAACAGGGCTGTATTGTCCTCCATCAAGGCACAGACTGAATAGAGTATTTCCTGTAGGGTCTGAAAACAGAAGCAACACCTCACAGGCCTCCTGCTTCACCGTCTAACCAAGAATCCAATATCTTCTTTCATTCTCACTGCATTAATATCATATCTGCTGCTGTGAAATTGAATTCTCCCGTCTGTTTTCACATCCCAGGCTTCTTAGAGTGCCTTCAGATCACACGCAGGACTATATCAACTATAAATAAAGTCTAATAAGTAAATAAATGGATAAATAAAAATACCTAATTTGATTTACTGTAAATGACAGCTGGTTAGAGCCAAAAGTGCTGATGATACAGTGGCTGCTGAAGTGTGTTTAAAAAGTCATGCGACCTGACGGAGACGTCAGGGTAAACAGTGACCAGAGCCTGTCATGATAAAAGAGAGGTGCCATGATGAATGTCAGATGAGCAACTTAAGGAAGGATAATGTTTCTTAATGCACCACCGCACACAATGTGACTGCCTTTGCTGTCATTAATTGGAAAGGACAAACAGTGCAGAGACAAAGAGTGGCCCTGGCCAGTGTCACCTGGCCTCTTACGCTCTTCCTCTGTGTTTTATCCCCAGGCTCGGTCTCACTAAGAAGCCCCAATAGAGGCCCTAATGCGGTGTGACGTTAGTACGGAGGCTTGGTTGGCCTCCCTCATAAGACAACCACTCACAGGCAGCGTCCTTACGAGCCAAAGGGCACGTATGTGTTTTTAGCTTTTGCAAATATGTCATAGCTTGTGTGGTTTCAGTAAGAGGTAAACTAAAGTGATTCTTAAACACTTAGAAAGTTTTAAAACATCTTCCAGCTAGTATCAGTGTATCAGTCCTGTTATTTTTTTACAGTGCTGTTATGAATTATGAGAATATCCTACAATAGAGAAAAATTTGATCTGATAATCTCCCCAAGTTAGCGGTTTCCTTTACAGTCAATATTGTGATTTGTAGAAATTGGAAAAGTATTATAGGGGTGGAAAATGTTTGGGGCCGCTAGGGAAAAGTCACAGGGTCATCATATTATAAAAGTCATAATCGCAATTATTTTAATTTTAATAAATGTTGGAAACTATCTAGCTGAATGACATAACACAATATAGTTGCAGTCACTATTATAAACTGGATGTCTGTGGCGACATTCTAATATTGTTAACTTTTTCCAATGAAAGTAGCTAGATTTAGATCTAAAAGTCGTTAAAATTCACCAGACAATGTTATAGGCTCATTTACAAAAGACAGACCCCATGTTATTGGCAGAAGAGCTGTGGGCTGTGATTACTCTGAGCAGCTTGCTTCAGAATGAATTAAAATATAAAGCAAGAAGTTGATAAAGGTTTTTTCTTTTTTTTTTTTTTAAAGTCACTAAGAGGGTTTGAAAAGTTGCTAAATCTGGTGAGAAAGTTGCCAAGTTGGCAACACTGTGAACGTTCTGGGGAAAAACACCAGCAGCTGACATGTTTTCTATAATTTGGCAGAACAAAGAGAAAATAGTGATTGTTAGAGATGATGAAACTTGATGATCCAAAAATACACTTGCAATTGCCACTTATCACCATAGGTGATGCCAAAGGCAATTAAACAGATATATTTGAGACTATCAAAGAGCAACACAACTTCTCAAATCCAAAGATATTTTGTTTTATTCGACCAACAGTCCAAAATCCAAAGACTGTCGTCATAGCAGAGGAAATAAACCAAAAAAAAGTTTTTTTTCATTAAAAAAATATAAACTAATCAACTTGTAGCTCTTATAATGTTAAGTAATGAATCATCAGTGCTGCTTGTTTCTGAGCTATTTTCTAAACAAGGTAATCACACTGAACCAGATGATAATTTCAAAAACTTTTAAAATACTGAATTGTCTATCCTGAAAAATGTTTAACCCCTGTGCTGACATCACTCAGTAATACAATCATGCTGGTGGAGCTGAATGATTCATGAGGCCGTAAGCTGGACAGGGGCCCTGCAACTTGACGGGGATTACATATTCAGGGCCCCAGCTGAGCTCCTGTCAGAGGGCCAAGGACTTCTAGTGTCCCTGCATGCACCTTCATATATTGTTATTTCACACCAGTGACCCTAATCAGTCAAACTGAAAAAAGGGCTATGTGGATAAACACGTGGAACCTCAAACTTCATCAAATGTGACATTTAGAAATGATCCCAACATCCCACAACACTTAATCAAATGCTAAAATTATGAGGAATTACAGCTGAAATTAGCTTTTTTAAATTTTCAATACAGATAAGATAGTTAATAAAGATTTAACTGCCCACCACAACCTCCCAAAGCCCAAGTGATGTCTTTATATTGCTGCTTTTGTCCAACCAACAGTCCAATACAATGTCCAATTTAAACCACAGGAAAGCAGCAAAGTCTCTCATCAAAGGAGCTGGAACCAGAGAACGTTTTGCATTTTTGCTTTGAAAAATGACTTTAGTGATTGGATAATTATCAAAACTGTAATTTTCTAATAAACTATTCAATCAATTAACTAATTGTTACAACTCTGCAACCAAAGTAATCGACAATCCTCCCCTAGTATAATAATTATAAACTTCAATATTGGTCATGAAAACTTTAAAGTTGTCAGAATCTACACTTTACATTTATTCTCTGGTCTCATTTATAGTGTTCGTCACATTGAAATTGCATCATAGTTAATGTTTAGTTACAGTTTAGTTATGTGTGTATGTAGAAAGCAACTAAAAACAACTAGATATTATTAAGATTGTCTCAGGATGAACCTAGAAAAACAAACACTACATTATATATTGCATCATCTAAATGGATAGAAAGCTTCCACAATATTTTTTTAAGTTTACAGAAATGTGAAAATAGGTAAATAAAAAGGTCAAATGCACCTGTTAGAGACCTGTATACATGGTCAGTTGATGCCACATGAGTATATATAAAAGAACATAAAGTTGTGACACTATTTGCCAAACATACTGACATTCATAAAGCTTGTGAGTCAAACAAATAACCAGCCATGTGGGGAAAGTTATGCACCAGCTTGGTTCAGTTTATCCTGTCTAATTTATTTTAATTAAACTGTAAGCAGGGTTAAGGAAGAAGAAGGACAAGAATGATAAACTTGTATCTTTGAAATGTTTTTTAAAATAATAAAATGCTGTTTATGAAATTCGAAAAAAACGATTTCCTGTTCATATTTCCTCTTATTTTAAAGCCAGTCGTGACTTCCAGAAGGTGGTAAAACTTGGCTACTTTCACTTCTCATTTATTTTAGGCAACCAGGACGCCTACAATTCTCATGCACTGGGGCTCCAGGCTGCACAAACACGCTTCCAACTCGGTTCGTCTTCTATTATAATAATAATCACTGGATGCATTTATAATAACGAATCGATACCCGTGATGCCAGGTGTTCTTACCGTAGAAGGTATTCCTGGTGATCTGACCTCCCATGGCTGGATGCAAGGTGCGTTCACCTCCTCTAACTACCGGCTGGATCCTCAGTATTCACATTCAGCTGCGCGTCCTCAGCGGTGACATTATACAGACACGACGCGGCTCACACAGAATAAAAAAAATAAAAAAAAGTCCCGACAGAGATTCAGCGGCAGGTTGTGTCTGTCTGAAGCCTCATCGACATGAAGCAGCAGGCAGCAGATCCAGCACTCAGCGGCTCCCTCCTGTCCGTGCAGAGATCACGCTGAAATTAACATAAAAAGTGGTAGTGGAGGTGGGGCTTCCCGGACTATTAACGCTGTAGCTACCACAGAGGGGACTTTCTACAAGCAGCAACTCCACATCATAATCCTAGTGACTCTTAGAGGACACTTGTATGTCTGTACATCGTTTAATACCTCTGCAGGCACTCACAAGGTCATATTGTATTTTTTCTCTACCTTACATTAGAGTTTTGATTAGTAGGGGAGACTGGGGTCACTTGTAACACTTGATGACTAATCAGAAACAAGCAGATGACACTTAGTCTGCAGATGCTCAGGAGGAGTCTGACTTTGTAAAAGGAGCACCATCATTTCATGTCGGCAGAAATTTGCAACTGAAATAAACGTTTTACAATACAATACAATACAATACAATAAATCTTTATTATCCGTCATGGTGGAAAATTGCCTTCGGCTCACCGTAAAGATACAGAATTTCATTAAAAACATACAGCAGTTGAGAATGCAGTTAAAACATAGAATAAGAAAAGAAAAAGACAATTAAGAGCAGTTAAAAGTTAGTGCATCACTTATGTTGAGTTGAGGAGGCAAGTAGCGTTGGGGATAAAAGATTTGTTAAGGACTCCTTTAGCTAATGGGACCCTGTAACGTCTCCCGGACTTCAGGAGCTCGAATTGGTTGGTTAGGGGGTGGGAGTGATCTGCTGCAATTTTCCTGGCCTTCTTTTAATGGTATAAACATTACTGTAGTGACTGGAGAAGGCTGTTGCTCTAGCCATGGGCATTATTAGCACAAGCTCACACAAAGCCTAACAGAATTGTTGATATTGATTGATGCTAACAATGTGTTTGTTGTTTATTGTGATTGAGGATGTTATCAGGTTTATGTTTGCTTTGAGTATTAGTTAAGTTAAGCGTTAAACGTTATGCCAGCACGGTTGAAACCAGTATAACGTGTAATGGCCTCCAGCCAATGTTAATGTTCTGTGTTGTTAAATAAAGCTGCATTCCTGTAGTAGAGCACTATTGGACACAGGTTTGCACTAAAAACTTGGATTACTGTCTCAGGCGTCTCTTTCTCTCCCACGGTACAGTATTTTTCTTCTGCAAATGACTGCATATTTAAACTTGCATGACGGTACATTTTATCTCTAGGTTATTGGTTGAAGATGAACATGACCAACCAACGCTAATGTAGGTGTTGCTAGCAAACCTGGTCTCATTTAGTGTGTGATGCCGACACACTAGGCACCCTTTAGTGTGTGTGTTTGGGTTGCTCCAGGCTGTCCATGTCAACCCATCCATGGCAATATTGGATGCTTAGAGTAGTGGATGTAATTAAATAGTGTGAAGAATAGTGTAAATAACGTTCAAAGTGGAAGGGTCAAACAAACTTTGGACGTTGACCGAGAAGGCCGGTGTTCGTGTCCCGTTACTTAGAGTCAACCTGCAAGTCAACCCCCGTCAAGTTGGTCATTGCATTGTTGGTCATCATAGTTGTGTGCAAGCGCAATCCTTTTCTATAACCATTACTAATCAAGTTATTTTATTTGGAAGTTTATTTTGAAAAGCAACTATGCATGTAAATAGCAGAAAGTAACACACCGTCCAGGACACGTCCAAAACTGAAGCAAAGAGGTTCGATGGGCGTAAATATCACAATTTGTCTGTTTGAAATATCTGTTTGTGATATATATATATATATATATATATATATATATATATATATATATATATTCTTTTCAGTGTTACAATTTACCTTAACCACTCAGACTTCTTGTTTTAAATGTAATATTTTTAGTCTTGTCCTGATTTGTCAAAATATGTCAATTGATTTATTCATTAGTGCACATTTCGTTCTTTTACTGTATCTAAAGTATATTTTTAGTCACAGTCTGTAAGTTATGAAGGAAAATGAAAAGCATTTTACAATTTCTTTTACAATGTTTCATTATCACTCATCAATGTCAACGCTTCACCTAATGCCTGTAGTCTTTCTCGGCTGGCGCACACTCTTCATAAAACAGGTTGTCATGGGGATTTCCTTTCCCTCACCTGTTGAAAAGACTAACCTGTTTGCTGCATCCACTGCATTCATTTTTAAAATACTGGGTGCTTTTTTTACATTTACATTCCTATGAAGAAAGCCATATATTCCCAGAATCACTTGAGTCAGTAGATGGGAAAATAAAAGTGCAGCAAGGAAAAAATCCTTAAATGTATAGTTATTTTGGCAGAAGAAACAGTCTTCAAGGACCCATCTGGAAACGGGCTGATAATACAGAGAAGTCACACTGCTGGCTGTTTATTCCAACCACTGAAGGTTTAAGGATTTGCTGGTTTATGTTTAAAACTTAAGCCAGTATCTTTACTCAACAATAGTGTTTTCGGATTTGCTTGGCAGCTTGTAGGAAGATGAATGCTGATACATTATAACTTCTTATCTTGGCGGTGAAGTTTCAACAATGACCAGGCAGAGAAACCACTCAAGCTTAACGCTACTGGAGTTGAGAAAGTGGGCCAGAACAGCTAGACTGTGAGATTCTAACTGAAGGTAATTTACTACACAAGGTTGATTATTGGTGTTTCTCTTTACACACATACCATACGTACATATACAATACTTCCAAAAAGATGTATTCATTAATTAAACAATATGATGCAAGCACCAAATCCACCTGTTTGCAGATAAGGCAGATAACTCAAGGTCGGAAAAAGTTGAGAGTTAATTTTCCTTTTCTCTTCAACACCAGAGCGCTTTCCATCAAGTCCTCCAAACATATGACCGTAAGGGATATTTCCTAAATGAGCCACCCAACCATTGGCAGGGGATTAACATGTCCTCATACCTAAAAATAGCAGTCAGCCTTTTAAACGTGTTGTTAACGTTGTGAACCAGTCACAATTTGGTTAGGTTAAGGCAACAAAACTACTTGTTTAAGCTTAGGAAAAGAGAAATACATAGCGCTGGTTTCTCCAGGAGCTGAGATTACTGTTTGGCAAGCAGTGGTCTGTATTTTATGCCATCATCTACAGTGCAGTCACTGATTTGGTGGTTACTTTGTTGACTGTGGCACTGTCCCCGATTGGCCTCCGAATGAGGAAAAGGCTAGGCAGTCTTACCAGGCTACATTTTACCAGGATGAAGGTTTGATGAAGGAACCAACACTGACATGCCGAGTGCTGTAACTCCTCCAGTTGTGTAAAAAACTGCAAGTGTTGTTTACAACGCTCACTGTAAATTTAATTAGTTTCAAACTGACACATTCAGTTCTCCATTCACCAAAATATTTGGCATGTTCAATGAAGCTATTGAAAGTGAACATATTGAAACTAACTTTCAACTGTTAAAATATAATGGATGCTTTTCATGTGATGTCTGGGGCCACACAAAATGTTTTTGGGAGCCTGCTGTTGGCCCGCAGGCTGCATTTTGTGGAACTCGATTACTCGATTACTCTGGGGTTGGTGCAATTATATATAATGGAGCTGTAATTTTCCATCAAATAAATTAGCCTGTAAGACAGAGTTTTATGCCCGTCTTCTTTCCCTTCAAAGTAAACGAGCAACTGGTCCGGACTTGAGACGTTCAGAGTTGGCGTGATGGTCCCGGTACCCAGCGGGCACCTCTGAGGATCTGCCTTGTCGCCTTAGCGTTTACATAACTTGTGTCGGCAGCCAGGCCTGTGAGACAGCATATTGGCTCACTAGCATGAGCTATATTCTCATGTTGTTTATACAAACTGATTGCGGTTTACTCGACTGTCTGTAAGCAATTTGCAACGAGGGTAAAGCCGAACGACTGGAGGGGGCTCATGCAGCGTTTTACATGGTGATTTTCTATGAAAAGTGGTCAAACAGATTTTATTTGTCACAGGAAATGGAGATGAACTTAAAATATCAAAGCAGAAAGTGTGAACAGAACACTTAGGAATTTATGGCATGGAGCCTGTAGCGATCACAGTCACGCTTAATAGAGTTTGACATGCCACCTGATCACTGGCCTGTCAAAATCTGATTGGCTGCTCTGTAATACAAGGAGAAGTGTTGTTCACCATGAAATGATAAAATATGATGCTTTATGTCCTACAGTAATATCAAAGCAGCATGCCACTAATCATGCACTGTGGAAGGTTGCCAAATATCCAGCAATTGCGAAACATAAATTAGCAAATAGCCAAATATTTATGCCTGAATTTGCCTCAAATGCACCCTCATGTTGTGTCAGACTGGAAGAAATACTTTCCACACATTTCTAATGTGTACGTGGGTTCTTATCAGTGTATCGGCTTTCTTAACGACTCATCATTTTTGGTCATTTAGTGGTCATTTTGTATCCTATTGAAGTTGTTTTGTATTCCTTTATGGTTATTTAGCATTCTTTAGGGTTGTTCCTCATGTCTGTGTCTCTTGGTAGTCATGTTATGGTCATTTGGCATCTCTTCATAGTAGTTTTGCATCTCTTTGAGGACTTTTGCATCTCTTTGTGGTTGTTTTGTGCATTTGTGTCACTTTGCATTTCTTTTGTACAAGTTTTGCATCTTTTTGACATCTATTTGTTTCACATTTTTCAGGGTTGTTCCTTGTCTCTCTGTTGTTATTTTGTGTCTTTTTGTGGTTGTTTTGCAGTCTTTTTACACTTCTTTGTGGTTGTTCGTGCTGTTTTGTTGTCACTTTG
Organism: Centropristis striata; assembly: GCF_030273125.1. NCBI lineage: Eukaryota > Metazoa > Chordata > Actinopteri > Perciformes > Serranidae > Centropristis > Centropristis striata. The sequence goes on from NC_081536.1 coordinate 16,254,825, forward strand.
TGTCTCTTTGTAGTCCTTTTGGATCTCTTACTTGTTTTGTATGTGAGAAAGAAGAAGAAGAAATGTGAACTGGACCAGGCTGAGGGGCCCAAGCGGTAAAGTTGCCAGTTCAGTAATTCATCCATGCATCAGATTTGGCTTACATGTGAAAATTGGCTCAATTTTCTTTAATTCGAACACTGTTTCTTTCTCTGCACCTTTAAAATTATTATCATTACCTAGCTCTTTATGTAATAGCTTTGAACCTTTCACTCGGGATACACTGAATGCCCCGACAGAACAGACTGACACCTCCTCCCACAGTAGATTATTTGTAGATGGGCGCCTGGCAGGCAGCAGCTGCCTGGTGGGGTGTGCTGGCGTGGGGCCTCCGCGGACATCTTGACAACCTTGTTTGAGGCAGCCGTGTGCACGCTTGCTCTCTTCGGGGATGATCCGTGTTGAACAAAAACACCATTCTACTCAGAGTTTGGACCCTCGCCCTGCAGCCATATGCAAAACATTACGAAGCAACACAAGAGCATCATATGATCCTCGACAGGGGGGCGTCAGCAGAAAGGCAACCCCACCCGGCAGGCACGTATCAGAGGTGAAATCAAGTTGTCACACAGCATTTAAAAGTGCCAGTGACAAAAAGAACATACCGGGGGCAAGTTTATTGATCATGAGATTGTCATCAGGCAAAGTGTAGCTAGAAGGGACTCACACACAACATTCATCTAGAATTACAAGAATCCAGTTTATTTACTGGCAAAGAATGCTCGCAGAAAGAGTTCTGACATCAGCTGTTAGAAGCTCTCAGTGTATGCAGTACCAAAATGTGCAGACAAACAAACACATTCAGCTGTTCTACAAAGCACATAGGTATACAAAAGTTCACTGTAGTTCATTGTCCCAGTTTAAGGCATCTCTCTTCTTTTTTATTTTCCCAGTTGTCCAGAGGCTTCAGCTGTTTCTGAGCAAAGGGTTATAGATCTAACAAGACGAGCATAACAGCATTATGAGCTTGGTTTGGGTTTTATTTAGCCTGGCGTTCAGCAGTGTGCAGTGATCCAGAGACTGTGGAACCGAAGGATCATCACTGAGATTATGATGTGTTTAAAGACCTGAGGGACAAATAGATTGACTCACTGAGAAGTGAGCATCTCACTGTATCCTGTAGGATAAAATAATGCAGCATTAAGTCATTTTCTAATCATTCAATAACTCTCTCTACTTTTTCCATATCGCCTGTGGTCGGCAGAAGTGTTGTGATGCCTTACCCTCTAAGGGTAATCGTTGTTGACATGTGACCAAGACGGATAAACGCCCCCAACAGCACAGCTTGACACCAACTCCGGGGTCAGGACATGCGTTTCCCATGTAGGGTAACTGAGAGGAAGGACCTCAGGGTGGATGTAGGTGGTGGAGTCAAAATATTTAGAGAGAATATATTTGATTGTCAACACTGTTTTCAGTGATACTGTCGTCTGCTGGGTGAGTCTGGATAAGATGAGGACATTACATTGCAGTTTTTCTGTAGGTCTAAGGGTTGGATAATAGTCATTAGTAACACATTTGTGATTTGGGAAAATGGATCAAATTAACTTGATATTAATCCTGAAACAATGAAAATAAAATAAGGCAGCAACAGACAGGCCTTAAAGCCACACACCTTGCATATTTAGGCTAATTACCTATGCCGAAGCATTTTATTGACCTGGTCTCATATGTTTGAAATATATATTGTTCACTTCAGATCATCTTGAATGACTAAAATAAATAGTTTGACATTTGGGGGAGTCTGCTTGTTCCCTTTTTGGTGTAAACTTGGATAAGAAGATTGATACCATGCACATGTTTGTGCATTGGATATGAAGTAAAGTGTTTCATGGAACGTTGTGCCAAATTATTTTTTGGTCAAGATCAGTTGCCAGGCAGCTGACCGAGGCTGCAGGAAGCAAAAAAATATGTCGGGCACACAACCCTCATTAAAGAGGCAAAATATTGTTTACACTTTTTTTTAAGGTAGTAAGAAAATGAGATTTAATATCAAAGGCAGGTTTCATTACACTTAGACAGCTAGGCTAACTATTTCTCCCTGTATCCAGCATGAATGCATGCATAATAAGAACTGAATACCAGACCCAAAGATGCTACCTAATTGCACACCTGCATACGCTAAAAGGTTTTTGGCTTCTGGGTTTTATTCCATGGTGGACAGCCCACTAAATATATGTAGCAGTGTGTCTTCCACCAGCCCTGCTAGCCTGTGATTAAAATAGCTTTTCTTGGCTAGAGGAAAACTGAACAAATATCAAAATTCATAACAGAAAGGGTCATAATTGACCTTGTTTGCAGTTTGAGGTGTCCTGTCAACAGTTTTATAGATGTCTTTTTTTACAATGGGAGTCTATGGGGGATCATGCAATTTGGGCTGCAGGTGGATTTTCACTGCAATACCATGAGTGGCCACTGAAAAGAAATTGGGGCTGTATCCAGTTCTATGAAACCTGTTTTCCAGTTTTGTGCTGAGCTAAGCTAAGCTAACGTACAGATATGAGAGGTGTCTTATCTAACACAGCTCATTCTAAGCTAATGAAAGTTTCAGGTGATTATAAACTGATAAAAAACATGATTTTTAGTGTCCTTGCTTCCTTTAAAACGGTACAGTTTGTTTGTTGAATGATGATGATGTCACATTCTGTATTCTTTTTATTAATTGTTCATGAGTTGCTTTAATATGAAAGAAATTCATCATTAATTACTCATCCACATGTTAATCAAAACTCCAGTGACATTCAAATAACTGTTCGATGCACACTGATTCAGCCCCCACAGCTCCATCACTGCCTCCTTCAAGACTGCTGATGTTAAAGCTGCGTAAAATGTCCATCACAATCCTCAAACTAGCTCACGCACCATAATCAGATGCAGACATTATCTTCTCCATTTACCTCTGTGAATGTGCTTTGTTGTAAAAGGCACCGACAGTCACACCAGACCACCGCACCAGAGCACTGTTTTTGAAATTTGATTGACATTTTATGTGTCTTCCCTTTTCTTTCTCTATGGTTCCATTAACAACAACATATTGGGAGATGACTGTGGCTGACTTACTGGTGTCTGGTGAGAAGAAAATGACAGACTTTATCCAGAAAAAGATAAACTTTACCTATAGTTGGTTTTGAAAATGGCACACATTTAAACACAGTGCACTGTGTTTGCAGTCAGAGGGAAGCCCTGACTATACATACAGAGACAAAGAGTATTAACTTTCATAAGTTGAGAAAAATATAGTTTTCAGCCAAAATGTGTAACATATATTGTAGTTCAATAGTGAGTTATCTATGTTCATCAAGCATATGTAGCTTTTTTGCTTTTTTTTTTTTTTTCAAAATAAATGCATTTGCATTTCAAAATTTCAAGAAAGGACATTTTCTTGTATCTATTTTCCATATCAAACAGAAAACTACAACATCTGAGTTTAAAATGTTCTCTTTCATTCAATGAATTGTCTCGTTAACTAGTCATAAATCACATTTTACTCATTCCCCCGCTGTCTCTCTCTCTGCAGGTACTGGCGTCTTTGTGGGAGTCAAGTGAGCAGTTTTGCCAGCTCCGTGTTGTGTAGCATAAATTTCACTGTCATTGTAACAGTGAAACAGGTGTTCATGTGAAGATTTTCAGTTGGGAACTAATTTTTCCAATTATTCCAACTGCATATAAATGCAGCATTTCCTCTCTTTGTTTTCTAGTTCTTAAAAAAACTGCACGTTGCCCCAATAATTTCACATTTCACAATATTATTTTTATGGTAGGGTAAGATTTTAAAAAGCCAGATTATCGTCTTAACTTTGACCAAATATTTACTTGCTGCATTTTGGTTTTGTAGGGCAGCGACGTGCTCAAGGGGAAAGATTTTGTCTATAAATAAACATAGTGATAATTTTACCGTGTTTATACTTAAGGGCCTTTCTTGGTAGTGGAATTGCAATTTGAGAGGCTCCTTTGTAGTTATAGACCTCCTAAATTGATGTTTTTATGTTTACAAAGTGTAAATATTGTAAATACAAGTTTTTTGGTGTTCTTTTTAATAACTGCTGAGTTTTGCTGATCCTCAGAAATGTTGCTGCTTGTTTGTTTTACCTAAGGAACAATCTTTTTTTTTATTGATTTACTGTAACCCTTGTGTTTTGTTGAAATTAGCTTTCTCCATTGACTGGAGTCCCAAAGACCCACTGCACTGCTAAATGTGCAAAAAATAATAATAGATTTTTTTTTTTTTAAAAACAAGAAGAAATGTTTCCAATTGAACATGTTTTCCTTTAAATATTTAAAAGATGTTTTTATTGTTTATCACATTAAAATAAGAAGATGTTCAACATTTTAAATGGTATGTGTGCCATTTATGAAGAAGTTTATATTATTTTTCCAAAAGATCACTCACAGACAATGAGAAATGTACAGTGTGTTATCCTACAAAGTGACATTATGTTTGGGGTTAATAAGAAGTCTAGGTTAGTCTTCTAATGAAAAAGCTATTATAAAACTAACAGAAATATAAATAGACTTATATGGGGTTATTTGAAAATCCATTGTATTTAACCTTGTTTTACAGCTGACAGAAGTAATGCATAACTTTGTAGTGGACTTCTGAAACGTCCACCAGAATCACATTTTAATTCAAATCTCATAACTTAAAAAAAAAATCACACAGTATCAAGGCCATAAAAAAAAGATGTTTCTTGAGCTGTTTACAAGGGCTCGGGGGTTAAATACAGCAATCGTGTTAGAAGTGTTAATCAAATCGAAAATGGGTCGCCATAATGTTCAAAAGATGATTTGATTAGATTTTCTTTTTCTATTTATATCTTTTTTTCCACAGGCACCTCATTCAAAAATAGATTGTTTATATCTTTGGTTTGTAGAAGAAACACCAACATATACAGATAATTCTGGCAGTTTCTGAGTGAGGCACATTTGTTCCCATAGACACGTGTTGTAACAGCTGCTGACAGGGAGTCTGCAGAATTATTGTTCATTTTTTAGGACAGTGGATGTTTGCCATCATGTGACGCCCTTATCAATAACCAGATATGATCGTTATGGAGCATTTACTGGCGCTTGTGAAAACAGCATTTTAAAGCTGGCGTTCCATCATTTTCATTACCATGGAGAGTTCAGATGATTACAATTGATCTTCCTCCAGAGAGGATAAAATCCAAGCCAGAGGGAGGAAAAAAAATCCTCATTATTATAGAACCAGGATCACTGTAGCTATGGTTCAAATGCTGGTGCGGTTTTCATCAAATGCCCATTGTGCAACTTTGTACAGTTTCTCATTCAAATGTGAAAGGCTTCAAGAACAATACGGTATAATTTTCTTGCGGATTATAATATATGCTGACCTAGAAATCCATGCATATTAAAATGGCAAACTAATAGCAGACAGCGCTGAAGAACAGAGAGTTAACTAATTAGTCTTTCATTTTTCTCAGGTTTTTTTTTTTTATTATTGTGCTTTCACAGCCCAGGATCACTGCAGTAGCTGTAGTTGAAATCAAGCACCATCCATTCTACAGATGTTCCAATCTGCTCAGCTTGTGGTTCATATGATGCAACACAGAAAATCAAATGAATTCACAGCATTTTTCTCATCTTCACAAAGCACCTGCATCTATTCATCTCAGGAGGAGCTGAATAGCTGCTAATAAAGCAAGGCCAGGTAATCTCTAACAGCCCATTATGTCACTTACTTTCTATTGTGGTGAGGTTATGTAATGAAGGAGAGCTGTCATTTTTAAAGTGCATGTTTTCTACTCAGCATTGAAACCCCCAGAACATCTGAGCCCCGCTGTAGTATGAAGAAAATGCTGTGGTGCAGTACAGCTGTTTACAGTCTTTCTACCATTGTTAGCTCTGTATTATAAACTGTTTAAACCTCCACTAATATAGAGCCTGTAAAGCCTTGCTGGAGCAATGACTGTCATTGCAAACACGCTGGAATGTTAACTGAAGCAAAGAGTAAGCCAACCGTGAATAAAGCAGGTTTATAATGAAATATGACATTCATAATCAATAAATATTTAAGGTGGTCCCTCTAGCTTTGGCCTAATGCATAATTAAAGCACTTTACATAAATTTATAATGATGTAATGATAATAGAGGACATAACACAAACACTGACTGTCTCTATTTGCTTATGAGGTGTAACATATTGATCTTATACTGCCGCTCAGGGCGGGCTTCATTAAAACACGACCATATGGAGCGCTGGACGGCTTTCAACTGCACGTCAGTGTGGAATTTTCTGTTGAATAACGGCCGTAAAGCCTAAAGTATGGCTGACGTGTTCATTACACCCAACAGTATGAAATGTTGACATTTCAGAGGAAGACATAGAGTCACCTAATTCAACACGGTTCATCCTCTGAGGAGAAAATATGTCCTCATTATACAGAATTTACTGGAAATTGTTCCATTAGATTTTTAATATTTCTCTTTTGAGTGGACATTGTAGCCTGATTGTGGTGCTGGATGAAAATAGTTCAGAAAATCATTAATTAATTAATCAATATTCAGATTTATCCCCTGGGGACAATGCATACGCAGTACAGTAGCCATTATGGATTGATTTAGTGGGTGGTGTTATCTATATGCTTTATTTCTTTAAGTCATTCACAAGACCTGCGTACAGAGAAAATAATAAGAATAAAAATAAATAAGAATAATAGGATAATAAGAATGACATAGAAAGTTATTAGGGCCCGAGCAGGCAATGACCTGCGAGGTCCCTATTGTATTTCGAAAGATTCTTTATTTTTATTCTTTGTCCCAAATGATCGCATTTTTCACTGCCTGAACATACCCCAAAACTCATGAAACTTTAAATATAAGTCACACCAGGTGAAAAATTTTATAATCTATTGTCATCCTGAATTTTCACCACTAGGTGGCGCTATAATAAAGGAAAGTGCGTTTTGGCTAATAACTCCCACATACTTCGTCGAACATGCGCATATTATTTTTAGCCAAAGCTCATATCCATAACCACATTGCGCAGCGGGGCCACGCATGCGCATTGCGGAAAAAAAAATAATTCAAAAAGTAAAATTCAAATTAAATAAAATTTAAAATAAAAAAATATATAAAAAATGTAAAGAAGTAAAAAGGACAGTGGTGGAAGAAGTATTCAGATCCTTTACTTCAGTAAAAGTACTAATACCACACTGTGAAATGACTCCACTCCGCTCATTTTAACTACCTAATAAACTTTTAAGTGGTTTAATGTATAAAAATGGGTAATCATTTTAAATGTATCATGTTTGTCATTTTAAATCTTGACCTGAAAAGTAATTAAAGCTGTCAGCTAAATGTAGAGGAGTAAAAAGTACAATATTTGCCTCAAAATGTAGTGGAGTAGAAGTATAAAGTTACATAAAATGTACATAAAAGTACCTCAAAATTGTACTTTAAGTCCAGTACTTGAGTAAATGTACATTACGTTACTTTCCACCATTGCTACCTGCCTCTTCTTACTTATACATATCAGTTAAGAGTCCTCCTTCAGACACTGTATGAGGATTAAAGGGATAGTTTGTGCATTATTATACAAAACTTGGTACAATTATTGTCAATGCCCTCCTGAGGATAACCCTTTAAGGTTTTATTGATCGGCCCCTAGGTGACACTGTGGTGGCAGTATAATTTCATATTTGGTACCGTGGCCACACTTTAACACTTAAGGCAATGAAAATCATAGGGGTGGTATAGACTGGCCCCTGCAGCATGCCCCGACACGCGTGTACTGCGAGGGCCCGTTCAGTACTGCTTGCAGTCCTAGTTATTATTATTATTAATAATAATGATAATAATAATAATAAATGAATAAAATAAAAAATAAATATATAAAAATAGTAAAATGACAAAGATACAAATAAACTGTACATACATATAAAAAATGCAAATAAATATCCTTGGCATATACATAACATTTTTTAAATACATATAATAAAAATAATAATAATAAATATAAATAGATATAAAGTAGGAAAAGATAGAGGAATAAAATTGCAACCATATTAGATCAAACAGTCACACCTATAATATTGCTCTAATGCTATTGGTGCATCAAGTTTCAGTCTACCCTGTAAACAAATAGACAAATAGTGTTAGAGCTCAATAATTGTACAAAATGGAAATGGTCGAAACCATGACTCCGGTTTGTCACAGATGACATTACACAACTGTTTTCACATGCTGAGTCTGATGTGTAAACTGACCTTTATTTGTGCAATCAGTTGACCCTTTAAAATAATTGACAAATGATATTATTTTACCTTTCAAATCAGTGAGACGGCATATTTTGAAGCAAGGAATCGCACACTGCGTTTTGTCATTTTCTGTGGCATAAAATGCTGTTGGTTTTTTGTGCCACAGAATTGTTTGCCACAGAGTCAAGCAAATTAATAAATAAGTATGTTTTGTAAGTCAGTGTAACTGCCATCTTTATTGGACCAAATGTAGCATTGTGATGCTGTTTTTTATTATGAAATGCACCATTGTGACATTTACCCAGAATTTTGCAAATGTCATGTCATAAAAATTCATTCACTGAAGTAATAAAACCCTGCATCCTTCAGTCCCTTGTGATTTTGCAGATGCTAAAATTACACAATAATACCCTCATAGATGTTGATCATGATGATACAAGATTAGTTTTATCCTTGAATTCAACCCTCATAACCTGGGGTGGTGGTTACGGCAGTACCCAAATAGTTTCTAGTCCAGACCTGATGTTGTTTACTGAGGTTTTTCACATGGCATATGCCCTCAAAGGCAAGTGGTGACGAGGGTGAATCTTCCCTGAGTGTTTATATATTTTTTGTATCTAAGAAACACATTTTTTAACCCAGTCTGGTCTGGTCCAGTCTGTAATATTGATAGTAAAGTTCATCATTTAGACAGAATTTTAGAGATTGAAGACAATACATTTTTTTGCGAAAATGGTGCCAAACAATTTTTCTCTTCTTTGATTTTTCCAAGAGAACCCAACAGAGCTTGAAGTTTTCCAGACTGCACAATACTGCAGAGACAATCACTGATGGCTTCAGTCATTTCTCTTGAGGTAAAACACTGATTTAATGCCATCTGCTGAGAATCATAGAGGTTTGGCAACAAATAGTATCTTGTAAAGCCTTTGATTTATTGACCTTTCCTTTTCAGCTTTATATATTGGTTTGCAAAAAAAAAGCAATGTTATTTTTAAGAGAACTAGGCTGCTATTTGCCAGACATCTTTTTGATACCATACAGAGTGATGATTCAGGATGGTTGGAACAGCAGCACCTTATTTGCTGCTACATTTGTTCAGTTTTTATACTTATTTTCATAGCTATTTGGTTCCCAAATATGTTGGCACCCAATTGTTCAGCTCCCCACGAAGCAGTTTTATCAAAATGCAAATATGCCAAAAAGGACTTCAAATCAAACTTCTGCATGCAATTTTTTAGTATTATGAAATTTCCATCAGGTATCAGTTAAGGCCATATGACAAAGCATACAGAAAAGTATAACCCCAGATTCACTCTCGTTTGGAACAAACAAGCTCTGTGTTCGCTTGATGTGTATATATATATATATATATATATATATATATATATATATATATATTGAGAGGGATTACTTTTGTGTAAATGTACAAGAAAAATCATGTTGTTGTTATTTTTTAAGGAAAGTCCTGCATATTACACCTGTAACCTTGATGATTAAGCCATCTCTTTTTTTATGCTTGTGTGCAGACATTTTTAGGAAGCTGAGGGTGTTGTGCAGCACCCATTCCTATGCACGATAAAATGACATTGGTCTATAAAACCGTTCTCTTGACATTTTATAAATAAATCCAATGATGGTGTGTCTTTATACATACAGATCTCTTTTGCTCAGATCTCTCGCTTTTGGAATCTTACAGGAGTCTTATTTTACTGACAGCTTAAATACTTGGACCACTCCAGTGACATATGCACAGGACACAAATTGCGACACTGCAATCTTTCCGCTTCTACACTACATAAATCACTGAAAGACAGAGTGGGGAGGGAGAAGCAAATGGAGCAAGGAGCACAGCCATGTCATCTCTCAGACAGGTTTACAAGGCATCTCGTATACAAACTTTAAACTTCTTTCCACAGACTTTCTGGAACTTACTGGCAAACACACCTGGACAACGAACTGGAAACTAACTTTATGAGCTCAGAACATTTATTATTGTCATCGAGGATATACACTGAAAATGGACATGTATCTGCCGTTCCCGTCCAGATATGTCAACATCCCTGGAAGGCCGCTCATTGTGTCCTCAAAATGATTTTCACATAAACTGCAGACGAAGGATTTACTGTACTCATTCCGTGTTGAGGTATTAATGATATAATGGGTTTGAATGATTTAAATGCTTTTTATCCCTTTTGACAAATGCATATTTCACGTGTTCTCTTAATCTAGACTAAAGTGTCTGAAATCATAAAAAATAATTAGAAATCTTTTGTGAAAAATGTTGAAAAATCTACTCAAAATCTTGTTTACTTTTACTGGTAATCAGTGGTGGAAGAACTCAGGTGCTTTTGACTGCATCACATCATTTTCATACATTTTTATTTTTTTTTGTACAAAAGCTGCACAATTACAGAAAGGAGTATCATGTGTCATCATGTTCTGGTTCAATTAAGATGAACTCATCAGAAATCAAATCCTGCCTCTTATTGAATATGATATTTTGATTGCTAATTTCCCAGAGAGCACATTTTAAATGGCAACAAATATGAAAGATGTAAATATGTTTACGTTTTAATTCCCCTTTAGAGCGTTCAGCCACTGATCTGAAGGTCAGTGGTTCGATCCCTTGCCGTGGCAGTCTACATGCCGAAGTATCTTTGGGCAAAGATGCTGAACCCCAAATTGCTTCTGATGCTGCGTCATTGTTATATGAGTGTGTGTGTGTAAATGACCTGTACTGTAAAAGCACTGTAGCCTTGTTTCCATTAAAGTCGAAGCAAATTTTGAAGCAAACTTTTCAAATAGCGCATTAATGTGAATTAGGGACGTTTCCATCAACTGGTTTAGAGTGTATAACAAAGCTGCATGAGCATACTTTGGTCAGAAGATGGCAATGTAATGTATTGCTGTAGGCTAATCCATCAGTAAACAGGAGAATAAGTAAACATTGCACGAGAGAAAAACAACAACAAAAAAGAGGTTGTTAATCGGACACCCATGAGAGAAAATGAACAGAAGTCTTCAGGAACTGGATTCAATGCAACTTATAATTGTTCTTTCATGTCAGCTCGGAAACAGCTGATCAGTCATGCACATTAACCTTTTTTCGAAAAAGACAAAAACCACCTCAAGCGAATGTTTTTTCGAATTTTGGTGTTTCCATCAAGCTCAGGTGTCTTTTTCTCTTATTTGTGTTTGTCAGCAGTGTATTTTGTTAATGTGCTGTTTATTTGAATTTATCGTTGGTGTAAATCATGTGTTTTCCAGATCCAGGTGAGGAGATCCAGGTTAATTACAAAGATAGTTGTTGTGCTGTCAGATTTTAGACTTCCTGTACTGTAAATCCTGTTGAGCGGCAGCTGAAATTATGCCTTAGTTAATATGCAGATGGCATTAGTTGTGTGCTTGTGCGCTGTAAATCCTTAAAAGAAAAAAAATCATGAAAAATGAAAATGGCAGTGCTAAAATAAAAGCTCTTCTAATTGCAATATATCATCTTAAATGATGCAATGGTACTTTATTTTAAAAATAAATCTATCTAATTTATGAATAATTAAGTTACTTTGCATTTAATTCCCATGTGTTAAATATATTTAATTTAAAATGACAGCTTATTTTAAAATTAAATAAGTTTAATTTAAAAGTTTTCTATTAAAAGTGACACATTTAACTACCAAGAAATACAATTTTATAGGAAAAGCTCATTTAAATCATCACTTCTTCTTGTCACTTGTTTTAAAAAAAATCTTTACCATATTCCCCCCATTCAGGGTGAACCAGTGCTTTTATTTTCAAAGTCAGGGTGTAACAAGATAAACGATGCTTCCCTCCAGAGTATTGATTCCTCCGTGTCACAAACAGATGCTCTGTCATTGGCTGTGACTCACAATCATATTAAGTTGACAACAAGGTGAAGGCCATGTTATAACCGAATGACAGCTCGTCTCCTCTAGATACAGATGGATTCACATTCCTTCCTCTTCCCCCCTCTCTTTTGCACATGCTCGGGACTACACATTGGTAAAACAGCTGCTACAAATCTTCTCAATGTTAGTTAATAATATAAGATGTATTAATGAAGCGTATTCATATTGCGTGATGTGTTGATTTTAATTCTATAAGTCTTCTGTTTGTGTATACGTGACTTTCCATTGCTGTGTGTATTATGGGTTATGATTTGAAGCAGCATGACAATGTGCAGACTGTATGGGCCAGATTTACACTCTTGTTCCGCCTGTTGTTTTTGTGCTCTCCAAACAGATGCTCCATCAAATCTCTTTATACTTGGCTGAGCAATGGGAGTTACGCACTGTCACTCCATGGCCCCCATTCAAAGACTTCCAATGTATAAGCTGTCATTCACCCTGATAGCTTTCACGAGTGTGTGCCTGCTTGCTCCTGAACATATGCCAGTGGGCTCTTTTTTGGATGTCACTTTATTTGGAAATTTGATGTAAATTCAGCCTGCCAGTAAACCAGTAATATGTGTGTGTGTTTATTCACATCTGGTCTTTATCCAAAAATGACAGCGCTGTAAAACTTTAACCTCATATGAAGTCAACTGCAAATTTGGTTGCATTTTAAACATTTTTCCTCTTGCGCCGAAGCCGGTCATTAGGAGTTAGCTATGAGGGAGGCCTTTGCAAATCAATGCCCATCTCTGTTCAAGACAGGCCAAATTAAATATGAATACCTGCATGTGTGTGTTGTTTGGTGTTCTCTCATAAGGCTCTTCTATATTGCAGAACAACTGAGTGTCATCTGGTATAGTAACTTATATGCCCCGTGCTCATAAGAATCATACAAATATAAAAAGAATCAGCTGCTCTTTGAGGAAGGTCAGGACCTCCCTTTTGGCAAATTGGCACCATTAAAAGTATGCCGAATTAATTATTAGCAGTCCCTGCCTGCACTTTGTCCATCAATGTACAGACAATTTTCACTGGATTCCTTTGATCCCAAAGAAAAGTCAAAAACGTGATGATTCACATATTCTCAAGAGAATCTATTGATGTTTATTTGCGATGGAAATTGAAGATTATGAAATCCTTGTAAAGTGTAAGTCACACAAAAAGATGAGTGTATTAAATATCTTTTTTCAGAACTGACTGAGTTTTCTGAGGAGTGCAATTTTTTTTATATTTAAATATACCAGACCACATTACAGTGAAACCTTTATCCTCAAACACTATCTTTGCTTCACTTTGTGCCTCAAAGTTTGTCATGAATGACTCAGTGGAGCACCATGTTTTCAGGGACTTATGACAGGTAACTGACTAATTTCCACCCAAAATAAATAAAGTTGCTAACATTGAGGTGACGCGAAGCAAATTTTCCATGCTGAATGATTCCAAACAAAGTTAATGCAGAGATGTAAGTAGACACAAAATTTGATGTCCCTGTGACTGTTTGTTGTAAAAGCTGAGATTCTCCTGCATAGTATCGCTCTGATTAAATCAATTTCTTTTCAGGTATGTAGTTTGTAATTTGTGGTTATTTCAGCATACTTTTGAACCATTTATTGCAATTAAAGCACAGAAAATGTGTTTTATTTTGGGTACATATCAAGTGATGCTGCACTGGCACTCATATTGACACAGTTCCTTGAGAAAGTGGTGAAATTCACTGAGCTGTGTGCACCTCCTGATGTTAAAAACCCTGATATAAACCCAGAATTTCTAATGCATCTTGGACTTTGGCAACAGGTACAAAGCAGCAACAGTGGTTATTTCAGCCATGACAAGAACGCTGCTGTTGTTTATGTCTACTATTTACTTCCATTCTATATGCAATAGAAAGATTCACCCCTTAATTCAGCTTTGATGAACTTTGACTTTCAATTGCTAATGATAATTTCACGCATATATGACTGCATGCCTCAGGCTGTAGAGGCAAAGCCCCCTGAGTGTATTGAATTGATGAAGGGTGTGTATTATTTCCTCTCCTTTCTTTTTTAATTCAACTTTTTATTTGTGGGAGGAAGAATGTGAGTTCATTAAAATGTAACATAGCCTTGTTTTAAATCCCAAAGCTGCAGATCATCTCTTTTTGGAAGTGAATTTTGAAAGCAATGACAATGTGCATGCTTTTTTAGTTATTTGACACCGCCATCAATTGCATGAAACGGCTAAAACCTTCCACATTATGAATTAAAGTGACAATTTAAAGAGTGAGTGCGTAAACACAAAATGAACAGTCTTTTGTGCAGTTTTGTACAGTTTCTCCTGACTGTCCGTACTCATGACATAGTCTGTCTTCAGCACATCTGTCTTTACTCACACTGTAAAGCTGACATCATCCCCACACATGCAAACCCACACACACACACCCACTCTCCCCCCAGCAGAGGCCCTGTAGACAATGCGAGAGCATGCAGATGGAGGAGGGGGGTAAATAAATCAAAATCAACAGCAGGCATCTGTTTGAAACAACTGACAGGATCCAGGATGCAGACCCCAAAGCAGGCACATCGAAGGTCAGTGGGAAAAAAACAACATGATATTGTCTCTGTCTTTCAGGCTGCAGGCAAATGGGACCCATTTTTAGCCTTTTTTTCATCTTGTTCCACATAAATCACACTAATAAGAGTAAGGCTTAATCACCAAGGATACAGATAAGAAAATGGCTGAGATGTTGCACTCTGTTGTCAAGGAAACTGGTCAGAATTGGCTGAGTGGCCTTGAAAGCTCACAGGAAACTGCTGACCGAGACCATAAGATGCATGCAGCATTTTTTTTTACTGGTATGCTTCAAATCTAACACCCATTTTTATATGTGCAGCCAACTTACATCTGCAGTTGTGTTCAAAGCTTAAAGGTATAATACGTAACTTTTCCTTATTAAAATGTCTGAAAACAGCTAGCCCTGTTTTACATATTTTTTTGGGTTGTGTACTAACAGTAAAACAACAACTCCCATGATCCCATGCTTCTTCACAGCATTACCAAACTAAATATTTTCTTTCTGTTTTGACTGAGAAACTCCTAGCAGCAGGAATTACATATTGTATGCTTAACTGACTGTATAAAATATGTCTCCGTTATTTCCCCTATAGGTTTCCAAAGAGCAAAAATGAAGCTCAAAGTCTTGGCAGTGCGTGACTCCTCCGAACTCCCGACTGATCCAAACACTGGAGCGTGGGTGAGCTGAATGCAGCCACCTGTGAGGGCAGCCGCTTGTCACTCAGAGCAGACATGTCCATAATTATGTGTAACTTTAAGCCTTAATATAAAATACATTATGGTTATTACCAGGCTGTAAACATGTTGATTTCTTTACTTCAGCTTTGGCTTCACTTTTTGCCTTGAGGTCGAACCCTTGAGGTTGGTCCTTGGTTTAGAACAGATCGATATGATTTTTTAAAAGTCTATTTGGAATTGAATGCAGGCATTGATAACTTTCATGGAAATTAAATACTATGCTGAGTGTATTTACCGTACTTTTGACATATAAAAAAAGATTTTGCTTAGAGTTTATACTGCATTTTCTTCTT
Organism: Centropristis striata; assembly: GCF_030273125.1. Lineage (NCBI taxonomy): Eukaryota > Metazoa > Chordata > Actinopteri > Perciformes > Serranidae > Centropristis > Centropristis striata. Next base: position 16,270,572 of record NC_081536.1, read on the forward strand.
GTCAAGGTCTATGAAACCCATCATTTAAAGTAATACAAACCCAAAATATTTAGACAGAAACCAAAATTAATATATTAACAGACGTATCTATTACCTTTTGAAATAATACCACCAGATTTTCTTCAATACGAAAATTATTTCTTCATATCAACAATTGATATTAAAGGGGATATGTTCTGAAAAGGCTATTTTTCCCCCCAGATCTTGTACACATATATTTGGCTATCTGGACTGCCCAACAAATCACACACTGTGAATTAAGACAGCCCAGTCAGTTTTCAACATGGGATTTAAAAAGATTTTACTCCCCTTTCTCTGTCACACACAAGCTTGTTGGAAAATACTGCCCCCCATCTGAGTATCTTAATCCACAGCTTGAGAACTACCTTTGCAAAAGTGCACCGTATTTTTCTTTCGCAATAGTGGATTGGGCTTCTTTGGGAGGGGGGCTTAAAGAGTCAGGAGCCAAAATGCTGCTTAAGACAGAGAGTAAATACAGGCATTTACAGATAGAATAAGAAAACCATATTGTTTGTTTTCTAGTAGAAACCATCAATCCCACAATGAGCACAGTATGTCCTCTTTAAGTGTTGGCATGTTGGACAATCAAGTGCTACTTGAATATGTATATTAGTAATGATCTGTTACATTCAAGAAGAAACACATTTAAAATCTGCGAGAAATATTCTTCACGCAACCGAAAACTGTCACAGCTGTGATATTGCTCACATTAAATAGTCACTTTAGGGATAAGATGTTGCTGTGGGTGTGGGTATAGAATAATTCATGTCTGGTCTGTGTGTGTGTGTGTGTGTGTGTGTGTGTGTGTGTGTGTGTGTGTGTCAGCCACAGAGGACTCACATCTGTGAAAGAAACTACGACACATAATGATGCGAGCCGAGTAAACACATCACAATAAGCATGATTACAGCTACTCATGCTGGAATTGAATCTTCACTCTGAGTCCTTTGTGTTCATATGTTTTCAAAATCTGAACGTGACGTCTTTTTTTTAGGTGGATTGTGTTATAAACTAAACATTTCGCTCTGTCAATTAATGAGATTTTGCTCCCTCTGGAAGGCAATTAAACAATGGACCCTGTGTTCCCGTCCCTGCCAATATTCTGACAGTTCTCCTTTATCAACACACAACTATCTAATACCAATTACGGTCTGTCTTTTCAAATACATGCAAATTAAAGTTGCAGCAAATTAACTGGCTTTTCAGCTTATCCCAGGCACTGAAGTGTGGACCCACTGCTACTACAGTACATCTTTTATTTTGTCATTATTTCATCCTCCCCTCAAAGGCAGCTCATTCTCAAGGGTAATATGATGGGAAGGGGATTAACCTGACCCTACTCATAATATCTGATTCAGCTGACACTGATGTAGCTGTTTTTCTATTATGTGTGACCAAGAAAAATTACAAATTTGTGTCTCTGCGGGTTGGAGAGCGAGAGAGAGAGAAAGCAATATACTATAGATGTTCAAATGTGGCCAGAGCACTTTCTGTAATCATAATCAGCTTGTATTTAATATAAATTCCTCCCAATGATCTAGCCCCCTCTAGTGTGTAAAGAAATGATCACGTAGGAGACTCCTGCCTCAAAGGTCTCCTTCAGACACTCATTCATCATACATGCATCAGACGGTTTCAGTGTTTTATCCAAATATTGCAGCATTAATAACATTTTTTAAAGACTGCAGAGAGTTGCTCTTAGAATGAATATCACTTTTATGTCATGTTGCATCTTGGCTGTGTGTTTCCTCATAATTCCCCTCCTCAGTCTCTCTTTCTGCCCTCAGCAGCTAACAGTCTCTGCTGGTCTGCTGTTGCATACATTTGCTTTTCTGATCAACCAATTCCTTCAAGCTTCTCAGAAATGGGCTCGTTCAAACCACTAGGGGGCACTATGAAACAACCCAGCCATTAGCAAATTAGCAGGGGAGTCATAAGGGATGGTTATTTCTCCAGCAGTAGCTGTTTGTTGCTGTGTTACTGGAAATGAAATTCAAAACAAACAGGTCTGTTTGGTACATTTTCCCCTCATCCTCCCCTGCTATTCCTCCAATTCGCCCTCGTACCACTTTTTTCTTCTTTTTTTCTTTCTTTCTCTCTCTCTCTTTTTTTCTAAACCAACCGGTGGTTATGTTGTCTGGAATATGCTAATCTGCTATGCACCGGCAACTCCCTGGGTGAAGATCACTTATTAAAAGCATAGTTGGGAGGGTTTATGCAAATTGAGTCAAATCAAAGCAAGCTTTCCCTTGGTTGGTTACCCCTTTGCATACATTGTGAATTTGAGACCAATATTTTATTCCTGATATTCCTTTTCACAGAGCCTGTACCACTTCCACATCACCTCTGAATTCTCCTTGTTGTGTAGTTAATGTTGAATTCATGTTGCTCTGCTTTCTCACTTTTTTTTGTGCCAGTGTGTTGCTGCAGACAAACAGTTTGCTTGTCTGCAAAAGGAGAAGTTTCATTTCCCGTTGAGTGGATTGACAGATTTGTTAGAAGGAAAAGATGGATAATATCCGCTGTGGCCAAAGGCTGCCGTGAAGTAGTCTGACACAGACACTGATTAAGCCTCTTGAGATCTGAAGGGATTGTGGGTCTTAGTTGAGAGAGAAAAAGAGAAACAAAAAGAGAGGAATGAGCAGGCTAAAGAACAAAACTGCAAATTGGATTGGATGAGATGCAAGTGTCCTGTGGGTGTGCTGGCTTTGTGTAACATGTTGTTCAGGTTGGACCAACAATCAGTCGTGCTTCCTTAACTCCAGACTATTAGGTGCAGGAGAGAGGGGATAAGCAGACCTCAGATCAGCAAAGGGGAACAGCAATAGGGATAATGTGCTGGACTGTTTGTGGCCACTTCTGATTCCTGGTTATTATTCCGGAGAAAGTCACACTTTCTGAATCAGCTGTGCTCGTTTTGTAATGAAGGACTTAATTGGACCTCTTGACATGCATACGGGTTTATGTTTATTCCACAGTAATGCAAACACACCTGACTTCTAAAATCACCCTTGCCCTTTAGCGCCCCTTGTGCTGTGCTAATTTAAAGTGCAAAGGTGAGTCCTCTATGTTCCATATTTATATTTTGACAGTAAATTAAGTAAAAAGAGCAGAGGTCAATGCCTCCCCTCCAGGCAAATATGCAGGCTCTGCAGTCTCGTGTTGGGTACTAAATATCACCAGGTGTACCAATTACTGGTTTAGATTGTAGTCAAACTGGGAGTTTTCAGCTTAAAGACATCAGTCATTACTCAACCGTTCACTCCAGCCAAGCAGTTACATTGATTGAATATATTGAATGTTTGCTTTCAGAGGCATAAAGGCACATTTATCCATGCTTTCCAAATGGGTTTTCTGCACAGACAGCTAAGAGTTAACATTTTACCATCTTTGTAATAATTTATGAACTTATGAAAGCACACATGGCTCAGTAACAACTGTATAACAGCCATAACTCCTTTGAGAGTCTTATTTAACTGTATTTTTGAATATGTGATACTTTCAATGAGCTGCCTGAACTGTGTCATGCCATATTATATTATGAGTAAAGCACGCTCCCTGGAGTGTTACTGATATACAGACGGGACAAATGAATGGAAAAACCTGGATGAAAGAGTAGAGAATGACAAGTCCACTTACAGTGTGGTGTATAATAGTTATGGATCAAACAAAAGCCGAGCAGGAGACAGTTTTTCATGTCCCCAATGAAATCAAAAGCTAACGTTATTAACGTTATTATTTTAGGTGACGTAGATTACTAAGTTCATAACATAACTACCTCACATCTGATTTTACGGCCAATTAACTTTTCCTAAGCCGAATCAAGTAGTTTTGTTGCCTAAACCTGACAAAAATACGACCCCATGTAGTTTGCATAACTACGGAGCCCCCCAGGGGACACGGGGGGAAAAAAAAGATGGGTGAAAAAAAAAAAAATGATGGGTGAAAAAAAAAAAAGGACGGACTTTTGCGAGATCCCGAGTTACTTTTGCGAGATCCCGAGATAGTTTTGCGAGATCCCGAGTTAGTTTTGCGAGATCCCGAGATAGTTTTGCGAGATCCCGAGTTAGTTTTGCGAGATCCCGAGATACTTTTGCGAGATCCCGAGATACTGACGAAAGAAGAGGAGCAATGGAGGAGCGATATTCGCCTATTTTCCGGCCTTCTAACTGGAATAGCGTCACGAAAACCGCACCAATTTCCCCCAGGATGGTTTTATTTTGTACAGAAAACTAAGACTGACATTTCACAGGCTTGATCAACTCCCCAAAATCAGCGAGTCTGGCGAAAGATTAAAGTAACCGGGCCGAATATACGTCCTAGTGCCCAACGGAGTGCTTAGGGACCGTCGCAAAAGTGCAACGTCTTTCTTTTCTATTTTTAATAACTCACTGGAAATTAATCTAATAAACACCAAACGACTTCTGATGTGTTCATGAACTCACTGTGGACTTCCCACACCCTTTATTTTCAATACACACCTTTTCAATTCCTTTTATTCAGTGTGTACAATATTTAAGCCTTTTATTTTGTAATAGCTCTCTTGTTTTTATAGATATCAACACCAAACCACTTCTGATGTGTTCATGAATTCATTGTGGATTTCCCACAACCCTTTATTTTCAATAAACCCCCTTTTTTAAAGGCACAAGTAATATGTGTGTATAGTTCTTTCATATATAAGGCCTTTCTTATTTGATAGCTGTTTGAATCAGTCACAACCCTTTAGTTTCAAGCAAAACCTTTACAAGTTGTTTAGATATAAGGAGCAATAAGCGTGTATATGCTATTCATACTTAAGGCTTTTATTTTTTAATAACTCACTTGTTTTTCTACATATCGACTTCAAAACACTTCTGATGTGTTCATGAACTCACTATGAAGTTTCCACAGCTTCTTGCTTTCCTTTAAAACCCTTACAAGATTCTTAGACATCATTCATTTCTTTACATTTCTCATTTTTTATTTTGACTTCACTGTTCTTTTTCTTCAAAATTGCTGCTGTTAATTCAGGTCAAGCATGCAAATTGTCATTCAAGCATGACACATACAACCTTTCAGGTAGTTTAGCATTAATTGCAAGCTGTTAAAGCAAAGTGAATAAACAAAAATATGATTACTACAGCCACAAGTATGCATCTGTACTTGACCATCAGCTCGTGATGCTTTCCAAAACAGAAAATCGAGAACAATTATAGCAAGCAATAGTGAGGAGTTAAAATACTAAGAGCAGTCTTTGTCTTTTGTTGAACATAGTCATATATAAATTGGGCTGCACAGTAATTAAATACGTAAATTACATTTTTATTCATTGTCTTACAGATGTCTTATGATTGGTGACACACTGGAAGGAATGGTATCTGAAATTTAAAGTGTTTGTTTTACGACAATAAAGGATGTGGGGAATCCACAATGAATTCATGAACACATCAGAAGTGGTTTGGTGTTGATATCTATAAAAACAAGAGAGCTATTACAAAATAAAAGGCTTAAATATTGTACACACTGAATAAAAGGAATTGAAAAGGTGTGTATTGAAAATAAAGGGTGTGGGAAGTCCACAGTGAGTTCATGAACACATCAGAAGTCGTTTGGTGTTTATTAGATGAATTTCCAGTGAGTTATTAAAAATAGAAAAGAAAGACGTTGCACTTTTGCGACGGTCCCTAAGCACTCTGGCTGCCGTTGGGCACTAGGACGTATATTCGGCCCGGTTACTTTAATCTTTCGCCAGACTCGCTGATTTTGGGGAGTTGATCAAGCCTGTGAAATGTCAGTCTTAGTTTTCTGTACAAAATAAAACCATCCTGGGGGAAATTGGTGCGGTTTTCGTGACGCTATTCCAGTTAGAAGGCCGGAAAATAGGCGAATATCGCTCCTCCATTGCTCCTCTTCTTTCGTCAGTATCTCGGGATCTCGCAAAAGTATCTCGGGATCTCGCAAAAGTATCTCGGGATCTCGCAAAACTAACTCGGGATCTCGCAAAACTATCTCGGGATCTCGCAAAACTATCTCGGGATCTCGCAAAACTATCTCGGGATCTCGCAAAAGTAACTCGGGATCTCGCAAAAGTCCGTCCTTTTTTTTTTTCACCCATCATTTTTTTTTTTTTTCACCCATCTTTTTTTTCCCCCCGTGTCCCCTGGGGGGCTCCGTACATAACACCTTATTACGATCCAAAAATATGTTTGTAGTAAGCGGTGCTCTCTGGTGGCTGTTTTAACTATAAGGTATAGTTACGGAGTATGAAAGCAAAGGGGGAAGTGAGGAAACAGAGTATAAAGCACAGGAAGGTGCCTCAGGTAATCTGAAGTAATGTCACATATTTCCATGCAACATAACTAACTTTCAGCTTTTTGTGGAATTTATATCACTTTTTATACTGTCTTTGATAGAGCTCGACTGATATGGGTTTTTTGGTACAGATGCCGATACTGATTTTAGAGGGAAGAAATCAATTGATAACCAATATGGTTCAAGGTTATTAAAGTTAAGGAAAACTAATTAAATTTAAAAAAGAATTGAAAAATAAAAACAAGAGTTTTTAAGAAAACAATAACTAACTGAAACTGTATTGTGTGGTTACAAAACGAACTAAAACAAACTTAAGTTATGGTGAAATGTCAACTTTTTTCATATATAAACCTTTTTGGTTGATATAAAATCTATTTATTTAGCTAACTGCTGGTTAGTGAACATGCAGGAACACCATATGTGGGAGGAAGCATTGGTAAATATGTGTATTGAGACTGGGATGTCTACACGACTATGTGAGTAGATTGCCTTCAAAAAGTTCAGCACTTCACTCGAACCAAAATGCAAAACGCCCGGAGCTGCAAGAATTAATAACCTTGTTTTGAACCAAGATGGATAAGTAAAAGGAAATAAAGTAAAACATTATTGTAACCTTTTTGAATCTTGCACCCAACAAATACCCCATTCCAAAAAACTAACACTAAAACTAATTAATCTTAAAATAAAAAACTAGCAAACTCTAAAACTGAATTTGAAAAAAAAAAATCATTACGAAATTAAAACTAAAACTAATGAAAAATTCAAAGCTATTATAACCTTGATATGGTGGCTGATATAGTTGGGGGTTTTTTTTAGCTGGAATGAAAATAAACCTTTTTTGTGGTTTGTGCATTGATTTTTCACCACTCTGCAAAGGTACCCAGAGAACTACTCTCTCAAACATAAAACTTTATTAAATAATATTAAACATTGTTATACATTATTATCCATGAAACAAAAATGCATTACATTGTCAGACAAATCCATAAATGATAACTGAGGAAATAAACAATAAATATGAATAAAATAAATGACTAAATAAACATACTGTTCAGTGTCAGTCAGTTGCTGACAATTCAAAAATAGCATAAAAATTGATAGATTAGGCTACACCATTTCTAAATCAGGCCAAACTACATTTTCTACAATATATATTGTGTAGAAAAAAGTTTCCATAATGGCACATATTGGACAGCATATGCACAATACCATTGATAGGCCAATATAATATCTGTCACCTAACTGTGTACTTTTCCTCTAACTTTAGGGAGGTAGTTTTGTTACCTAACCAAACTGTGGCCGTTTAAGAACAGTGACTGTTTTTTTAGGAATGAGGACATGATGAACTCCTGCAACTGGTAAGGCTGCTATTTTTGAAAATGCTCCAGTTGGTCGTATTATTGGATAGTAACAAACAACATATGAGGTTGTATGGGTTGAAGGACTTCTTGCTCTCTTTCTATCCGCTGTACTCACGTCTGTCTTAAAAAAACAAATCTTGATCTCAAAAAGATGAAATGAAAGCTCTATATACAAACAAGGGAATATCTGTTGGAGGAATAGTGTCGTTCCATTGCCTTCATACTAAGACACTTCATATTGCTTTTGCTTTTTATTTATCACCTATCTATGCGTGTTTTGTTATGCTTCTTCACTGTTTTATTCAGGGTTTTTTCTTTACTTTGCCCCCCGTGTGAACACACTATATCAAAAATGGATGGAAAAAATATGAATGTGCAACATCTGAACATTTTGTTAAACTTAATGTCTCTGCTTCTGCTGTAGCACCACAAACAAAATACTTCATTGCGTGTGTGATGTCTTCACAAGTAGCTTTTGTCTAGACATATTCATTTAGACAGTTGCATTCCTCCGTGTCTTTGTGGGTCAATTCAGTAAGGTTTGGACTATAAGGGGATCACTTGAGCACATTTCAGCGTTTAACCCGAGCATAAACCCCATCAGCGGAGTAGAGGCAGCTGTGGATGATTCCTTAATCCAACCAGACACTGGGAGAGGGATTCATAAAGACAGAAAGGCTTCCAACAGCATCCTCTCTGCTACACACCAGCAGGGATGAAATTCCCTAATGTGAATGCAGAAGGGTTTGCCGATTGGAAAGTCTAATTGCAATATTAATCAATTACAGAGAATAAAAAGCTCATTTTTATGCCTACCATGGGTGGCTGGTGTGCTGACTTCCTGTCGTCTTTATTCACTGGATCATATGAGGTTTGTGCTCTTTAGCAGGGAAATGAAATGATCCCACTTCACTTTGATATTTGCATATTCACTCAAAAACAATGTGCTTCCTTTGCAGTACTATAGTAGCTACATCATACAAGTGTAGCATATTGAATGTTTGCTGAACTCCTGTTGATATAGTTACACAGAATCAGCCCTGCATTAATGGTGAACGCAGTTCAATAATGTCTCAGTCTGGATGAAAGCAGCCCCCCATAAAAACCATCAGAGGGCAATCGATGTGCTTTCATCCCCAGGACGGAAATTGCACTCATATGGCTCAGACTCTATGAAGGTCCCCTATCCAAAGCCAAATCATTAACATCAAACTTGCAGGAAAGAAATCAAAATGTCAGTCTGCACTGCAATCTCTGGGCAGATGAGTATTGCCTCTATTTCTTATACAATTTCATTCTCCTCATATCTACTCGAAGCGTAGCCTACTGTAGGCCTATTTCCCCCAGCATGATTTGACTGTATTGAATATGGAGAGTTGTGCACGTTGGAGAACTTTTTCTTAAGAATTATTGAACATACACTCTCTCAAATAAGCTGCCGTGAATAATGGCTCTGAATTCCCTAAAGACTTCATTACCTTGGGTACATGGTTAATTCATATTAAAGGATCGCTTCATCCAAAGTGCTTCTTCACCTTAGTAGCACTACCTTAGTAGTATCTGTGCAGATAATTTGGGTTTTATTTACCTCTCCACCTGTGGGATTTTTTCCCACAACCCAGTTGAGATGAGGACAATTTCCTTGTGTATAATTGACTTTACCTGACTTTTGGTGCTTTTTTAAAAGGCTATAATCAATATTGCTTTTTTGCCTGCATGGCTACATGTCCTGAATGATGGACATTGATGTTGAATTACTGAACTAATGTTTTGCTGCTTCCTGTTGCTCTGCATGGCCTCTGCACTGTCTAAAGGATGCCCTCGTGTTGCTGCTACTGGCTTGCAGTCTTATTTCTGTAAACTTTAACGATCACCTCACTGATTTCAAAGCACTGCCCCATTTATAGAAATGTTGAGTGAATGATGAAATTACACACAAAAACACTTACAGTATAACCAGGCCATTGGGGTTGTCAACTCTGATCCTGCCAAGACCCCTAAGTCATACAAGGAAATTTGAATGAAACATGTTTTTTTTTTTTTTTTACCACCTGTACCATCTCTTTTGTAGAAAACAGCACAGTGCAAATGTCATTTCTAGTTTCAGACTGATGCAGTTGTCATTTTCACACTCACTGTCCAGGTTGTGCAAGTAGCAAATGTACTTGCGCTCATCTGTGCAGCTATGAGCGAGTTGGTCTCAACATAAGTCGTGGTCAGATGCATTATTGGCGCATTACATCTTGCAGTTGCACCTCTGATCAACAAAAATCTGGTGTAAAGTCAATGGTGCAGTATTTTTCTGCTGCTTAAAGAATGCATTATTCAAAAATATTTGGGTAAATACAACATGGAAACACTCTGCTTATTTCAAACGTGCAGCAGTCCTCCTCCTCCTCAGTGCTCCAGTGCATTTGCTCATATGTAGTTAAATAGATTTGTTAATGGGACGTAGGATTGGGAGACGGTGGAAGCAGGCAATAGTTCGCTTCTCCAGTTTGCTGAATCTGCCTTTAAATAGCAATGCTCCAGGTGCAGGCACACCTGGCTTTAAAGGGGAATGGGAGATGACACTCTCAGTGGTTTAATTCATGTTACACCCAAAATATACCTATGATTAATTAAGAGACTAAACACAACCTCTTTGCCCCTTGTGCCTTGTTTTGTGCCCAGATTATGTTCTGTTTAACTAGTGAAAGAGGAGTTGGACCCACTCTAATTACACTTGCAACATGCACTTTTTACAAATTCAGATTTCACTAAATACTGTGGTAAACTTAGAATAGGCTTTTAAGTCTTCTTAAAACATTTGTCTTGTGACAATGATCACTCAAACTCGTTTAATTCTTTTTGTTCAGGCTTCCAATGTAAGTTATGGCAAATAAAATCCACAATTTTCATTGTAAGCATAAATATATTGTAAAGCTAAAAGGGGAATATTTTGAAATTAAAAACTATACTATATTACGATACTAGGTTAAGGCTATAACCCCTTGTTTACAGTTAAATAAGACTGCATGGCTTCTCTCTGTGTTTGATCTACACATAGAATATGTCTTCTGAAAAGCGACTTTTGAAAAGCAGCCAGAGGCTACCTGTTTTTCTGTCTTGACCCGCTGCATAATGTGCAGCACAGCTGTTTTTTCCCCCTCACATCTGAGTCTCTGAGATCTTTTGTAAAAAAAAAAACTATGAATATTATCACAATAAACTTGTCAGGTCTGCTGATTCAAAGCACAGGCCAACCATAGAAGAATGTTAATTTATTGGAAATGCTGTGAATGTTCAAACGGTTTATTAAAGCACAGTATCCGCTGTAGCATTCATCCTTTTGATCATCTGGCATTCATGTTAAGTTCAATGTATGCCAAGGCCTCCTGTGATGCTTCCCACAAACACAAAAATACATACAAACACAAACTCTCTCTTCCTCTCTCTCCTTCTCACATTTCATTCTCTTTGTGCAACATAAAAAATGTTTCCACCCTCTAAAGTTCATTTTATTTGGTCCTTATGGTGGGAATGATACTTGTATATTTGAAAGACAATTGCTTGCATTTATCACGTCTTGACAGTGAGCGTGTTCTGGTACACGCTGCAACTCGAGATTGTTACAAAAGCAATTAGCATCTTAAAAACAACACTTGCTCACTCTAGTGCAAATTGATATAATCCAAAGCAGATGACATGTAATTGCTATAATTAAACTATAATGACAACCACTGTAATCATAGGTTTAACTGTTTGGTTTTTTTCACCATTATGGATCATGATTGGCATTACCTGTTATATTAGGTCCAACTCTAATCAAAGCTGCGCGGGAGGTTTTCTGAAATGTGTCTTTATGCTCCTTAAGGGATTTTTTCTTCTAATTTGAACGGATAAATCAGTCTCTGATTGCTTCAGATTCCCTGCTTTTAATATTTGACTTTTTTTCAATGTTTGAAAAGTGTCGCTTATATATGAATAGTGTCATTTATACCGATCCAAAGACGTTACAGATAAATCTCCTCTCAAACACGTCTTTGTCAAGTTTTCAATCTGCTGTCAACACTTTGTTGGCACTCTGTTACAGTACATCAAAATGTCCCTCAATTTGGAAAAGCATCATCCTCAGAAATTCAATTTACTTTGTTTCTAAATTTAGTCTGCTCTGCCAAGGGACTGTGCAAAAATGATCGAGGGGGAGGAGTATTAATATTAGGGTAGTCGATAAAGAGGACGCATCATTTTGACAGCTGCTAATTCCACTTCTGTTGTGCACAATTTGCTGGCTGTGAAAATTACTGTTCTATTACCATATCAAGTTTTAGAACAGTTGGCAGCAATGTAACTTTAATGTGATTGACAGGCATTTATGTTATTTTGTCCACTACCTTTATATCAATGAGAGCTGCCTAAAGCACAACACAGTTCAACAGCACCACAAACTAGCATTCATGAAGTCAGAAGTTATTTCAGGACTTTTGTTATAGACTGTTCTATTAGTTTAAGATAAGGGTACATAATAAATTGTCAACTGAGTGCGTAACTATCAAAAGAATGCAGTGGAGTAAAACATATTAACGAGTTGCTTATCAGCTTGTGTGTTTGCAAACATTTGCTTTTTTATTAGTCATTATGAAGCACTAAGCAATGCCTTATTTTGCATGACTATATGCTACAACAACTAGGCCATTAAACAAGAATTTTCCCTGAATAATCAACTAATTACTGCTAATTGATAGTAAGTAAGTACGTTTTTGCACATGAATTACAATTTAATATGCTTGGCTTTACTGGGCCTTATAAGGATGTAGTAGCATAACAATAGTCGTTCTTTAGTAATAAAACTTATATAATATAGTAGACATAACCGAATAAAACACCAAACTATGAGTGAAAATTTCTAACTTAGAATATGTTCCTCATTCTAAGGTGAAGTTTTGCTCATAATAAGGCCCATACATAACAAAATTTGCATGTAAATTAATGTACAAAAACTTACTCTAATCTAATCTTACCTACTATCAATAAATGCAAAATAAGAGATTATTAATTCTTAGTTAATGGTTTATTTGTAGAATATGCAGAATAAGGCATTAAAATATGCTTATATAATGACCAATAAAGATCCAATAAGCAACAATAATATGCACGCTAATAAACAACTTATTTATGGTGAAACTGTGAGACTGTCCTCCCCCAAAAAATGACCCAAAAAGGGATTTGTCCAGCTGCTTTAAATGACCTATAATTGTGTTTGTTGGTAGCTGCGCCCTCAAATGGCTGTAGTAATTATGTAGAATGCAAAAGTGAAGTTATGTAGTGTAAAAGCAAAGGCGGAAGCCTGGGATAAGGAGGATAAAAGTTCCGTAGTATGAGTGATTGGTAGGGTTTGTGGACGGTCGAAACAAACATAGGACATGCATAACTACGTCAAGTCTATGTCACTCTTTACATCATCTAGAAAACTACTTCACTTCCTGTAGTTGTTTCCATTTATTTCATTTATAACACCCATCTGTATGTACTTCCCTCGAACCATAAGCAAATAGTTCTGTTGCCTTAACTGAACCAAACTGCAACTGTTTTGCAATGTAAATATGTTTAAAACGACTTATGTGGTTATATGGTTTGGAGGACTTGTTGGAATATGTGTTTGTTTAATATAAAGTGTTACCAAAAGTACATTTCCTTCTGAAATGTGGTTTAATTAAAGTAGTAGGTGGCATAAAATGGAACCACTCAAAACGTTACTTGTATACAGTGAAGTTGTAAACATACTTTGATGCTTTTCATCACTATTTCACTTTTTTAGTCAGAAGATAAAATGCAGTTTTTGATGATAATCGTGCAGATTTTTTATTGTGTGAAATGATGTGGTGCATAGACACATAGTTCTGGTTACTGCTGTCAAATTTAAAATACGTTTTTGCTCAAGTGATTCAATGCAATGCTTTTGTAGTAAAAAACCAATGGCAAAATATCAATGCAAGGGACAATTTAAGCGAGAGCCAACACACAGAGGCAGAAACACACACTCGCTGTCTCACAAACACGCACACTCATCAGGGACGAGGATACAATCGTTTTTTTGACATGAATCAATGTTGACATGTTCTTATTTCCAGAGCTGAAGCTTCTTGTTTTTTATCCGTCCAAACTCTGAAATGAACTGAATGGAAATTCTGCGGCGTCGGCTGATGCGGGCGGCACAGCTGCCTCGGTCAATAGGCCAGAGCTGCTCATGGACCTGGAGCAGACGACAGTGCCAACAGAGCCGGATCAAACAGCTTGATCTGTAAAGGCCTCGACTCAAGGCACAAATTGACTGGGGGGGTGCAGGAGAGAGCACCTCTTCCCCCCAGTCAGATAACTTTCACAGTTCATAGACACAGAGAGGGACACATTTTTGGAATCGTGCCACAGTCATTAAATCTGAGCTATTTCTGTATTCTGCACACGCATCTGCCGGAGATCTGTCGCTGCGGTTCTGATATCACGAGAGGCGGAATCACCTTTGCCCCCGACTCCCTCCCTTGTTTGTGACGGAGGGTCTTATACTATTAGCCACCACAGGAAAGGATTTCACTCTTGTTACACTCCTGACTGCTGATTGAACACCCCACCACTATCTGTTACCAGGAGAGTGCCCTGCTGCCAGAGGCGCTTCGTGTAGTACTAGATTATTTGCTTCCACTCAGATGGATGTACTTTACATGACATTAAACAGAAGCAATATGGGATCCGCCTGGTACAAACCCATCCCTCCCCCACCCCCCTGCCTCCGCCCTCCCCTTTGAAGAGCGTGGGAGAGTTTCATGCCCTATTCATCTCGTAAATCTAACATCTTATAATCACTGATTTTTATTCTAACTGGATATGATGTGGAGTTAATGGTCACATGCACTTTAAAAAACAAGATAATGTTGTTTACATATGTATCCTCAAATTGCCAATCATGTAATTCAAAATGAAAATTGGACTCACTTCCAGCGTCGAATTTTAAAACATGCATCTGCATAGATCTGGCAGGCACTCTGGGCTAAGTGTTTCTAATGTCTTGAGAGAGAGTAAATAAAGAGCCTAATGTGTTCTAGTGCACACATCTAAATAAGACTTGTCAAGAGAACATAATCTTCTCTTCCCATGATGCCTTGTATTTTGTGATGCCTCGGCTTGTTTGTTTTGCGTTCAAGGGACTGCTTTGAAAGGGAAATGATAGTGATATTTTCTCGTCAAACATAATGACTTCCCATTTGAAAATCTTACAAGTCTGCAACAGAGGGACATTGTGCATCCAGATAAGCTTCATGCCTGGACAGGCGCTATTCACCAGAGACATATGCTAAAGTGTCCGTGATTACAAAATAATGTGAAAGATAGATCAACTTCAACATCAGAGATAAAGAATATGATTAATTGAAGCTACACCAACATTTTTATCATATCTATCTGAGTCAGTATATTAAATTTTCACTGCACTTTATAGTGTCAGCTTGATCATTAAAGTGGAATTAATCAACTCTCTTTGTTCAAGACTAACACTTTCCAGGATTTTTGTAAAAACTTGTTGAGCTGCAATAACAGCAAAAAATTAATGTGTTTGGCTTTGTGTCATAATTAAAAGAAATTATTCAGTTTTTCAATTCAGACTTTTTAACATGCTTCTGGTCATTTATAATGAGCACATACACTGCAAAAAAGCCAACTTGTGTTTTTTGGCCTAAAACAGTGATTTAAGTTGGTAAAACTTGGAAATATAAATGATTGACATTTAGGGGAATAATGTAAGTTAGCACAACAAAGGAAGCCAGTTGTATGCTCAAAAACAAGTTTGTGAGTTGTTATTACTTATATCTTTAAGTTGGGGTTCACAGCAAGGGACAGTAGTTCTACTAACTCTTATTTCTTTGTTGTGAAATGCGGGAAAGCGGTGAAATTCGGTCATTAGCGAAAGCTAGCGGCTAACTGATGCTAGCGGCGCTGCTTGTTACAGCTACAAGAGTAGCCATTAGTGTATCAATGCTAACTAAATTGTGGTCGCAACATTAGCTGACATTTCATAGCAGCAATACAATCGTGCCAATTCAGCACATTGCAGAACTTAGCAGAAGTAAGGATTAAAAGTTATTACAATGTAAAATTATAAGTTAGTACAACTTACAGTTGAGTTGACAAAAATCTGAATTCAGAGTTGAGCAAACTCAAAAACAAAACTTAAAATATTTAGTTTAATTGTCCAACTTAAAATTTTATGGAAGTTTGTTGCCTTGAAATTTTGAGTTCACTCAACTTTTCTTTTTTTGCAGTGTACAGCAACTTCACCAATAGTGGAGTTTTTCTTACTCCACTACGTTAATTTAAAATTGTAATGCCCTACTTTTTAGATACAAAATCATAATTAAGAAATATGATAACACATACATAATGGTGTATTAACATAGATTTGGCAGAATAGAAAGTTATTGGTTAATAAAATTAGCTCCACCTTTACCAGTTGTACATGTTGATGTATACAACTCATTTAGAATATGTGTCTCAATGAGATTTTAACTGCAGTTTGCGACACACAGCCTCTTGATGGTTTTCAGTCAGCTCTGTGCATTGCTGTGGTTATTATATACAAACCAACCAGTTTACAAGGCTGGGGAAGAGATTCATGCCTAAAAGAAAAGCCTACTTTTAAAACATTGTGAAACACTTGAATCTCAACAGGTTTTGGATATTCATGAACATGGTAACACGGACCTTTTCAAGAAGGTGGTTGAAGGAATAAAAGATGGATGTGATTACAATGTTGACCTAATCTACCTCAGATGAAAAACTCTATTTTGATGTAAATAAGCCAATGGCAAAAGTAGCTCCAGCTGTTTCACTTTTCCATATTAAGACGTGATAAACACGTAAATATGCATGACTCCCTGTAAAGGGAATATGAGTGGAATCTTCATTTTCATTAGCCATGTAAACAGCGGTATGTAATAATTTTAGAATAAGGGCAAAAACTGGAATATTCTGTGCATATAAATGGCATCATTGATAATTATTTCACAGTACTTTACATCTGATCATCAAAAACATTTTTTATTGCTATTAAGAGAGATTCAACTGCATAATTTGTGTTTTTTGGCCACTTGGGGGCAGTGTGACAAGCTGTAAATACAACATTAATATATTACCACCTTATAAAGTTGAGATGCTTCACATGTTGCCATACTGTTGTCTATTTAAGCACCACGCAAACACAACATCAACACTTACTAGGAGTCAAGTTTCAGGCGACCTCATGGCTGTCAGTTCAATATTCACTTTGCTTTTAGTTCTGTTTTGCTCTCCAGCAGCTCCTGAGGGAAACATATGGCTCTTTAGCTGCTAAATGCTCCGCTATGTTCACCAGCAAGGGACAAACTTTGTCTGTCTGTTCAGTGCTGGCCAGGTAGCGTAATGAGTTTCTCAGATCCTTTGTGAAAAGCTGCTGCAGGGTTGATGAGAGTAAACCAAAACAGTGAAGTCACGAGTCGTAAAACCAAAACACAGCTAAAAAGAAGAAAAACTGTACTGAAGAAAAAACATTGTGTACAGCTGAGGAGAGCTGCAGAGTCTGGTGATAGTACAAGCTTTCACAGTACACAGACATTAGATAATTTATATAATATATCATTTTTATTTAATGTTTTATATATATAATATAAAAATGAAAAACTGCTGCTTTTCCAAAACTGCATATCATTTTGCACATCTAACAGTAGCCAAATAAATAGATAAATAAATAAAAGAGCAACCTTTTAAAAAATGAGTTAATGTAAACTGAAGTAGAGGCAATAGCAACACATTTATTGTTTTGTTGCAGCTTAACTGCAAAGACTGGTTTTCTTTTGTGCATTGTTATGCAGGTAGATGAATTTCAGTGTCTTCTGAAATGTAAATTAAATGTAAAATGTATGGGTTTCGTATAGAGTGCTGTACTGCGGTGCATAAAGGCTCGCTGTTCTGTATGTGGTGGGTCCAGGGTACCTGCAGAGTCAGAATATACTGTCTGTCAGCAGGTGGAGTTTTTTTTTTTTACAGAGGTGTGCTGTAGAGCCTTTGTTGTGGCTGTGATGTTCTGTCTTTCACCACTAGCTGACATTGATGACATTTCATCATTTTACCATAACAGCTTTTACTATATTGGCCGAAGTTAGACAGTCTGGCATGTCATCATTTTCAGGATAACAGGTCCACTGTACAACAGGCTAAAATCCCCACAAAGCAGCACAGTATTGTATTTCCTCATCTAGCTGCAGCAAAGCGAAACACACCGGCCTCACTGACAAAGGAACTAGAATAAAGAAGTCCTTGTTTTTCAAGGTTGTTCATTGTTCACTGCTTTTATTACATTTCAGAGAAGAGTTCACCGGTTTCTGTTAGGATTATGTGTTTGAAGCGAGAGAAACTTAGTCATGTTTGGTCGACAGATGATTTGGTGTTGGTCTAACAAGTTTTTCTTATTATTAAAGATTGTGTTCTAAAGAGCTGAGGGTACCAGCTCTCAGGAAGACATAAAAAAGAAAATAGAAAGTAGCATCCTCATAAGTCTGATGCATTTATTTCAACTTATAAAGACCAACGTTTCTGCGAACAGCCTTTTTCAGTATCTCACTGGGATTTATACCAATAAGCACAATTGTTTAAAATCAAGGCAATCAAACTGAGACTTTCTAACATCAAAAGCATGTTCACATCATTATCAAGGAAACACAAAAGCACAAACCAGGAAGACAAATCTTATAATCTCATTAGAGAAATATTTAGTCGTTCGTTTGGCTTCTATTTGATTTGTTGCACCTGTCCTAGTTTGTATAAATGCCAGTCAGGTTACTGTTTCCCTAAAGGTTGACTACAGGAGTATTTAAAACAGAAAAATGTAGTGGATTTGCTGTTCTGAGTATTAACTTCTCTACAAAAGAGCTATGGTTTAAAGATAACTGACAGCTCCTAAGTCCCACCCCTCTTCGATCTGTGCTCTCATAACATTTTAATAAGTTTGTTACTGGCAGAACCTTGATCAGACTCCCCCTGTCTTGTCCTTAGATTATGTTATATGCTAGGCTCATCTATGTTGAAAAGAGAACCAGATTTTGAAGATGGTTGAAGATATACTGACTGTGTCTTCACAACATTTGGAAAAGGACAGATGGGTTGCCAACGTTTTTCTAAGATGATCTGAATTATCCATTGCGTTAGCCTGAAGAGATCAAGGATAAAGTTACAGAGTATATCTGTAAGGCTGCTACCCCAAAGTCAATTTTGGTATTATATTTGGATATACAAACATACAGCATCTTAATGGGAAAGGTGCAAGTATTTATTGTTGGGTTCTTGAAGCTATATTGCCTGTCAACCAGAAAGTAATACACACTGGAACTGGAAACAGAAGCAGCGTTCTATTTGTTCTATATTATTAAGGATCCCCATTAGCTGATGCCATAGCAATCAGCTAGTCTTCCTGGGGTCCGTAACACATACAACATACAATACAATCACAATTAGGAACTATACAAAAACAAAAATATGAAGTACAAGTTCATGCAATATAAAAAAGACAAACCCACACAATAGTTGACAATATAATAAAATTACTAAACCTACCAAAAACTAAATACAGCTGAGTTATTCAAAACAGATCATTCCCACAACACACCCAACAGATGAATTACTGTTTTAGATAGACTTTAAGTTTCCTTTTAAAAACTGATTTACTGTAGATACAGCAGAGATACTGAGGCAGATAATTCCAGAGAGACATTGATCTGTAGATAAAAGAACGATGTAAAGCGTTTGATTTTGAACAAGGCAATACAAGCCGACCATTGCTGGACCCTCTAGTGTAATGATCATGAACAGTATTAGTAAAGACAACTTGATTATACAAAAACACAGTTTTACTACTAGTGACCGACTTAAACATTACTAGCGTGTTGAATGATAGTCTCTTCTCCACTGTGAGCCAGGAGAGGCAGTCATGCATTCGACTCACATTGGATTTAAGCGAACAGCCCAAAACCAACCTTGCTGCCCTATTTTGAGCAACCTGGAGCTTCCTGATCTCACCACTAGCAGCACATGACCAGACCGTGGAACAGTAATCGAGGTGACATAAAACTAAACTTAGAACAATCTGACGTAGAAGGGGACGAGCCACAAAAGAAGCATCTTGAAATCTCCTTGAAATCCCAATAGCTCTACCCATTTTTGATGCAATAGAATTAATGTGATGAGACCAAGATAGCGTGCTATCCAACATCACTCCGAGTAGTTTAACACTTTGAACTTGTTGAATTGTAGAATTACATAATTTTAAGTCAAGCTTTGGGCTACAAGATAATCTGTGCCTTGTTCCCATCACAATACACTTTGTCTTCGAGATGTTTAGGACAAGTCTGTTACATTCTATCCATTCATATACAACTTTTAGTTCACTGCTCAAGACTTCATTCAATACATCGCATGATGGTGCTGCATGATACAGGGTGGAATCATCAGCTAAAAGAACTATTTTAGCATTCTTGGTAACCCATGATAGATCATTTGTAAACACAGAGAAAAGCAAAGGTCCCAACCAACTGCCCTGAGGAATACCACATTTTAAGTTTCTGCTGCTGGATAGGCTGCCATTAAAATATATCCTCTGTGATCTGGAAGCCAAATAACTCTGCATCCACATCACAGCAGGGGTATTAAAACCATAACATTTTAATTTAATTTAATTTAATCTAATTTAATTTTTCTTAAGCTTGTCTGACATAGCAACTAACAGGGGCAGGGCTTTGGATCGGTCAAATATGAGAATATTTGAATCAACTATGTGAATGCAATATGTGTTTTATTTGTTTAACAATTATTTGCATTAAGTAGGCCTATTTTCTTATTTTCCATTTAATTAAATAATATTATCAATTTGTAAAATGTATTGAACTTTAATAATTTAGCTTAACTGTTATTATGTTATTTAATTTGGAACTACTTTATTCTATTGTGAAATTACTTTAAGTATTCTAGGGTGAGATGTGATGTTCTTCTTCTTGGGCATGTGTGTTGTGGTTATTCTTGCTTGCATGCAGAGGGTACATGGTGGAAAAGTGAACTGGTCCTTGTGCTTTTCTTTTAACCGAATCCATACTCATAAATTAGTTAACGTGCGAAAAGGCCTGCGTTACATGAACTTACTGTCCCATTAGCAACTAGCTAAGCTAATGAGTTGGCTAACTGACCATTAGCTGGGACAGCTTCATTTTCCCTCTTCAATAATTGAACGAAATGGTGAGCAAAATGACTGCAATTCACCAACTTACCCTGTGAGCATGTTCACTATGTCACCAAGCTTTAAAATATTAAATCATAAGATGGGCAGATACCACAGTCTGCTGTGACCAGGATATACATTTAAAGAATGCATCAGAATGTGTATAAATGTGCAGCTTTCCATTTTCTTTTCTTTTTTATGTTCTACCATAAGTCAAGCCAGGGGGATTTCCTGTATGATTCTTTTTTATCATTTTTGTGGCTACGTCTGTGATAGGAAGCAGGAAATTTAGCAAAATCAAGTCAAAGGACCTGACAGAGAGCATGCATTGTTTAAAAACCCTGCTTCAATTTTACAGTGGGAGCTTTGCATCTTTGAACAGGAGCTTTTTAATGGTTTCTCAGACCTGAACACTTCTCCTATTCGACTGTGAGACGAGTGGCTGAAACATCCGAAGCTAAAGCTGTCACTGAGTTTGTGCTTTGGACTTTGATAAATGATTGTAAACAACATTTTAAAAGGTTGGTGTTGAAAAACCATGACCCTATTCCTAAAGATTCTGTTAGCCTCTATTGCACATAATTAAAAGTCACTGACAGTAGCCAGCAGTTCATAAAAAACGCACATGGTATTTTCAGCTAGTTGTAATAATTAAAATTTTCACTGGTCCAGTTTTCCCTTCAGTCGGCCGAGCATGTGAATAAGATGACCAGGTTTGGTTGCAGCTGCTTTTGATGAAAAGGGAAAAATTCATTAATTTAACTGGTAAAGCAATTATGAAATATGTATGTGGAACACACTGCATCAGCGTGATGAAAGTCTGTCATTGTCCTGACGGCTGGTTTTAGCATTGACATTTTAATTGGTGATTTTCAGCTCTCATTCTGCACCAAAAATACACTGACGGCAGAGAAAGTTTCTAGGACATTTCAGAAAGAACGTTAGCTTCTAAGCTGGTCACATACACAGTCATGCACACTGACACAAACACACACATACACACAGTAGAGTCATTGAAATTGAGTAGTCTGACTGAGCCTTGTGTGGGCTCAGTGACAGCGTTGATTAAACATTAAGGAAGAGATATAATGCCATTTTACCATTGTGAGTTATCCAGCCCCTTTGTACTATCATTTCATCTTTGCCCTTGAACTCAAACACATTGCCGAGTGACAGGATAGAAAGAATAATGATAATGAATTATGCATAAATGAGAACTTGAATTCATCTTTATCCAACTTTGGAAAGTTGGTGCGTTTGAGGACCCCTGAGTGTTATTTGTCATGCAGCTGACAGGAAACACTGCGGTTGGTACTTGTAAAAATGGGCTCAGAGTCTGTGCCAAACAGAACAGTTTTGCTCAGCGTCGTGGACCGTGATTCTGATCCTCCTCGCCTTTGGTGGGCATAAGAGGGTGAACAATGGAAGTAAATAAACAATTTGTCTACTTCTGCTTCCTTTAACCTCTTTCTGGAGTCGATGTGAGATGGATTTGGATGAAAGATGCAAAAGGAAAATGTTATATTCTCTGTATATCTGAGGTAAAGTACCTGCTCTCGTTAAATCCAGCAAGTGTTTTCACTGAGAGGCAAACAAGAAAAAATCCCCACAACACTGGGATATTTTTGTATTTTTTTTTTTAGTTTATTTTAACACCACAGGTCTCCTATCTGATACTCCAGGATGAAGCAGCTGTTGAATTTCCTTTTCTGCAAAACAGTAACACAGCCTGTGATACCAGATGAAGTATCAGAGGAGATACACAAGTGCAGCAGACATTCACAGAGAGGGCAGCGTTGCCAGCAGCAGTGGACTCTCACCAATTGCTGTTTTGTCTTAAGCTTGTCTGATCCATCACACTGTAACCATCTTTGGTAAATAGAGGTCATACATGTCTTTTTCCATCCATATCCATAATGTCGAAAAGCATGAGCTTTGGATCCACTTTCAATCAAAAAGATTGCACCCTAACACACTGATATATTCATAGCTTTATTTCCAGCTAGGTTACACACTTATCAGTTTCATTTTGGGCAAGATATTGCTGGTGGGATATGTGTAATTTTCTCTGCAGGCCTTCGAATTTCCTGGATACCTTATCATCAGCCAGTGCCCTTTGATATTATGAACTTTGGAGCATGATATGAAAGGTGTCTTTGTGTACCTCCCACAGAAGTATACTGTGAAATTTATGGAGTTTGCAGCAGTTTAAGATGTGTCACTACAGTACGAACTGTACTAGACAATCAATGCTCACATAACTTTTATTCAGTGGGAAACTATATGCAGGCTATATGAACTGCTGAGATGTTGTATTCTCATTAAATCCATTGCTCTCCACAGTGTAATAGATTACATTAGTAGCAATGTGAAATAGTGCAATTCTATTGGGGCACATAATTTTTTTTATTTTTGGATCACTTTTATCAACTTACAGTTATCTGGGTGTGTTTTTATTTAAGAAAACTGCATTAAGAACATCATCCTGAATCTTGATTAAATTATTAATTTACCTGTAGAGACCCACTATTGACCATTTTTTGTCTGTTTTAGGGGTGTGACATGGGATCTTTAGGGTGAGATAGGTCAACAATATAGAAGACAGATACACAATCTGAGAGCTGTGAACCTGAAGATTGATTTGAGATGCAGCAGCACTTTGTGTAAAGTTGTTCTAGTCATTAATCTGTAAAGACAATTATGTTTCGGTTAGGTGCCTATTTATATTTTACAGTGTTTAGAGTTTAGAACATTACGGTTATGTCTCATAAATTGTTGTAGCAATTTTTAGGTTCATACCATTTATTACATTGATTTGGGGCAAAATGTAATTTTTTTATAACACTCCAGAGCTCATTAAATTCAGTGTCTCAGCTTTCCAGTTTAACCAATTTATGCAATTCCAAGGCTGTTTAGGGACCCCAGTATGCAGAAATATTCAAATACACCGTTTTTAGAATAGGTGAAATAACACTTTTGTACTGCAAGAGAAAAACTTGTGGGTGCCTATTAAACCCATTTCTATTATGATATCTTGAGGTCAGAGTTCAAGGGACCTATTTTCTCACTAAAATTTAGCATAACTTCAGAGCATGATTCAACCCCCTTTCCTAACAAGCTAGCATGGCAAGGTCTGTACCAATGAATGGTAGTTTTATATGATACTTGTAGCTAAAAAACTGAGCCTGCTACAGTCTCTTAAAGACAATGATGTCAGCCGAGATCACCAGTGGACCTGTCATTTTTAGAGGTTAAAGGAAAAAAATATATAATGACCCTTTAAATGTCATTATTTCTCTTTAACCTTAAATATATGACTGAGAAAGACCTAAAACAAAACCAAAAAAAAACGTTTTCTTTATTAAATGCAAACTTAGCTAGTCTGCTTCATCAGGATTGTGCGTGTGTGGTTTAATGAGATTCAATTGACTGCAGGAAGCAGAAGCCACAACTGCGTCACTGTCATCACATCTGCTTAATGCTGATTGGTGCAGAGGAATACATGACATCAGCTTGATCCAACTGAACCCCGCCAGCCTTAAACACTGAGAAGAGCACAGAAAAACAAACCAAAAAAATACAGACATCTGCTCTGTGAAATACCTAAAACGCTTCTTCATGCTATTATTATAGTAATAAGCTGATGAAGAAAACCAGTTCTCATGGGCTTTAAAAAACATTACCTCCATAGAGTGTTTACCTCATCAGTAGAGAAAACAAAGAATGTTCATACAGTAATTTTTCTTCCAACCTGACAAAACACGCTGCAATTTCTGTAGCAGTAATTCATTATTTCTGCTGATACGGTATGAAAGTCTACCAATGACCTTCATCGGTATTATAACGCATTTTCTTTATACTTGACCTACAGTATTTAATTTTTCAAGGTGGGAGGTTTAGCCTACATGACCATTAGTCTAAATGTTCTGTGGATATTTTGAATATGTAAAGGACTGTCTGAGCCGTAAAAGTTAGGGACCATTTAATAGAAAAGTGGTCCTTCCTAACCTTGGGAATAATTATTCTCACAAGTGTAACGCTGCTGCGCATGACAACGTTGCATATGCAGCTATTTTAATTTACTTTTGCATAGGGAGGTCTCCTGGAGTCAGGCTGTGCTTGATGAAGGTGCGATCACCCTCAATGAGAGGAATAATTACGACAACAACACATACATAAGTCCTCTATTAGATTAAGGCCCACTTTAATAGACTCCCAGCAAGAGGGGGAGTGGTGTCTTAATGTAATTGGTTACAAGACGACATGCGGAGGGAAGCGTCACGAAAAATGAAGCAGATTTATGAGACCTGCTCTATCTCAGTTTTTTCCTTTTTTCCTCGGCTCTCACTGAAGCTTTATTCGACCACTCTAATCGCTCCTGTCCTGTGATCTCACAAGTGTGTCATATAAATGGCTGGCGCATTCTGTTTATTTTTCCCATCCATAATACATAGGGTATCTAAATCCTGCTGCCGTGTGCAGGAAACAGAGGGGGAGAGAGAGAGAGAAAGAAAGGGGGAGAGAGAGGTGGCTTGCTAATGGTGTGAGGCATAAAGGCTCAGAACAAAGTGGCAGAAATACATACACATAAGCCAAGAGGAGCTGGAGAGGCCACGCACTGTGGTCTGCTGGTTGAGAAGTGGTGATTTGAGAGTTTGGAGCTTAGGAAGGCTTTAGGCAGAGTTTGATCTGGCCCTGCTTGAGCAGTATTTAGAATCAGCTGCCTAAGTATTGCCTCATGCTCACCTGACTGCAAGGTCACCCGAAATTTTAATTCAGTCCTCTGGAAAGCACAAATTGCTCTCTAGTGTAACCTTTATCTTTCTTTATCCAGCAGCACTGCGCTGCTCTCTGTCCTGCAGAATTCTGTGGAAAGCAACATTTCCAGACTTACAGGTTTATTTCCACTGCAGATCCTTCAGCTCCATTCTTTTATATACATGGTGATACTCTACTATATGTATCACAACAGGACGAATATGTTGTGCTGTATTTAACTATGATTTATAGATTGCCATCAATAAATGTGACGAGCGCTGTTGCACATAAATCTGGGCTTCATACTGAGGCTTCCTCTTTTAACACATCCATTGTCATACCTGCTGGATCCACTAGTAAACACATGCATCTCTAGTGGCTATTTGGGTAATCAGTAATATAAAGTGTGATGGTACTTTAAGGGACAGTTCACAACAAAATTAAAAATACATATTTCTCCTCTAGTCTGTTGTATTCATCAATCTAGCTCATATGTATATAAATCCCAATTCCACATGAATAACAACAGGATTTAAAAATATTAAATTACATTAACATACAATTACATGCATTAGATACATGTATATTGTCTTTTTACGGTTCTCAATTGAATATAAGTAACAAAGGACTTGCAAATTATCGCACAGTACTCGTATTGTGTTGTTTTTTATTATATGTTTTAGACTGTGTGTGTGTGTGTGTGTGTGAGTGTAAAAAAATTGGCATGTTGCCTAAGACGTAAACAAAACTGATAATTTGCTGATCCTTTGTGACATTCAATCCAAAACTGTACAAAGACAATATATAATTACCTCTGTACACCCACAGAAACCTACAGTTTCGGTTGGATTTAAGCCACATGCACAATTGCAGAAACGAGAAGATGTTACCTTTCAAATGAAGCCCCATATGCATTTTGGCCTTACAGTTCTTCTTTTATAAGCTTTGGCTCAGAATCTTTTTTGGTCTCATCCTAACCCTCCCTGACCCCTAAACCTCCCTGAGAGTTTCATGGTCAAACTGACGCTATTTGCATTACATATGAATAATAACCCACTCGAAATCTGTATCCACTGCTACTTTCCCTCTGATTGGTTTGTTCTAGCTCTAGTCTTTCTATATACTCATTTTATTTTTATTTTTAAGAACATGATTGCTTCTCAGGTCACTTGAAGTCCTCAGCCTCAGTAGTGGTGTACTGCTGCATTAGGAGACAAACTATTTCCGTCCACCCTACTGCAGGAGTGGACTAAACCATGTGCAGAAAGTAGTCAGTCAAAGTATTCACTGAAGCAACAGTAATAGTTAACTTAAAAAGCATAAAATGTCATGCAGATAAAAACTTTTAATTGCAGGCTTCCCAGTATTTCCCTACCTGCTATGCCCCTGAATGTGACTAACTTCACCGCTGCACCATTTTGTGCACGTTTTGGTTGTTGCCACATCAACTGTCAGGAGCCCAGTTTCTTCAGTTGTTTGAAAACAGACTAGCTGCGAGGCTGCCTGACTAACTGCCCCGTGGTGGACTGTTTAGCTCTTTACTTCTGCACTCATATATATGCAACATCCCATGAATATTTCAGCCTTTAACCCACAGCTAGACAATATCAGTGGAACATGAATGTCATCTGTTTCAGAGAGATTATTAAAAGAAATAAAAATTTGCTTGGTGCCCCCCGAATGACTCATAGCAAACAGAGATGAAATTCTATTGTATTGTTTTCTGGGCTTTTTTTTGTCTGGGAGGAGGATTTTAATTTTTACTTTTTTTTTTCTTCTACATTTTGTGTCTTGCAGCAGAGCTTTATGCATAAGCTGCTGCTCAGAAAACATGTCTCCTCCTGGTCTCCTGCTGCTATTGCACAGCAAAGCCAGGATAAACAGGTGCCCGTTTTGAGATTATTCAGTGTAAGTGAACCGTGTGGAACTGAACTGCACACTCTTCTACCTTTCAACAGAGTTCATGGAAAGTACAAAATATGTGTTTTTACTCAGCACATCAAATTAAATACTCTACAATAGGGGGATGTAAGAGGAAACTTACAAACACAAAAGTTTTGTTTTGCCTTTCTTGTCTCCATCTGATCCCAGATTAGTCCACAATTATTACCTCTGATTTGATAAAGCTGTCAAAAGTCACATGAAAGGAGACGATGCAAGATCAAAGTGTGTCTTTCTAATATCTGTCTGTAAGTAGTGTGAGCATTCAGGAGCTCTGTTTCCTGATACTGCATGAAGGTTTCACAGAAGTCAGTAATTACACCTGCCAAGTGGTATTCAAAAAAGTAATGCTTTCTACCACTTTTTTCAGCCCCCCACAACCAATCTAGGCTGCATGAATGACAGCATTGCAAAAACTGTGGAAAAAGGAAAAATGAGAGTGACTGAACTGGAATAGAAGTGTCGTGGAGAGAAGATGGATTCCTGTGCTCTCAGTGGAAAGCTGTCATAACAGTCCTCGGCAGCTGTTCTGGGAGCAGCTAGGAGTCGCTGGAAATATGTCACACACACCTCCACTCCTCCCTGTACAGGCCCAGGCAGGAGTCCCACCTAACTGTGTCACATTTCCATCTCATTGTGGTGAAAGCCACCCAACAGAGAAGGCGAGGAGTACAGAGGAGCCGGGACGCAGGGGGAAGATCCTTTAATTTAGTCTCAGAGGAAACCGTTAAGCCTCGATCCTGCGAGAGAGGCAGAGCGCAGTGGGAAGCACCGCAGCTGTACGTTACACTCACACCGCTTGCTTCCATCACAGCACCTCCATCAGATCTCCTGTGATGACGAGTGCTTGTGTAATAACTACAACATTTACCCTCTTTGCTGGTATCCTTGCTCTGTAACTATTTTACAGTATAACTGGTGCATTTTCCTCTCAACGCGGAGTAAGAACAAGGAAAACATTAGAGCTAACAACAGCGAGTGGTTAGGGGATCAGAGTGAGAGTCAAAGCCGAGGCCCCCGGCCCTACAGGAGGCAGTTTGGAAACTTTGGAAATTATGAATCCCCCCCAGAATCTTAGACCAGATTTGTGCCCTCAGCCTTAAAAGCTCTGTGCTACCAGTTCTGTTTGCTTCAGCGGCTTACAATGACAATATTGGCAGTTTTGGTAAAATACCAAATTAACTGTAAACATTCATTTATTCATAATTTTTTTTTTTTTTACCTCGGTACAAACAGTAGAGTGTTATAGCTACAGTATTTAATGAAGATATGCAATGTTAATTATTTAAAGGCACAAAGCAAGATCTAAACATAGTATAGTAACCAATTTTATTCTCATAATACAATGATTAACACTTTAGACAAAAGGTGGGGTTGGATGTTTGAAAAAAGCAACAGCTGTTTATCAGACCACAAACAAGCTAGCTAATTACAACATGCTTTTATCTGGTTACAGCAAATGAGTCAAACAAAGTTTGTCAGTTATCTGGCAAAAGCAATGTGATTTACTGCACTGTGACAAGCATCTATGTGTGCCATTGAGCTCTCTGCCCCTCCAAAGTTGACTTGGGCACGGGCTGAGATCAAAAAGAGGACATTAAAATGGCCACTTTTACCCCCTTTAATCACAGGTCATAGCACACTTACAGTTTTGCTTAAAGGAAGTGCATAATTGTCAAAACTCTAAGTGTCATTTTGGCAGTTTTTATGTAAAAAAAAAAAAAAAAAAACGGGCGCAAATGGTTGTCTTTACTTCAGTTCAGTCTGAATAGATGCTCAAATGTCCTGCTGTATAAATGTGATCTAATCCCTGAGACTTGCCTTGTCATGAACTCATTGCAATGTTCGACTGCAGAATAAATATAGTGGAAACACTGGAGTGTATATTATTTTTGGCATTTTTGGCCCAGCAGGTTTCAGGCTGGTCTGTACAATTATAGGGGAAACACTGCATTCCCTCTTCAGCCTCTCAGTTCATATACAGGTCCAGATGTATTAATTCCCTGTCAGTTTGTTGAAGTTGCAATGTTCCTTTCTTGCCCGGAGTGTTTTTGCTTTAACCTTCTTTTACCTGAACCTGAACTTTAATCTGGTACTGGACCTGTACGTGCACCTGCCTTTCATCTTATATATACTTTCATTGTGGTAATAAATCATTGGGCTCTTCCACTCTGACGGCACTGTCTGCGTTTGGGTCCGCATTTCTCGGGTTCTGACAAGAATACAGCTGAATATGTCATCATAGTTCTCTGCTGCTGTTTACATCAGTAATGCCTGGAAACACTAGATTTGGTTGTTGACGATTAGAGTTGCGGAGTTTGGAAGCCCTTAAACCTGCATTAGTCGATTTTTTTAGTCACTTGAGGGCAGCACAACAAGCTGTTAACACAATGATATAATATCGTAAACAAACTGTTGAAGCTACAGAGAAACATTAGTATTCATTTAGAGTTGTGTTTGTGTCGACCTGCAATCGTAAGTTCAATATTCACTCTCGTTTCAGCTCTGTTTGGCTCTCCACCAACTCCTCAGGGAAATATCAGACTCTTCAGTGGCTAAATGCTCCATGTTCATAAGTTAGTTGCTAACTTTGTCCATATGCTGTTTGATACTATAGGCGGGTGATGTGAAGAGGGTTTTGAAAAACTTTTTCACTAAAAGCAGCTGCTTGCAGCGGCCAAAAACTACACTCAATAAAAATAAA
Organism: Centropristis striata; assembly: GCF_030273125.1. NCBI lineage: Eukaryota > Metazoa > Chordata > Actinopteri > Perciformes > Serranidae > Centropristis > Centropristis striata. The sequence continues at coordinate 16,300,921 of NC_081536.1, forward strand.
TAAAATTAAATAATAAAAATTAATTAAATTAACAAAGACAATCTTAATGCATTAGTTAAAGATCAACACATCAAGTTGGATTTTTTCATTTAAACATTAACTAAATGTATAAAATATACTTGCATCATGAGTATAAATCGTATGCACTTTGATTTATTCAGTCCATTAGAGCCACTTGTCAGTGTTATAAATTAGAGGTAAATCAATCTTAGTCAACTGAAAGTGAATTGCATTTTTTGTCTGCTACAGCATACATACTTCATGCACTCTGTAAATCTTGTGTCCTGTGTCTCATGTTCAGAAATCAAGAGGGAGAAATTTGTTTTGTCTGTTTTCTCCCATGATGGAGCCCCTGGTTTTGCATTATCTGTCAGAATGCCCTTCATGGTACGGCAGACATTAGTTTGCAGGTGAAATAGCTAATAAACTGCTCAGATGCAGCACATACATGGAATGCATGTAAGTACCTGCAAACATCACTTTGATCAGATTAGATGTTAGTGTGGTCCTTACTCTTCAATACCACTAACAGCACTCTGTCTGCCCAGGACATGAAGGCTATGAAGAGCTACAGTTTGTTTACTTGTCTCTCTTTCCCTAAGGTGTAACACTGGCACTCTGCTGCTGTCAATCAAACACAGACACAAAGAAGCACTTCTGATATTTCTTCAGATAAGACCTTCTTTTATTCTTTTTAATTATAGCAACAGTGATATTATTTTCTTTAACGACAAAAAAGGATAAATGTGATTTCGGTTGGACTTCAGTTGTCATGTTGCTTGGATTTTTCATATAAAAAAACATTATGCCTTAGGCAAAGATATGTATTAGTATATTTAAACACTGATGAAACATGGAAAAGGGACATTGTTGGTTAGTTTGTGAAATGGGTCTTACATAAATTATAACATCTCTTGATTAAGAGTGTATAATATGTTTTTTAATTAGATGATGGGTTTTCATTAGTTTCATTAGTGAAATAGTTTGAAATATACTTTCTTCAGCTGTATGTTTCATGATGATGGCTCTGCCTCTCACTATATCCCACTGTAGGGACTTGCATCTGTTGTAGGACGTGGCCCACAAAGCTGTGTCCTTCAAAAGACCTGAAGGCTATACAAAACCTCCCAAAATGAGACGTAACCTTGCAGAGACAAAACTAATGGTGCATTCGGGCGGTTCTCATAAAGTTGTAATGTTATCACTAGAAATGTGCCCTTGAACAGTAAACAACAGTAGTTACAGTAGCTGGGAATTTTCACGATAGCTGTTTAAATTATGAAATCAACACATGAAGAACTACGCAGGCAAGTAATGTTGGTGAATAAATCAGTTTAATGTATCTGTTATAAGCATTTGTGGTCTTGTGACCAAAAAAAAGTAGGCAACGGTCACCTGGGTGCACTAAGTAACACTTATTATCTTCTTCCAGAAGTAAGAAGTCACTCCTTCACTTGCATTTGAATATGGACCAAGGTTATTATAGTTAACGAAAACTAACAAAATAACAAAAACTAGAATTAAAAAAAACATTTTCGTTAACTGAAATAAAAATAAAAAGACGAGAGTTTTTGAAAAAACGATAACTAACTGTAACTGTATTTTGTGGTTACAAAACTAACTAAAACTAACTAAAATTATATTGAAAATGTCCTTCGTTTTAGTCTTTGTCAACTTTTTTCATACGTAAACCTTTTGGTAGATATGAAATCTATTTCATCTATTTGGTTAAATGACTTAATAAACTTATGGGGTTGAGATGGATCAGACAAAGGAAATAAAGGCAACATTTACTGTGACCTTACTGAATCTCACACCCAACAAATACCCCATTACAAAAAACTAAAACTAACACTAAAACTAATAAAAACTAAACTAAAACTGAACGTTTTCCAAAAAATAAAAACTAATTAAAACTAGCAAACTCACTCTAAAAACTAATTAAAACTAACTGAATTTGAAAACAAAAATTGACAATGAAATTAAAACTAAAACTTATAAAAAAATCCAAAACTATTATAACCTTGATATGGACTTGAATTTAGGATCGTTCAGACTCTGTAAGCAGCATATTAGACCAATATTTGTGTTTGTTGTTAGGTGGAGACCTCTAGTCCCTGCAGTAATTATGACAGGGTAAGGTAGAAATTCAGTTAATGTAGCATAAAGAGCGACAAAGTCTGCAGAGACAAACACCAAACTTTCAATCAGGAAACTGCTGTTCAATCAACGTTGAGTTGTCTTAACTAAATAGTTACATAATGCGGTTATGTGATGTACTTGTAACACAAATCCTCTTTTCATCAACATCACCAAGTAATTCCAAAAACAAAACAAAAAATGCCAAAACGTAACCAAGTTGTTCTGTTTCCCAATGTTAACCATGTGACCACAGTCATGCAACCATGAAATTTACAGCATTTATATCCTATTAAATTAAGTTGAATAGAACATGCAGCAATATATGTGTCATTGGTAAGTGACTCTTTCTGTCATTTATTTATGAGGACATGTTGGGATCATTTACTTTCCATGACATTAATATGCATTTCAGACCTTAATGATGCACAAAAAACAGCATAAGGCCTTAATTTTAACTTAAATTTATTTGGGAAATTTTGGAATTTTGGGGAATATTTGGTCTACTATGCATTTTTATATACTACAAAGACAATAAAGACTTGAAGCACGAGTTAACCTAACATGTAACCTAAACCATTTACAAAGGTCTTTTTTGCAGGACTCAGGATGTCAACCTCATCTATATGGTGCTTATGTCCTATGCTTTGTACAACCACCATCCACCTTGACCTCCACCAACTTGCATAAGTCAGCTTTAGGGTTGTCAAAAGTATCGATACTCAATAAAGTATCGATACTAAAACGTATCCGGATACGATACTCATTTTCAAAAGTATCGATACCCCCCTCCTCCCCTAGCAGCTAGCAATTAAAGGCTGACGTCACGTTAATATTATAATTAAGATTATAAACAACGTGAATAAATCAATCAAGGATGTAGTATGCCTATATTACGTTAATTGACACAGTGTCAGTATACATAAGCATAGAGTTAATAAGTTTACATAAATGTTGGTGACTGAAAAGTGTTATTTTCTCTCTTGAAGTCCCAGAATGAAGCAGAGAAAAGTCGACCTGCAACCAAACAGCAACACACACAGCTGAAAATATTGTTCTAATTGTTATTGTTTATTGTATTTATTTACTTTTTGCACTCCCTCAGACCTGAAGCTTGTTATCATAGTTGCAGTTTCTTTTTACACAACTTTTTAACCTTTAACCTGTGGTTCTGTTAATTTTTACATGTTCCATTTTTCTTGTTAATAAGAATATTTCTGTTAAATTTTGGGGTCTTTGTTTTTATCCTTGTGGTATCGAAAATGGTATCGGGTATCGAATATTTCCCTGAGTATCGGTATTGAGTTGAACATTTTAGTATCGTGACAACCCTAGTCATCTTGCATCTTGCAAATTGTTTCACTCGTTAAACATTGCCACCAAACACAATCCACATTATGTTTCAAGGCAAAGCTTACAGTCATCGCAAAACAAACTTGTAGTATTTAAAGGTAATTCCAAGCAGCCAGTGTTGTCATAGATCCAATTTTCAATATATGGCCAAAACTAAGTGGTCTCAGTGGAAACATCAATTCTTAAGCACTTAATTCTAAAACAATTAAAGATGCGGCTGTACAGTACAACCTCATCTCTGCTGGGAAGTTTTTACTTACAATGTGGGACCTGGCTGAAGGTGCCATTCATCCAAAGGAGCAGGAGTGAGGTTGGGCGCTGATGTTGGATGATAAAGGCTAGCTCCCAGTTGACAATCTAATCCATCCCAAAGGTGATGGATGGGGTTATGTTCCGGACCAGTCAAGGTCTTCCACACTAACTTCACTCGACTCTGAAAACCTGACTTTCTTTATGGACCTGGCTTTGTGTGTGGTGGCATTGCCGTGTTGAAAAAGGAAGTGTTACCAAACAAGCGAAGCAAAAATATCCTTCTATGTATCTAGTATGTAGATGGGGTTGTCCAAATACTTTTGGTCATATAACACTGAATAAAGCTGAGAAATACTGATTAGGCTTTTAACATTTTTACGTTCCATTATGTTTTGCATCAACACAGGCAGAACAATATGTGAACCTGTTTTCATGCAATATAATACTTTGTAATAAAATGAAAGTGTTTGTCGGGATGATTCAGAGTGTTGCATATCCATCTGTAGCAAATCTAGACTCCATCTCTCTGTTTAGTGTAGTCCTTTCAGGCTTTCTTATTCTTCTTCTATTTAATTTGTCTCCATGTTTTGGCCTGAATTGACCCTGGCTTTATAATTAGGTGTCTGCTCTGCTCTGGTCTTCAAGGTACAGTATGCATTTCCACTGCGAGAAATGAGAAAGTTTAATACATCTCTCTCACTCTCTTTATTTGCCCGGTTTTAGCATGAGATTTACAGTGGAGCCTGTAAATGTGACAGTTTGGTGTTCCAATTGAAAAGTAAAAAAGAAAAAAAACTATTAAGTGAGTCTCATGGCGTGCAATTCATCGCCATCAGTCTCCCCCACAGCATGAATATGAAAGATAGTGGGACCATGGGATAATGATGCAGCTGCAACAAGCATAGGTGGTGGTTAGTGGATGAATGTGACAGCTTGAATTATTATTGTTCATTCCCATGACAGTCCACTGAGATAAAAAAAAAACCAATCCAAAACAAAAAAAAAAGGTTTTTATTGCGTTTCTATTCTCATTTGAGTGTATTTTCATTATTTTTCTTTTTTTTTAAAGCATTGTTGCAAAAACAATTTTAGTACACAGTTTACAATTCTATTTCTTAACATTATCTCGACCTTTCCTAAGTTTTTTATCATTTTTGTTGCTTATATTAATGTGAACAAAACAGCAAGTACAGAAGGTCAAACAGGACTATGGGGGTTTGACTGCTTGTGTTTCTTGAGACTTTAGATGTCTTTTTAGTGATGTTGTAGTGTCCCTCCTCCCCGGCATGATGAGCCAGAGAGAGCCAGAGAGAGGCAGAGAAAGCAGCGGTGGTCGAGCGAGCTAGAGAATGAATGAAGAGAGGGAGCAGCACTGCAAAGAACAAAGCAATAAATCTGAGGAATAAAACGTTATTTTAAAAGTTCTACTCTAAAGCCCGAAGAAACACACACACACACACATGTCTACAAAACACTGTGTGAAGGTGCTGCATTGCTGGACTTTGTGTGAATTTAGAGCTTTATCTTGTTGCTGAATATGTGCGTGTGTGTGTGTGCAGCTCAAAAAGACACACACACAGCACAGAGCAGGGGAGACATAAAAACCTGGCGATGTAACAACCTTTTCATCCTAAGTCGTCAAATACTGGCACTTTGTATTATACAGACGCTAGGGTGCCTTGTGCATCGGTATCAGGAACTGAGTGTCGTGACAAAGTAGCTGTATTTGACGACCCGGTATTGAGAACAGACTGTACGCTCTGGCCTGCTATTGGCTGGGGGTTACACACCCACGCAGGTGTCATAGGTTGACACCCAAAAGCGTTGCACACCACGAAATAAGAACATACAGACAGAGGGCAGGGTCTCTGCAGATATAGACAACATTTTGTATGAGTCTATACATACATTTTTTAAAAGTAAAATGCTACATGTTACACCTTTAAAGAGCTGTAACATTTAACTCACTGATCCCAGTAAACCTCTGTTACTTTGACAGTTTGGGGTTCGACTTGTTCGAGGTCTTACAAGGAGTTTGATGGATGGTTTGTGTCAGTTTGGTCTCAGTGTGTTCAGTTGACAGAATGGTCTATACGTGTTAGCTTGACATAGTGACTGTGTGGCTAGCCTCCACAAAAAGAGGAGAAATGTGACTTCTGTTTTCTTCAAAGTCGTTTTTTGTGCATTCTTTGCTGGTTCATGAATGTTCAACACCTGGAGTTGTTTAGAAGTACCTTTGAGTGTGAAGTAAAGAAAATTAAATCATGAGTGATATCATTAGTGCCTGTACATTTGTCAGTTAACAGACCAAACACTTGTAATTACTTCTGATTGGATTAGCACACAACTGAGAAAATAAGACTTCAAAATCCAAATATGCAAAATTTGAACATTTGGTACTTTAAATGCGGCCCAGATGATGGTGTCCAAAAACAGAAAAACATTAACAAAACCCGATTTGGCAGACAACGATGCATGCTGTCACCAGGATTGTCTCATTTATCTACAAACGAAAATATGCCCCCAGAATGAATTGAAAGATGTTACAATCACATAAAAATCTAAAAAAAACTGTTGAGCGTAAATGTTCAATAACATCGCCACAGAACATAATCCAGGGTTTGCAGAATGGTATTATATCTGAGTGGTGAATGAGTTGCACTGAGGCAGAGCAGATACAGAAGCTTGAGCATGGATATTTGGTGGTGTATGTATTCAGTTTCATTTGTCCTCTCTTGCATATCTTCTCGGGTGTGTATTTTGTCCAGCAAGTTTTCATTTTTCTAATTCTGCCCAGGGAGTGGGTGTGTGCACATTTACAGTACAATATATCTTCGTATAGGCCCGTGCATGTTACATATAGTGGCTTTGACAGATCGAAACCAAAATCATTTCTCACATCACGCCATGCTGGGCAGTGTAGATTTTTGATTAACAGCTGTAATCGAACTTGAGCCCCTCTTTCTTAGCCATTTCCCCTTGGCTGTCCAAAAAAAGAACCACGCTGGATTTCGAGCTGTCTCAGACTTCAAACGGGGCGAGATGGGAAAGAAGTGAGGAAGTGCAAGTGGAGGCACATAGACAGAGAGAGGGTGGGGTAGGGTGGTGGGAATGTACTTGAAAGGAAGACAGAGAGACCGAGAAAGAGAGGGGAGACAAAAAGGAGAAATGTATGTGTGTGTGTGTGTGTGTGTGTGTGAGCGTGTGTGCGTGTGTGTGTGTGTGTGTGTGTGTGTGTGTGTGCGTGTGTGTGTGTGTGTGTGTGTGTGTGAGCGTGTGTGCGTGTGTGTGTGTGTGTGTGCGTGTGTGTGTGTGTGTGCGTGTGTGTGTGTGTGTGTGTGTGTGTGTGTGTGTGTGTGTGTGTGTTTGTGTGGGTATGTGGGTGTATTTGTGTGGGCATGTGTGGTGGAGGAAAAGGGATGTTGGTGGTAAGCAATTGCCTGCCAATAGACCCAAAAAAAAGTAAGGGAGCAGAGAACACATCACCTTTGGTCGAGTTCTAAAGTGCTCATTTAAAAAATAAAAAAAACTCTGGAAAGTTGCAGAAGGGTTTTAGGCAGTATCGACTTTCCCTTCAGTGTGTGAGGAAAGCCTAAAGGAAACCTACTGAAAGTCCGAGTTAGCCCACACAGCCAATGTGTAAATGTGGGACCAAATCCATAATGGGGAAGACGTTTTCTTTCCTCTGGCTTTTCTCTTGTCAGCATAAAATATAACACGACAGTAAACTGATACAACCATAACTTGTTTATGATGTTGCAGCAGGGAAGATTTTTTTTTTTTATTAGTTGTCATTCCAAACACGTACTGGTTCCTTTTAATTTGCCATGTTATACTGCTATAAATCTGCCCCAACATCATACTAATGCTAACAAGGAGAGAAGGGATTTGGATGAACTCAGTGTCATGCTGGTTTTTTATCATTTTTCTAATCTAATCTACCCCTGCTGTTCTTCTTTGCCATCCACTCCTCAGGAAGTTAGTTAAATAAGAATACAACTGGATTTTTAAGCATGCATGTATTCCTCCCACAATAATGTCTGACATCCTAAGCAGTATTTGTGAACATAAAGATGTCCTAAAGCTAGAAAACCAGAGAATCAAGATTGCGTCCATAAGATAATGTTACAGTGGAAACAGAGGTCACTTTGTAGATTCAGCAGGGAATGTTCCTTAACTTTAGCGTAAACCAAAGAGATTTACATAAACTGTTAATAAACTGTACCAGTAGTGTTCAGTACAAATTGTTCTTGGACAGAAATATCCTTATAATGTAGGCACCAGATGAGCACTGCTTTTTTTCTCTTCGCCAATTCCTCTTAAGGTAATCTCTAAACATATCATAGTGAGAATGCCTTTACATTTCCACCACTTTACCTTGCCGTCACAACCCTTCCTGTCAGGAACTAAAGTCGTTATTAATACTCTATTTAAAGCCAGCAGACTTCTTTTACAAAAATAGTTATATTACCTTGTGACTTTGGTTAATACAAACTAACCCTTTAAAACCCCAACGTCACACAATAACACAGACAAACTGACTGATTAAGGCAGTGTGTGACCAGCCCCTCCTGTGTTCTGCCAGGTAAAATGACTGCTTTTGTCAAAGGAGTCTGATGGCTTTAAAAAGAGCATTATTAGTGGCTTTAGTTCCTGAAAGAAAGTATTGTAATGGCAAAGTAAAGTAGTGTATATACGTTATGGCGTACACATCAACTCGTATATTAAAAAGGGTTTAGATGCTGTACCTGTAGCTTCCGTGTCACTACTCCTGCCTTCTTCTCCAAACTTGAGATCTTCTGTTGCTAAAACACTGACTATTGATATGTACCATATCCAACTCCACTTAAAAAACAACAACTGTCCCTTTAAATATGACTTTACAGATTTGAACAGCTTGTTTATCTGTCTGACATGAAAAATCAGCTGTTTTTGGGACATGAAATGTAAACATGAGCATCTTCGACATGCATGCCGCCCATGGCGGAGGAAAAGAATGCTGCGACAGTTAGTGGCCAAGGTTCAAAAGAGTTGACATGATTTATTTATGCAAGTCAAACTGCCCTTCTGCATAAAACTGTGGTATTTCCCTTTAAGAGACAGTTCTGGCATTTTCAAAGTGGGTCAAAGAATTTCTGCTTGATAACAGATGGTGTTCGCTCTCCAGTGGCAACAAACAAACATGTTCATTAGAAATGAACAGAGCAGCTTCATAATTGTGTTAACATATCTGTTACTCGCATTGACTGGCCAGTGTGGTGACATATTTGAGGAAAAAGAACTCCAAAATATTATTGGAAGCCACATATGTTCACGAAAATAGTCTTTCCAAAGTGGTTTAGCAGAAGAATCCACTCATTAATTTTTCCATTTCCTTATAACCCTACTCAGAGTGTGTTACCTTTCCAAGTGTGTGTTTGGCAAAAGACAGGATATCAGCCTGCAGAGGTTGTCAGTCCATCACATGGTTGACAGAGACAGACAGTCACACACATTCTTGTCTAGGTATGACAATTTTTAGTAAGAATTTCACCCAACTTGCATGTGGGAGTAGCACTGAGAAACACATGCAAACTCAGAACTGTATGGAAACCAACTTCCAACTCTTAAAAGAAAGAAATGACAGTGTTTTCCACTGAGGCCCCCCTTGTTCAAGATGTGAATCTTATTCTAGTTGTTGTCACTGAGATCATTCAGTCCGTGACATTGCTAAAAAGAAGTCCGACAGGTTGAGAACGCGAGCAGAAATGCATTCAGGAAAGAAAATGAAGAAAAAGCATTACTTTACGTTTTTCTTTGTGAGGCCTGAGACCACAGTTTTCCTGTCTATTAGAAATGTGTATATACAAATAATTTGTTTTGCCAATTATTTTTTGAGAGGAAATGTAATAGCTGCCTGGATTTTGTCCCCTGCAGTGTTTATTTAAGCAGCTGATTTTGATTGAGTCTTTCATCAAAAATGTTTATTAGTTTTTTAGTCAACAAAAACATTTTTGTCTGGTCTTCCTCGGGAAATTTCAGCCCATTTTTGTCATGCACTTTTAATTAAGCATTTTGTAGCTGCAGCTGACGCCATCTTTGTTCTTTATACTATCATACTTGTGATTAATCTACAGGGAAATGCAATTGTGGAGCATTCTCAGTAGGGAACGTTATCCGAGAAAGCACAAAATTAATGACGGAAACTAATATTTTTTATATTCCTTGTTATTATTCAGGATAAAAAGCTCTCATTGACATGCTGTGTGTCAGGCATTGTGTTTCTTGAAATGATGAATAGTATACGAGGATGTACAAATATGTTGTGTAATTAATTATTTGAAAATATTAAATAATTTTGAAGCTTTGAGTCACAAAAATTTAATTGCCAACGAATATTAGGTCAGATCATTTGCCTGATTTAACAGCCATTTCCAGTCATCTATCCAAATACAAATCCTCAAATCCTCTGTCAATCGTCATCAAAAAAAAAATCATCAAAAATGTATAAATACATGTACATGGCAAATGCCCATATAAAAAGAAACTCAAAAATGCTTCTTATAAAGTGCATTGAAATAAGTAACTAAATCAACTTCTGAATACTGCAGCAGAGGATGTTTTGCATGCAAGTCATTGAATAAGAACATGTCATGGTCTTTCACATCATTGGTTGTTCTCAAAGGCTGCATTTTATGGAGTTTTAGTCCTGTTTTTGTTGTAAAGAATAGGTAGCCAACAAATATTTTGGGTAAACGAAATGAACACTGGCTATAATACGGCAGGCTCCATTAAGAGGACCTGCTCCTGGTGTAGATATAAAGGGCTAATTGCAAGCTAAAAAAAACTCAATGATTATAAGTTTCAGGTGATAAGAGAATAATGATAACCTAGTTATGAATATTATATCATATTTCTGCCAGCAGATTCTCCTAAATCCTCCACACTGGTCCATACACCTGTTGATAAAGTAAACCTGTTGTCTTGTGCTTTACCTTTTTCAATATTTAACCAAGGCCACAGTCCTTCTGAGTGCTGTGAGCGCCTCAACATAAAATGTTTCTCGTGCCAAATTGCAAATAGCAGATATTATATTGCAAGAGCGAAGATTGCACTGTAGGGAAAATAAATGCAACACAATGTCAGTGAACATTTTACTGATACGCTCAGTATGAACATTCTGCGACTTGGCAAACACGTTAATTTACATCAGATCCTCATTATGTTGATAGAAAGTGTAGTTCCAGTAACGTCACGTGTTAAACAAAACATGTTTGCTGTTGCTGAATTGGTTGTGTATGAATGTGAATACCAGGAGATGGAGAGGATTGCGAATAGGGACATTCTGGGTGTGCTAACTTTTTATTTTGCCTCAAAAGGATGGTGTACATAATAATAATGCACCTATAAACTGTTGGCTTACAACCTGCCAGATCATCTGACTGCTTGTGTTTTTCATAAATATATTTGTGTCCCCAGAGTAGGTGGTACACTTAGTCCAATGTTATAACAGACGGACACAATAGCCCCATTATGATAATCCAAGTCGTATTAAAATATCCTTTAAATAACATGGACCATGCTAAAGAATATAGATGAAGGAACAAAGACTATAATTGACCCAGCACATCTGAGCAAATCCTGCAAACTGTTACATTACATCAGTGTGTGAAAAATGAGCTGCAGCTGTGGGAGATCAAGTAAATTGTATTGATATCTCGACAGGCTCGTCCCTGTGTTCATCATGTACAGGCAAAAGGCTCAAGAACAAAGACATCAAAGAGATAATGGTAATCCAGTGATTCACCAATGAGCAGAGTTGTATTTTCAGTGACAGGACCAGTTTATTGCATCGGCAAAATGTCCTAAACTGCTCCTCCCACTGTGATTTTAAAAAGCCTCACTTTCATCGAGACGATGAAGGAGGTACAAAATAAGTGTTTTGCCATCTGCAATAAAAGAAAGTTTCTCCTTTTAATGGCATGGGTATAGTCGAGCGGGGAGTGCACCTTGCTGTTCATCTCCTGCATGCGAGTGTGAGCTGTCTGGGTGATGGCCATTATGGTTCCTGCTACTGCCTATGCGTCCGCTCCGCCGGGATCACTGAAGTGTTGGAACTAACAAGCTTGGGATGCAGACAGCGGATGCACAAATGGGATTTTGTCCTGAAAGCTTTAGAGTTTGCTCCCTGTCTTCAGTGGAAACAGGAGAGAGGATGGCTCCGTTTGCAGGGACTGTCTGAGTTATGCGCCACCAGAATGAGATGATTACATCTGATAATCTTGCTAATGATCTACACTGGGGAGGAGAGCACATAAAATTGAATGAGCTACACCGATGTACACAGTTTTCAGTCTCGCCCTCTCATCTCTCTTTTTCTCTTATTCTCTTTCACTGTGGTTCAGATTTATGCAGAATCTGAGATGTTCTCCACCCAGGAAGATATGCAATATTCCTTGTTATAGTTTAAAGATGTGGGGCATGGAGGCACACACACACACACACACACACACAGACACATTAAAACGCTTCCCCCACAGATATTTCTTCACGTATAAACATCTCCTTTCTCTCTAACACACACATGCACACACACTAAGACACAAATCCACACAATGCTCTCCCGGCCCAAGGTTAGTACAGATTAAAAGACGTGTCATTGATGGAAGAGGCTCCTCCTCCCTCCCCGGCCTGTCACAGTGTGTTTGGGAACAACCCACTTCATTTTAGCAGCATAATGGGTAAACAGAGTGTGATCAGTCCAATTACCCCCTCATTGCAGAGGCGTTCTGGCGGGAATGGCCTGTAGAGAGAGTGAGCTGTCTGGAGTGCGGCGGAGTTGCAACAGTAGCACCTGCTGCCCGGAGCCCTCACTTGTATGAATCTCAATTTGTTTGTACAGCCGTGCCAAAAAATGGTGACCAAGAAGTGAGCCCTCTGAGGAGGATGGCAGGGCCGGCTTCCCATCTGATTGCTGTTTCCACGGCACTGTCTGAAGACGTGTGCAAGATCAGAAGGTGCTGTTCTCAGCAATGAACTCATGTCAATGTCAGACCTTCCAGTGGATTGCTTTGCGCTTTTTCTCTCACTGTGCAGCTTTCAAGGACGGTGAATTTTCTTTTCCCCCCTCACTACAGCGTGTTTTACAGCTCAGTAGATGCATGATTTTGCAGCGGGGAGTTCATCCACGGTACAGTAACAAGCTGCAGTCCTAAATATGAATCCTGAAAAAGTACGTGATGTGCTTTTACCTGTTTTCAGACATTGTGTTCAGTATCAAATGAAGAGTAAGACAGGACAGTTGGCAGCACAGTAATAGCCCAGTCTTCACTTTTATTTCTCTCATGACGAACAGCCAGGACTACCTGACATGCTCATGCAAGTGTGACTATCTTCAGGTCCTGGAGTGGTTCAGTTGTGATCTAAAAAATACACATATGTGCTCTTACATTACATTACAAGGACGTTTGTTGTAACATTCTCTGACCTGTTATTGTGATCCACAAATGTGTTAGTTGTTCTTGAAATGGATGGAAATTCTTCTCTTGCTGGTTCTCTCCAGCATCTGATGCAAACATAATGTGTTTCTGTTCTTTATCTCCAGACATCATAAAAAGTTATCTCAGTAAAAAGAAAATCGCTTTTTTTAATAACTGACTGACATACAATTTCTGAAACTACTGACAGAAAGCCATGTCAGCAGGAAATAGGAATTGCCTTCCAGGATTCATTTGGCTCCACTAATTGAAACTAATACCTTTCAAATAGCATATTGATTTGGAGAAAGCTCAATTTTTCAAATGTGCACAGTAAAAATGAATGAATAATCCAAAATGCAAAGGTGCCAAGACTTAAACGAAGCTATTGGAGGCTTGTTGCCTGTGTGGCACCACAAGTCATGAAAATGACAGCAAACATACCATAGTATGACTTCAAAGCTTCAGCTTTGTATCCTGGGCTGCTGTGCAGAAGGCCTGAGGTGAACTGTATTAGTGGCCTAATTAAAAAAAGTCTTACAGTGTCACTAGAAATACAGGCACAGTAGAAAACTGTGCACCTCTGCACATCAAAACGATATCAGTGTCACGTCTGGATCTTTATCAGGGAGACCAACCGAATTTTCCCCCAAAATGTACTCTCACACATGCGCACGCGCGTGCACACAGTTGACAGGTGAATCCGGAGCTGATTGATGTAAGTAAATGATGTTTTTTTCCAACTGTCGTTTCAGAGGCAAGAATGTTGCCACAGCGTGAACACAACACTGTTCTGCAAATTACTTTTGCTGTCATCCGCTACGAGTCAATCAAGTGCTGTTTTGATAACTTTTATAGGTTTACATAAATAGCCTATAAGACGTTTCTGAATAAAACCTCTGCCGTGCCAGACGGAAAATAAAAAATCGTGGAATAATTTTCGGAATGATTCCAGCATTTTAAAGCATTTCCCCCCCAAACATCCTGATGAACAATGAGCTCAAATCGCTCCTGCAGTCACTCTCCGTCGGCGCGTCTGCCTGATGCGCAGCGCCTCCCCAACTGGTCCCTCACTTTGACAAATTCCTGGACGTGAGCGGGTCTGCTGAGTGGCTTCTTGCTCGTAAAGATGCTGCCCTGAATGTTTTAGAAGTTGGCACATTTTTTTTCTCATCTTGGCTGTCAGACTATCAGTTTGGAAGAACACAATGGGACTGTGGTCATTTTGGAGGTTTTCCCTTTTGGCTTTCGTGTTGCTGTACCCCTTCCACCCCAAGTTTGTGGCTCAAGCGGAAATAAGTTCTCCCAGAGCAAACGACAGATTTTATCGCCTGGAGGTTACGCCACTGGAGGCACGAGTAGCCCGAAAATCAACGGAGATCGAAATCGACAATGGTACAAAAGTTTTACGCTCTTTTGACTCGGGAGCAGCCGGTGCTTTGAACCCGAACAATGGCAAGCAGGTGGGGAGTGAAACACAGAGTGGACTTGGAAACGAGGCACTGATCGACACCAAAATGGAACCAAACTGTCTCCAAATACCTGGTAAAAAGTGTGGTAACATTTCCAAGGACAACCAAAGGCGAACTCCAGCAGATATGATGTTAGAAAACACGTTTCCTGACACAAGAAAGAAGGTAAAAAGGAGTGTGGGCGCAGAATACGCTGAAAATGTGGATAGGAGTATAAGTGAAGGATCCCAGTCAAGAGAGAGGTTTGTGGAGACTGCCCAGGGTGTTTCCAACTCCAGACCCGAGTACCGTCGCTCTGGGGAGGAAGCCAGAGGGTCTAACCCGAGGCAAAGTGAGCCGCACCTGGACACTTCTACTTTTGCTCTATCGGGAGACTCTGCGCACAACCAGGCGATGGTGCACTGGTCCGGACACAACAGCAGCGTGAGTTTCAGTTTCACAAAAACACTCCATTTTATCATAAAGGTTTTAGTGGACACACGCTGATTAAAATGTTATTATTTATTCTGTCTGAAATGCAAATCCTGAACATTTTAAAATAGATTTACATGAACCTGCCACATTTTTACGCACAGCTGTTTCGGCGCGCACGAGGGGAATTCCCACCTTAAGACATAATATTTCATAATCTTGAATTGAACACTGCATTTTTTCTCTTTACATTCATGATCATGTTTCTTTTGTCAGTGCCCACGTAGAGGTTATGACTGAAAGCAGATTGCGCGCCTGTTTGTGTGGACGCCTGATGGATGTGACTGTTCTCTTACAGGATTCCCCTTTCGCTTTTACAAACCAGAGTCATTTATTTCAACAACGTGTCTGTCACCTGAACTTTAAATTAACAGTTAACCCCGCAGGTGCATTTATGTGACGCTGATCTATGGCAAGGTGCAGGCTTTTTGGCAGCAATCACAACACATTAATTATTTATGAAATAATCAAGTAATGTCTCTCAGGAAGGTGCTGTAGCTACAATTAATAGTGAATGTGTCCAACCTGGTCCTTAATGTGACGCTGATGAGACACAGTCTGACCTTTTGGCAAATGAACCAATGCTTTTTGTCGTTGACATTTGACTCACACTTTGTTGGTAAGTTGTCTAATTGCCTGGATGAATACAGCCTTGCAATATGTTTGTTGTTGAAATATTGCCAAGCTTTTCACTTCAAAACAGGATGATGGTAATGTGCACAACTTAAATGGATGACAAGACAATGCAGCACCCCCCTACCCACCCTCACACACATACACACACGCACACCATTTTACCATCACAAAGACAAAGCCATGGAGATTTTATCTCTTACTTTACATACACAGCATGCAAAAAGTGTTTTCAAGCTCCAGCGTTTATCAGGAACAAAGATCTTGTAACTACAAACAACCTTGTACAAATGAAAGGAGCTACTCTGCCTTTTTACTGCAGGTAATTCAGATCACCTCAGTTTGCTGGGCAAAAGGGTGTGTGGCAGCAACATTAATCTGGCACCACATCAGCACATTTTGTGTCCCAGAAACAGTGAATATTCATGCATTATCCCAAAGTGCACATATCTTTAACTGGATGGCTTTTTTGACTCAACCTTGACTTGTATTTTCTTATGTGCACCATTATCCGTTTGGTAACATATGTCATAACGTGAGAGGCAACACAGATTTTGGCCATGTTGATGCATTGCTGTCGACAGTCTCTGCGGATATCCAGCAGAAATGCACCTAATAAAATGTGATTTGTGGGCTGTATTGTGAAATATGTTGTTGGTTTGAGACGTCTTCACCAACGATGGCCTTTTGTACTGCAGGACACTGTTCACTGGATCATCACTGATGGGCTTGTCACTGCAGCCAGTCAACATTTGAGATTTATACAGTCTGAACCCCTCTCTGTGGTCCCCAAAGTACGAGTGGAACTGCAGAGTTTAAATTGATGGCATTTTATGACTGGATGTTAGAGCTCGGGCTATATTAGATGTAAATGACTGATAATAAATCCAATCTAAAAGGGACATTTGAAGGAAAATTACTTCATTCCTGTGGTCTAGGGTAGCTCTATCAAATATTCACTTCAAGACTTTGCCTGTGATCTGGCCAAGATGTAAATCCCATAGGGAGTGGAATGAAAAAGATTTAGAAGGTGATGGTGAAAGCGCCACGGGGGTATCTCTGAGTTCAGATTTGATAAAGAATTTCATCGTATAAAACCTCAAATCTGTCCACAAATCAGTCCTCCCAACTATTATTTGATTTCTGTGATTGTCTGAGACATCAAAGCCTGGAGTCATAGCTCTCTGGTCTCTGACTTTAAGAGAGATAACATTGATTGGACTCGACCATGGGGATAAAACATATACTGCACGAATTCCCTTAAATTCATGCTTCTTAGCATGTACTATTGATTGACTGTGCATGTTTCCCGCCTCCTGGAAATCTGCCCTGAATGTGAATCGGGATGGAAATATAAAGATTTATAATCATGTGTGCCATAAATATGAGCAAAAATAGAAATTTAGCTAATTAGAAATACTGATAATACGCTTGGCTTGGGATGTGATGTATGGCAAATGAATATGTGGATATTTTTTACTTCACATGAGTGTTCAAGCTGTGATAAGGTTATGTTGGGTATCTTTTTAAATGGCCATTGCTGCTCAGCACTTGGCTGAGGATGTGCTTTATGGCAAATCAATGTGCGATAGGGATGCACAATATATATTGGGCTGATAAATTATTGACCAGTAATGGGAAATTTATATTGCTATGTTTTATTCCAATAATGAAATCATAGCTGAAGAATTTCCAGCCAATATTATGAAGCCAAATTGCTTTCATTGACTTAGCATAGCTGTTTCCATACCCCTTTTCCATTTCTTTATGAAGCATAACAGTCTACTATAGACTGTTTCACAGTGGTACACATCAAAATTGTTATAACTGTCCCAATTTATTTACTGTTGCAGTGTATCACTACGTCCAAAATCGCATACAAAGCAATGCATGCTCAATATATGTACAATCATTCAACATACTTTTGTGTAAATAAACATCATTTCCTGAGAGTCTCCTCACCCACTGGAGACAATTACGATGTTAATCAACCTACCACTTCTACTGTCTCGTTTAGGGTCTCCTCAGGTAGTATTTCTGTATTTTGGAAGACCCCTTATAGATTATTTAGTTGTATTCAGTTAAACCGCCCTGTTCAGTAAGACCTCTGAAACTATAATATGTTAAAATGATGCCTACCTATGTAAACTTTCACCAAAAAGACCCCCCTTGCAGTGGGGAATGTAACTAAGTACATTTACTCACATTTGCTCATTTAAGGTACTCATACTTTACTTTATACTTCTACTCCACTTCATTTTAGGGGCAAAAATTGTACCTTTTGCTCTAATACATTTAGTTGTCAGCTTTAGTTACTTTTCAGGAACATAAAAAAATATGACTGAAATAATATTAAAAAATAATTTAAATGATTACATGTTAATGAATTAAACCACATACAAATCTAAGTAATTCAAATTAGCCCTACCTGGACAACAGTAGAACGCCGCTTACATAAATGCATCAATAATATATTTGGAAAATATAAAACAATCTGAATGAGGCCATTCTGCATAATGAATACTTTTAATTTTGATACTTTAGGTACATTTTGATGATGGTACTTTTGTACTTTTACTTTAAGTTTTGAATACAGGACTTTAACTTACAGTGGAGTAATTAGTGTGGTGTTAGTACTCTTACTTAAGTAAGAGATCTGAATACTTCCGCCTTGACCCCTTGTCAGGAGTGACTTTTTTAGTTTCCTTTAAGGAGGTGAACTCTAGATTGTAGTAAAATAATGGAGATAGTCGTAAACGTCACTCGTTGGTTTGTGGACTCCAACTTTGAAGCCTCAATCTTGGATTTTTTTCATCACCATCTAGCTAGTTGGTTAGCAAGGTGTATTTCTGTTTTTAGAAAATGGAAACGGCAGGCGAACATGTGAATCTGATCACAGTGCTACCTTGGTCACTTTCTTTTTTAAGTTATCTTCACTTCAGACTGTCAACAAATGTACATCAGGAAAATCATGCATATACAGATGAAGTATTGAGAAATAAATTGAATAGCAGTTTCAAACAGGAAAAGACAGCAAATACGAAACAAATCTAACGTAAAATAAAGAAATGATGCCTTGGTCACTGCCTGCCATTGTCTGTTATGAACGTATGGTCGCCACCACATTACATTGTGGAATATTAGTGCTGGCACAGTGTTTGTACTGAAATATTATGCAATATGTGTACTATTTGTTTCATAGAAAGGTTTTAGATTCAGATTTTTTTTGTTAAATCTCACATTCTGTTCTAGCATACTAAATAACATGTTACTATGGTTTTGAGATGCAGTGCATGTGAATGACATCAGAAAGTTAACTTGCATAGCAATGCAATTCCACTGAAATGATCTATATGCTTTTTGTCATTGTGCTTTATCTGCAGACTAAGCGGCTTTCGGTTCAGTGATAGCCTTTTTTCATTTTCGAGTATTTCATATATGGACACATCTGATTTTACAGATTATGTGAAAGCATTACATTTGAATTCGAAGGCAACATGCTTATAGAAGCCAACATATAGAAGCCAAACTATGTTTGTGAAGTTTTTTTATCTACTTAATTAGACAAACAAAATTAACCTTTGGAGAGTAAGAAATGCTCTTTGTTTTGTTGTATACTGTCGTAATACTGATGTCAGTTAGATTTGGTTAGGGCAGTGCTATGGTATATTAAATCATCAATTTTTACTCATTAAATGGATCCTTTTTACACTCAGGTTTATATAAACTACAGGTTATGAACCTTTCTATCGTTATTGGCAACAAGGAGCAAGATGATTATCTGTAATCCTTATTGGCTGTAAAAAGAAACAAATAAATAAAGAATCCATATTGTGCATCCCTGGTATGTGAGTGTTTTTGCCTTACTTGAGTGTTCAAGCTGTGATATCTTTTTTAAACAGCCATTGCAGCACATCCTACACTCGGGGGATGCAGAGTCCCCCCTCTCCCCCCTGAAGGCAGAAGTCTTAGTGTGCAAGCCAGCTGGTGATCAGGGAGTTATTGGCAGCCAAATGATTTTAGACTCCTGATTGACCATTTTTGCAGGCTCCTCACAGACATCTGACCAAACTAGGACACTGTGTTGAAGCAGAAGACAGTTAATGAGCGTCTTTATTGACGCCATGTCCCCTGTGCTTCTGTTGCAGCATTGATACTGTATGTCAATGTAAATAAGGTCCACCTACCATGAGAATATGGGGTTGGTCATTTTCTTTGGCCTGCTAGTAGAAAAGCTTGCTCTGGGCGGAGCTGGGCATTGATGAGGCCAGCTGTTCTTCTTGGCTAAGGAGCGTATCTCGTTTTGTAATGTTTTGTCTGAGGTGGCGAGAGTCAAACCAATCTGTCAGCTCTGTAACATCGCCTTTTTTTCTGCTGCGACTGACTGGGAATCAGACAGGCCTCCTGGGCCGCGTTGTCCGCATGCTTAAACAGAACGAAGCGGTTATTGTTGCACATAATCTCATCGGTATAAATAGACAATAAAAAAGAGGAAATGGCACGGCCCTGGGGGACACTTGTGGTTAAAACCGGTTCATTAGATAGACAGCCATTCCATTTAACATGCCAGAGCTGGTTGCATAGAAACTCCTTGATCCATAAAATCAAATGGAATGGGTTCCCAATTCACAGAGGCATTTGACCAGAGTTTGTGGGTGTTACAGGATGATGAAAAGTGCATTAAAAACCTGTCTCAGTTGAGGTGTTGAGATACAACAAAGGGGAAAAGTTTCAATGTGGTATTGTTTTTCTGATAATTTCCCACATTTCTCTCTTCTCATATTCTTCACACGAAACTGCATATTCCTGGTGCTACAGTTAAAGTTTGGGGTTTGATCCCATTAAAATAGTCACATGATGTTCTGTCTAAAATGGGGCCGATGTGTGGTCTTGTAAAACCTTTTATTTATGCATTTTATCATCCTCTGCCCCCTGGTTGCCAGCTAAGGGGGTTTTGATCCATACTACATTTGATGAAAATCAAGTGATTCATGTTTTAACATTTCAGTACAAATTGTTTCCTCCTGTGATTCACCTTGTTGTTAGAATATTCTGCAGGACCTGCAGCAATGGGAAATTTTTAAAATATATTTTTCAGATATTATGCTTTTTTTCTTTTCTTTTAGTTTTTATGCATATCGTCCCTTAAATGTCTTCACTAAGACAAAAGCAATTAAAAACGATATCTCCTTGGAGTGATAACATCAACAATCAGTGTTTTTATTTTTGTTTTCATTTAAAATAATTCTTTACCTGATGTTTAAGAAGTCACTTAATAGATTTGCATTACACAAAGAAGAAAAAAAAGGGAATTTCAAACCTTGTGCTGTTTTAATACTTTGTTATTATACCAGCATATGTCAATTTGACAATGTAATTATGATTATGATATTAACAACAGTTAATGTTCATACGTTTTAATTATTTGTAAATTAAGTATCTCTCCCTTTATCACTAAGGGACATTTGTTTGATCAAGCATGTTTTTAGACTAGAGATAGACAGATATGTTGGCCAGCCGATATATATATATCGAGATATAGAGATACGTGCGTGCGTTCGCCGATCAATTAGCCCATTTCACTGAGCCAACACCAGGCAAGGCTCGGTGCAACAGCTGCCATTCGCTTGTGAGCTGCTGATACCGGAATAAAGAAAAACACATCAAATATGTAGACTCATCTGAGGCACCACCACCTCGAGGCCTAGAACAACATACATAGAGTTTGCTATCCAACTGTTAATATGTTTTGTTTGTTTTCTTAATAAATGTTTTTTTTTTTTGTTTAAATTGAGACTTGTGTTACATTTGTTATTATTGTGTCATTTTTATCATGCAAATGGAGGAAGAAAAGGCAATATCGGCTTCAAGAATCGGCCCAAAAAAATCAGCAGCACGTATCGGGGATCGGTTAAGACTGATGTCAAAATAATTGGTATCGGCACCAGCATTAAAAAACCCGTATCGTTGACCACTATTTTAGACTGTAAAATAAATCAGATTTCTGGATTTTTTTCCAGCACATTCAATTAAAAAAGTATCAAATGTGTTATATAAACAACAATGAATGAAGGGAATGGCATTTTTTGGTGTGGCAAATGGTCCATTTTAGTTACATTGACTTAGCTTTACTGCCTTCACCAAAAAAGGTCAGATGAACAGAGTCTGGCATTTCCACAATTTTAGGATTGGTCGTCCCTTTCTTAATTTTTGCAACCAGTGCATGCACAGAACTGATTGGGAGCTGGAAGGATGCTAGGCTAACAGCTAATGCTAGCTAGGTTAGCAAGGTGCATCTGTTACCAAAAGTGAACAGCCACCTTGTTAGAATGTCTTTTGGTCCAACCAAACACTGAATAAGACATTTTTAGGACACCAAAATTTTACAATTAATTTGTATAAATTGAAAACACACTCTGAAAGAGTCGAAGTTCTAACAAACTGGTCCCTTTAGTAGCAACCGGTTAATCAAAAGGTAGCCCTTCCCTGAATCATACCGTTTTATTGTCTGTTAAAGTAAATGGGACCATAATTTACAAAATGAACATCACGCTTTATTGAAGAAGACTTAGAAACTAGTGATTAAGAACATAAACTCATTATAAGACTGTTTATTGAGATGATAAATCCAGTGAGAAGTTGTTCCTGTTGACTTTCATACAGTGTGATCAACACATTTTTCAATAAGATAAAGTGACTCAAACAACCGAGAAGAACATTGAAGGTTAATTGTTA
The DNA here is from genome assembly GCF_030273125.1 of Centropristis striata. Taxonomy (NCBI): domain Eukaryota; kingdom Metazoa; phylum Chordata; class Actinopteri; order Perciformes; family Serranidae; genus Centropristis; species Centropristis striata. The sequence goes on from NC_081536.1 coordinate 16,323,431, forward strand.
ATACGCCATCTGATTCAACTGATGGTCACATTTTGAAGTGGTAGCCAATGGAAAACATAAAACAAAAGTAATTTTTTCTACCAGCCATTTTCGTCCTCTACCTGCTCGTCCCCCGAGGTGTCAGCACCATAAGTCTGTTCATTAATCCAGCGCGTCTCAAGCCTTTAGGGGTGCACTGTCCACTGATGTGATTGTAAGATGCTGATAGAAACGGCAGCGATCCTGCGTGCTATGTAAGAAGTAGACTGTTACAACAGCAAAAACAATTTCTCAGGAGCCTGGATGTGCAATTTCTAAACATTTGCAGTGAGAAATACAGCATTTCCTTTTTGTTTTTTGCTCCGGTTTTATTTTATGGCACACCGGATACAAGTTTCACCCTCTCTATAGTAATAATTCAGTGAAATCCCAGTTTTTACTCCTCAAATGACATGCATGTGTGCCCTTTTTTTCATGAATCATTTGTGCTCGGGGACCATAATGCTTCGCATCAACATAGGCTCTCAGCACTTCCTCAGCACTTAGACTGTAGTTTTGGCTCACAAAGTGCATTTTAAGTAGCAAATAAAGGCCTGCCACCAGTTGTATGCTCCTATCTGCCTCTCCATCACTCTCTCTCTCCCTTTTTAACACATACACACATACACGCACTTATGTTTCAATTTTAATCAAAGTGACAAAGCGGGTGTAGAATCATATTTGACAGGTTTGCATGTGATTAATTAGTTTAATAACTGTCGCAGTGTGGTAGACACATACTATAGCTGTGATTAGGTTATGAAAACAAATTTATGCATTTTCTGATTGGGAAAATTATAAAATTGAAATTCAAATTGGGAGCCTCTTTATTAATCATCATGGAGATGGAGTTATCACACAACTGTGGCACTTTATCAAAGAAGTTTTTCACGCCTAAAGGTCACGGCTGATTTTGTTCTCCTCTTTAGTTCCATCACTCCCAATATCAGGCGAACCAAGTGACCCCGGTTCGGTTACATTATGCCTTGAGACTCGCACGGCCTTGAAGCAGCATTTTGCCTGAAGCAACACAGCGGTTACTATCATGTTTAAAGATGACGGGGATTGCTTCAGGTGGCAGTCAGCTTAAATAATGGTTTGACTTGGCAGTTTACAGTGACAGGAATGTATTAGTTGCACAGGGGGAAATGTTTTTTTCCTATCTAGGGGGATAGAAAAGACCCAACCTAAAGCGCCACACGCGCACACACGCACTGAGCAATCAATTGAGATGATGGAAAACTTCCGAACACAAAACGCCACATTTAGAAAACAGAATACTTACTCAATGTGTATTCTGCAAGAAATCCTTTGAAAGGAGTGGGATGTAACAAAACAAAAATATTGAGTTATGTTCAAAATCAGAAGCTGGATAAATGGGCTTAAGAAAAAAGACAAAATTATGGCAGTAATTTAGAAATTATGACAAATGTTCATCAGCAGAGGAAAGACTTGACAGAAACTACACATCATTTACAGGAGTTTATGATTGTATTGGAGCGGCTGTGAATCGTTATCGATAAGAATGTCATGAGACTATAAATTATTTAAATGGCAAAGCATTGAATTTGAAATAACAAGTAATTGTATTCGCTGATTTTCACACACTGCAATAGTTAAATATTGCTCTTCACAAACTTTATATGCTCTTCTTTGAGTATATTCCCACTCATTTCTATCTTTCTCTGCTGTATACGCTTTAGATTCTTTCAATGTCCCAATTTTTCACACAAAGGTAATGGAAATTGTAATTTCATCATATGTTATGTTGTGTTTGGTTGTGCTTCTGTTGCCTTTCTTTGCCCAAACATGTCTTTTTATGATTTGGAAATATAAATAAAAAAACTGTACGTATTAGATCAGGGATGGGCAACTGGAGGCTTGGGGGCAGCATACAGCCCGCACCATCACTTGAAGTGGCCCTCAGTACAACTACATGCATTTGAGCATGAAATCTTAAAAGTGCAGTGTAAAAATGCACAAAATTACTTCTTGCAATTAATGTTGGTCTGCTGTTCTTGCACTGAAAAAAAAAGAAATCACAGTAAGTGGTTATTGTTTATTTGCTTCAAATCTTCTGTGTTCCTATTTGTACTGTTATACATGCATTTGAGGATGAAATATGTTTAGTTACTGCACTGAAAACATATTTAAAATTGCAGTTGCATTATATCTGGTTAAGTGCACGGTCCTATATGTGGCCCTGTGGTAGTGTCCATGAAAAATTGTGGCCTCCTCCAGCATTTAAGTTGCCCGTCCCTGGCTTAGTTTACAGTATCATCGATTAGTCTCAAATTAGTTGAATTCCACTCAAACCAAAACAATCAAATGTAAAACACAGCAGATAAAGAAATGAAACCATTTTCAATATCATGAGTCACTTTAAATATCTAGCTAAGGCTTACAAATTGGGAAAAGTTCATAGTGAGCATGAAATCTTAAAAGTGCAGTGTAAAAATGCACAAAATTACTTCTTGTAATTAATGTTGGTCTGCTGTTCTTGCACCGAAAAAAAAAAGAAATCACAATGAGTGGTTATTTTTTATTAGCTTGAAACCTTTTGTATTCCTATTTATACTGCTATATATGCATTTGAGCATGAAATATGTTAAGTTACTGCACTGTAGACATATTTAAAATTGCAGTTTCATCATATCTGATTAAGTGCATGGTCCTATATATGGCCCCTGTGGTAGTGTCGATGAAAAATTGTGGCCCCCTCCAGCATTTAAGTCGCCCATCTCTGTAGTAGATGGACTCCTGAAAATGAAAACTGGGTGTGACAAATGTGGATCAGCCAGTCTTTGAAAATAATGGCAAAATTTTTGTGACCGACCACAGAAAAAAGCAAAGAAGAAATCAATATCTAATAATGTCTCATTATACAGAATTCAGAGTAAAGGGCGTCCAATATTGATCGAGTGTGACCCAAATTATCAACCCTATCTTCAGAAATTGTTCATATACTACTAATTTCAGAGCAAATGAACGACCAATACATGTTACTGAACATAATCTGCAAAAATGTCACTTTTGCATTTTTTTTTTTTATAATAACAAATGTAGGGACCAAAGTATATGTTACATTATAGGCAGTTCATCTATCCGGAAAAGGTTCAGACATAGTGCTGTAGTACACCTCCATATCTGCAGACAACGACGGATTTGCACATGTTGCGAAGCCACAATGTTGCATGCATTGTCACGTGCAATATGCAATCACATCCCTGAGTCTCCACCACTAGTTTAGCTGCAAGGTCGCCAGCTGTGCACCAGTCATCATCGATGAAGGGGCATTAATGCAGTAGCCCTCTGTTTTAAGTGTCGACCAGCAATCAGTCATGAGAGGATAAACTTAGCTGTAAATAAAAACAGAATGCATCAAATTTTGAATCAGGATTTATCAGTCAGAATATTAAATACAATTCAATTCAATGAAATTCAATAAATATACATTCCGAGTTCTGAATTTGGTGCATTGCGTTTTATTTACAGTGTTTGTTTACAGTGTCCTAGATTTATTTGAATCAAGGTTGTATTTTATCAAAATTTATCAAACCATAGTTGTTTCTCAACCTTAACTTAAGTGTTTTTGTTGCCTGAACTTCATCATATATGGGACTCAGGATGTAAACCCTGGTCACCCCTGGACACTAGTCCTGCTCCTTATCTCCCACCACTGTTACTAATGTAAAATACTTATCACTAATGGACAAGATAAGGTTTTTCCCTGTGGTGGGAAGGATTTTTACCTCGTTTATATTTTGTTGCTGAATTAATTTGTCTTCTGTTTTATTAGCATTATTAGGCAAAACCAAAAGTATGGTTAAAGTAATGAAAATGTATCCATTTCAAGTCTTTTGGATAAAGTTTAAACATTGAACATAAAAGGCCCTGACTTATATGAGCAAAGGTTGGCATTTACAACCATAGAGCCATGACTTTGTAACCAAAGCTTCAGCCTCATTGTAATAAATTGAGTGACATTTGGTTTTGTTATCAGTCACTGCATGTCGAGCCTGTTGATCTCGGTGCCCTGTCAGTGAGAAAAACAATACCTGGAGAGGAGAAGGAGCCGATTCACTGGACTGTATCTCCAACTTTTTATCAGGGGAGACCACCCAAATGGTACAAAAATGTATCCAAATTATGAGAAAACAAATGTTTTTACCTACCCAATTGGCTGGAAAACAACTCAGTGTGGCAACGCTGACACCCTCCAACTTAAACCCCCTTCCTATGACTTCAGTTCAGTCCAACAATGTATCACTTTGTTGCTTAGAAAAGACATTTCCACCTAACATATTCTGGCAGCATTCTTGTTTTCCTCTGAATGTAACTGGCATAACAAATAAGTAGTATATATCCTTAATCTCTATGATAAATAGAAAGTCACATCTGAATGCTGACTTAACCTTAAAGAGCAGGCAGTCTCTACCTCCACGATTTATAAAAAATGCAAATCAGTGACAAGGGGGAAAGAGAAAATAGGGATATGTGGGACACATTTAGCTCATGATCTGAGTCTCTCTTGGCAGCGAGGGGGGTCATTTTAGGCGGAGGGCTTCTCTCTTCCAAAATCTCAATTTGGACCCACTACTGCCTTTGGCTCCAGCTCAGAACCCCACGGGCAGAAGCCGAGCCATTAGGAGCCAGAGCTGTGAAGGAATAGAAGAGACCGGAAGAAAAGTCTGAATGGTGTTCTATTGCTCAAAGTGCATTCAAAGTACTGTTCAAATGTATCAAAAACCTGTTCATTTCCCAAAGATGTTATAGTATCATATTACACCCGGGTAAATTTCAGATTTCTGTCATCGTCCATTGCTTCATGAATAACAGGATTACACACAAAAATAAGTTAACGTAGCCACTGCACCTTCAACCCCTGAACAATAAACATGAGCACACAAGAGTGGCACAGAACAACAAAAAAAACCCCTGTAAGAGTAAAATGCTAATGTTGTCATTTTTTGGCTCTCCACACCACTTACAATGCATCAAATTAATTTTAAATTGCACGGGATGTGACTAAAACTTTGTCAAATGTGTCAAAACATTTAAATTACTTCTAAAATTGCCATCAGATTCGTCCTTGAATGCTGCGTTCCTTGTTTTTCCACCTCCTGTGCAAACCACAGTGCATTGTGCTGTGACGTCAACATTCAAACACAAAGGGATAATAAAAACAGTGTGCAGTGTGCCTCGTCCATTAAACATAATTCTTTGGCTTTTTACCCCAAACTTTCTTTCAATAAATGTAGCAGACCAATCACAATCTTTTATCCCACTAATGGTAAACAGCATAGTTTATTGTGCATTGTTGTTATTAGCAGAGAGACGTAACATTCCCACAAAATCTCCTCACAATAGAGCTGTGTTTGAAGTGAAACCCTTTTCCATTCAGCCCATTTCATTAATTTCCCGCCCATAATGGACTGAATTGATTGCTGAGACCTGCATTAGGTCTATATGACCAAAGCTCAGGAGTCAGGAGGATAAGCAAACATTCAGAGAGCAGACTAATGCACAAGGGGCATTTTGCTGGGGTTTACTTGATGAAAGCAGCATCCCTAGAGTATGTTTTCACCCACAAAAGTACAAACAATCAATTTGGTCCACAGATAAGATGAGGACAGAGTAAGGCCTCTCTTCGACCGCACCATTCCTCTTTAAAAGACGCTTGTCTCTTCTGCTAAGTGCTCTACTTTGGAGACGTCCTCACAGAGCCACAATCAAGATGTTGTGTTTTTATCCCTCCGCCCACTTGCAGTGCATCTTGATTTTGCCCTCGTCGCTGTCAAGCCTTAAAGAAATTTATGCAAATTTGCAACCAATACTGTATTTCTTTTCTCTGCAGGTGTTTGCATCAGATAATTTCTAATGGATGCATGAATATATTAATCTTTAATCGTGTGAGGGAGAAAAAGAAGTTACAGTTTAATGTCTTTGGTGTTGGATGTGTTGTCAAACTTAAGTTCTGAACTCATTTGGATACATTATTCTCTGCACTGGCGATATTAGATTGTTTTTGTCTCAATATAGAAGCTAAAACAATCTTTGTACTTGTTTTGTCTGCTGATCTTTCCCCTCACTTCACAAGAAATTAAAATTGATGGTGAAAGTCCACAATGGACCTAACAGTGTGTGTAGCAGATTTAGGAACGTTAATTAGCTGGTTTACTTAGAGAAAACACAGTGTTTGTCAAATATGTTTGTCAAACGACTCTTTCTTGCCCTCGGCTTCTTTCTTCCTTCCCTTAATGAAGTTCTGAGAATGTAATAAGCTTAACAACAAATGAAACCGGTTTTATTTCTGTGTCCTCAGGATTGTATCTGTGTGAACAGGGCGGTGAAATGCAGTGTAGTGAGGTGAACAATGGAGTCCCAGCTCTCTCCTTTCACATTGATATGCCAGCTTTTGGTGTCTGATAATGGCCAGGATGCATTACTGGGGCCTCCGCGGATCTGCATTATTTGGTGGACTTGGCTCTTCCCCACTATGCTTTTCACCCGGCTTCCTCTTCCAAACCACTTCTTCTGCTTCTTATTCAAAGCAGTAATGGCGGAGAGTCAATTTCGGGGTAATCTATGCTGTGACACAGGTTTGAAAAATTATGTAAAAGCTGGGCATCACCCCAACCTGGCCTATTACACACTCCATTTGCTCTCGAAAATATATTTTGTGCTTTATAGTTTTTTATTCTGTAGGAATATTGCTCTATACTGTGATCATCAGTGTTTCTATCACATCGTAATTGTGATATATTTGTTGCTTTTCTGTTTGTATATCTCATATGGTGTATTATAGACTGTTATTTAGTCAGTTTTCCCCTTTTATCTCATCTGTTTTGTTGATTTTCTTCTTCACATTTGATCTATTTTACAGTCCTACACTGTAATGTCTGTGTTGTAGCCCAACTCATACAGTAGAATAGGCACATTTTTCACCTGTGACTTGTAACTAAGTACATTTATTCAAGTACTGTACTCAAGTGAGGTACTTTTTCTTTACTTGAGTATTTCCACGTATGTAACTTTGTACTTCACTACATTTTTAGGCAAATATTGAACTTTTTACTCCACTACATTTAGCTGCCAGCTTTAGTTACTTTTCAGGTTGATATTAACATAAAAAACTGGATCAATTTGAAATGATTACACATGTTTATAAATTAAACCATTGTATTTAAACAGGAACACACAATATAAATAAACTATCTTTTTATCTGATTTTTAAAAAATCACCATTGCTGATTTCTTTGGCCACATGTGGGGAGTTGAGAACACAACATTGGCATATTATCACCTTTAAAATTTAGTTGCTCCAGTTAAAAAGCAACATAATAAAAGCTTATTTAGATGTATCTTTATGTCATAGAACAAGACATGTTGATCTCTTAAAATTGTGTTTACCACAGAGCTTACCACAGAACAGTGAGGCGCTTCTCTAGTTAAATAAAATTATTATGATTGCTGTTGTGATTATTATACATAATACTTTTATTGTGTCTATTATGGTCTTTGTTGCCTGACTCTCCAGTTATAAAACTGTGTCCATAAAAACTTTAAGTACATGTGCATCTACACACAGGTAAATAAAAGAGCGTTTGCACTTGAGGCTTGTCAGATTATATTTTAATTCCTTCTTTTGACAGATCCAAATCCCACCTTTACTTGTTTTTCAAATCCGATAAGGTCAAAAAAAAACTGACCCTCAGACAGCTGACTGAGAAAGATGACGTATTTGGGTAAAAGCCAGCTTATGAAAGCTTATATTTAAGACATGATTTAATTAGTGTTGACACATTTCAACGAACTGTCAGGCATTCTGATGCTGTGGTTCGACTCAGAGGAGGTAAGTAGACAAGGGTTACTCCTGGGAGATGGCTCTGTGCATGGTTGTGTTTACCCCACAGTACAATATATACAAGCTAATGTGTATTCATGAGAATGTAAATGTGTGTCATTTTAGCGGTGAACTTTTCACTGGATGCTAAAGGTATATTAAATAGAGATATGTGTCAATGCTTCTCTGAGCATGAGCCGTTAGCCGTGTTATTACAAAGAGCCTCACATCACTCACTGTTATCAACTTTGGGGGTCCCTTGGAAATTAATTTAGATCCTTCAGTTGGCCCCTTCAGCTTGGTTCAAAAACAGAGCCAGATCGACATGAAAGTGGCTGTATCTTGCATTTCTAAAGATCGCTCCTAGTTCCCATTGTGTGTTACTTCTGAGAAGGAAGGCAACAATCTGGAGGTGTGAGTTTTTGAGTAAAGGTTCTTTTTTCCGCTTTCCCTTGGCTACCCAATTAGACAGATAGTTTTTGAGGGGTGTCGTTTTAATGATGCTTTACTGGGGGCAACAGGTTCCATTTGGAGCTTGATGCTAGAAAGCACAATAAAACTCCACTGATGTGCAGCAACAGTCTATTTCATTTTATTAAGAGCCATATTGCAGTACAGTACACAGAGATGATTCATACCTAAATTGCGAGCCGTGTAGAAAATCCTCTGCCCACCAACATGGTGTTGAGATGCCTCTCACGTCCCACTGAAGCACTTTAAAAATTTGAACATTTCTCTTGGACAAAAAACAAAAAAAAAACCATGGGATATGTGATTTCTAAACATTTGATGTGGTCCAACAATAGATCTGTGTGTCTGTGTGTGTCTGTGTGTGTACACTGCACGTTTAGGCATGTGAAGCGTGTCAGTCTGTGTGTGGATGAGACATTTTCGTCAACATTATATCCTAGTAACATCATGACTGAAACACAGATTGGACCCTGAAATTTAGATTTTTTTTGTATCTCATAGTATAAAGAATATGTTAGACCTGCAATAATACATATTTTACAAACGCATCCACTTTTCCTTTTTTGTGTATATATACATGGCTCATGCAAAGTCTGAAAAGTTTAGGGTATGCTTCATTTTAGCCATAATAATCTGCTTAAATTATAACCTAAATTGTTTTTTTCCCTTTACGCAATCACCCATATAAGACAAATATATTTTAATATTTGAACTGAAACAATCCTGCAGCCATATTTTTTTTATTTCCTTGTTGTTGTTTGTCTTACAACAGATGAGCTAAGCAAGCTAACAGCTATATAAGTCCTCTATTGATCCGTCACTCTGTAAATTAGCAAGGATTAAATAATCATGATCAAAAATTACAATCCAAGGTAATACACAAAGTGTAATAGTATAGCATTCATTCTAAACTTTATTTTTTGCAATTTTATTCACAGTAACAATTGGGATGTGATACTGAAATGATATGATGATATTGAAAAAATGTACTTATTTGTAAAAAAAAAAAACAAGTATGAAATATCATACAAATTTCAAAATGCACCAAAAGTATTGAGGATACACATAAAGCATGCTGTTTTCACAAAATATTTTTAAATGATTTTTTTTCACATGAAGAGGAAAGCAATGTTATTATTATTTTTTTTTTTTACTTCATGCTTACAAGTAAAATAACATTAATTAGTGTATTAGGCAATTCAAATAAATATTGACTTTTATACAGCCTTGTTTTTCCTTTTAAATGAGTTTCGGCCCCAAAGTGAGTAGTTTTCATGGAGTGACTCATATCACGATGACATCATGGCTTTGTTGCCATGGAGGCTGTGTTTTCAGCCGTTTCAAAGAGTTCAGCTTTGCGTGGCCAAACAGCCTGAAACTGTGCCTTCATTTTTATTATCTTATATTTTTTGTCTTGTCTTAGTACAGGTTTGTTATGAAATATGGTGTACGCAAAAAAAAAAAAAAAAACAGCTAAAGAAGTCCCTGGAAAGCCTGTTTTTAAAAAGGAAGAAGAACAAGAAGCATAAACAGGGAAAAAGGAAGTAGGAGAGAAGGAAAGAAAGGAAAAATGAAGCAAAGAAGGGAAAGAAAGCGACAAGAATAGAACGTTAGGATAAAAGGATGACTAAACCCAACTCCTTGGAGGGTGAGAGCCAATCTGAAAAATGATTGGTTGACTTTCCTGGGGCAAAGCTCTCTTTGCTCACATCAATAAAACATAAACATGAATAAATGCACTGCTTTTGGCCTTCCAGGGCCCTTACTTAATTTCATGTATGCAAGTGAGCGATGATACGCATGGAAAATTGTATTTACCTAGAAGGCTCAAAATAATTCTGGAAGCCATTTTGTGTTTGTTTGTTCCAAGTATTTACATAAATGCAGGGCTGCACCATAAACTCCTAGAATTTGTGTTGAATGCTGCTCCATTAGTCGGGTTCTTGAAGTTTATGTTATGTGAATGCCTGTGCTCTCCCTGAGAATTTACATGTATAGTAGACGCTCCCTATTGACCTGAGCCGCTGATGCACAGCTATCAATAACGCTGGAGACGTGAGGAGACAGTCTCCAGTGATGTACTCTTGATGTATCCACTTAGGGACAAATCATCCAAACAGTCATATGCCTCGCTAGTCTGTTGGTCCCTGAGGTAGATCTTCACTGACCCAATTCAATGGGTCAGCTTTTGTTAATGAGCCGAGCGCACAAACACGTTGACAACATTTAAGACAGAGCTCCTAATGACAATTACAGCTTGGGTGCTGAGAGGCTTTTCATTATCAACTTCTGCCATTTGGGGCTATTTTTAGACGCCGTTTTACGTCCTGAAACTAAATTCGTGAACATTTGATGAAATTAGATCCATGTGCAAGATGGTGCAAGTGATTGAAACTGTGAACATTTATGCGTTGTTCACTCAGTTAATTTGCAGTGCTGGATATTTGAATCCCTTTGGTTAGGAATGAACCGTCTCTAGTTTTGACACTGATAAAATCAATTCCAGATTCAATTTACCTCGTAGTATTTATAAAGTCCCCTGACACTGAGTCATTGTTGTTAGCAAAAGAGAACTGAAGAGACAAACGATCAACAGTTTGGCAGAGTTTTTCTCTCCTATCTATTTTTCAAAGCAGGCAATTAGGCCTAACATCACAGCCACTTAACTAAGTCTGTACTCCAAATTGATTCAGACTCCAGCGTTGGACCTTGCAGACATGGTGCATTTAGTTATGCAAATGCTTATCTCTCTGTGTGATTGGTTAATTAACCTGTAATGCAGATAGTCCCAGCCATGCACAGTGGCCGTTTGATGGCTAAATTGTGGGTCAATTGGGTTTTTAACATTTTCAAAGCAGGCTTAGAGGCATGCCTTTGTTCCTCCGACTCTTGTGTGGCTTTTCTCGGTTTAATGACTCGTTCCATGGGTCCCATAAGGTTAATGTGTTTAAACTCATTGTAATTGAGCTTTTGACCTATCTTTCAGGCTTTTTAAAAAATTCGTCATATTATGCCATGTTCCTGCTCCTTGATTGTTATTATCTCCCATTCGTTCTCCCTCCCTCCATGCCCTGCCTTAAACTCTCCACACCACCCCCCCTTTCTCTACCCTGAGTTATGAGCATCCCCATGGGAAGTCATTTATAATGCCATTGGAGTGACAATAATTCGTTTGCACACCATTTCACTCTGCCCTCTGTGCCTTGGCAGGCTTTTATGGGCCACATTTTTGTTTCCCCAGAAACACATTGTCCAACCCTCCTCAGAGAACACGCAAAAGCATTTAGCCAGAACTGGAACTGGACGTGTTCCAGTGAGTAAAATAAGTGACATAACGTCTTCCAACAACATTTGAGATCAACATTTTGTTGGTGCTTTCGCAGCTACCAGCTACACTATTTTGTTGTAAAAGGCAAAGAGAAAAAGGAGAAGAAGAGAGAGCTACTGCATTTCTTTTCATTGTTCAGTGAACAATTATGTTCAGATTTTGCTGTTATGTAGGTATCATTCCACATGAGATGCAGGCACAATTCTTGACAGCCCTCATGGATTTTCTTCAGATCCTGCCACCAGCAGACTTGACATCTCCTGACAACATGAGGATCACTTGTCATCCGGATAACATACTGACATTTATTAGTAAAGAGATGTAGCAGACATGTTGTATTCATTCCACGCCATTAAGTGTAGACAGGTAATGTATGCTGGTGAATCACTTATGCAAAGGCTTTTTAGCTAAGATGTTGGCATGTAATTAAGCATGTCTGTTGCTGTTATTGTAGGTGATCCTGATCTTGACTAAGCTGTATGACTTCAACCTGGGGGCTGTTACTGAGAGCTCACTCTGGAGGTAAGTTTGTGTTTAATCATGGCTATTTTTCCTTTCCCATCTGAACAGAAAGGTTACGGCATCATTGCAGGGATTTTATAAAAATGCAAAAGCCATAAAAACAATAAGGATAATATATTCATAGAGGGTCTAGTAGTGTAAGTGTGATTTATAGTGTTCCCACTTGCTAGGATATGAAAAATCAAGTTACACTGGGAGCCAATATGAAGTATGTTTTAATAAAGCAATCTGAAGTAGTTCAGGATGAAGCATCCTCCTCTTTGCTTCCTTCAGTCCCATAAATAACAACTGAGAAACAACCTTTTAGAAAAGGCCCAATCTATTTTCTGTCCATCAGGAGCAGAGAAACTTTTTGAAAGGGTATTTTTGAAGATAAACCGGAAGACTTATTTTTATGTTTGTGTGTCTTCTCCTCTGACCTAGAAACTTCCTGATGGATTTTTCTGATTGATTGTCATCTGTAACCTTTTGTTCCAGATGCAATTGACATGCAATTGCTACTGTATAGCTGTAGTAATTCCATTCAGCATGTGTTGAGAGGTGAGTTACAGTGCCCTGTCAGATCGTAAATAAGAATGGAATTCATTAAGGATTATACCACAGAGGCCAATCCAGACTCTGATATGGCTTTTTTGTCACCTCTGCCATAGCCTGCAGAGAACTCATTTCATTCTGAAATACACGTGAAAAGACACCATCAGTCCGCCAAGCATAGAGTTTCAAATTAATATCTGTTTCACCAGAGGCGCAGCTAAGATTTACACCCGACTTGACACGTTTTGAAATCCCATATTGTGTACAGGAGGTCTTCCATCATCAAGGTGTCTGCTTAACAATGGCACCACGAGTAAATTAGAGTGTACCTCCGGGGATGCACGAAGGCTCTTAGTAGGGGTATTAGAAAAGCAGAGATTTGAATGTTATGAAAAGAAACGGGAGTAAATGATTTCTGTGATAAAACAATAAATGATTTATGACTACAGCTGCGGGCCACTGTTGGTGGCAGAATGCAATGTGCAGATCAATGTGCGACTTGCAGAAGCTATCTAAACATACATTAAGTCCCTTTGTGTTGCATGGCTAAACCTTTCTGCTCAAAAACTTTAAGATGTAATAACGTCGTTTAAGAGGCTGTCTTGCACAGCCACAAAGGCAGATATGCCAACTGAAAAGAGTACTTAGTTACAAATACAAATGTGTTGAGAGGTAAGTCTTTGTAAACAATGTCAACAGCAAATGGGACGATTCAGATTAATGCACAGACAATGATAGCAGACACTGGGTATCTATCCAATTATGCAGTGAAATTACATTTGGAGCCACTCAGGTAGAACTGAGAGAGTGGATTGGCTGTTTGTGGTGAGGAGAAATATGAAGATTGGGGTGACAAACACATTTACCCTTGTCATGCATGGACTTGTAAAGAACAGGGAGTTCCGTGAAGAGCAAGTATACTATGCATGTTGCGACAGACATAAATAACGTATTTAATTTATACACAGGGCATTTAATTAGAAAATATCTGATTCCTTTTATGAGTTTTTGAAAAGGAAAGTACACCTCCAATTCAAAGCACACTTGCTGTTTATCAGTCTCGATTGTTTTGGTATTGGAGATATCAGCTGTGGAGATGTCTGCTTAAAGTGACATAAATGTATTTAAATGTTACGTCTCTTTCCAGAAGTCATGACCGGGTTACTCAAGATAATCCACAGACCTTGTTGTGAGCAGTTTAATGTAGGAACTTTTTACATTTCTACCTACCAGCGGTAACGGTGCAGAAGGAAGCATGCAACTTCTTATAAACTAGAAGCTTGCTTGTAGAGGTTCATTTATAACTAACTTATACTGGTAGCTCACTTCGCACCACTAGCTCAGCTGAGAAAGACGACATTAATGTTTATATCTCACGCTGTCAAACATTGGCCTCTCGTCCATGCAGGTAGAAAGAAAATAGTTTCTACTAGTGCTATGTCAGGCCCAACCCTTCATGAACACATATAGTTTGTGTCAGATCTCTTTTCACACACACACACAGCACATTTTGTGACACAATTTCCAAGCCATGCTGCTCCATCTCTACGGCAGATATCTCCTACTCTTGGTAACCCACAGCAAAACAATCCAGATTTATAAATATCACTACCGGTAAGATAGTTTTAAAAAAGATTTTTGGGGTGAACTGTCCCCTTAACACCTGTATTTGTCAGTGCTAATTTGTTGCACAAGTAACATACTTTTCCTGCTGAAAAGAAACAAAATATCTAAGTCAGTTGAAAACAGAGAGAACAAAGGGACACACATTTAAGATTTAAAAAAAATGTCATGAAAGGATTTCACTACTGCTAAAGTCCTAAAATCCCTTCCTCCCTGTCTTCAGTGTACAAACATCTACTAACATAAAAGCAGAATAATGGCTTATCTACTGGAAGATAACAATGTGTTCATCACTCAAAATGTTTTAGTAATCAAGGACTATGCTCCTGTTGGATGTTTCAGTCCTTTTACTGCAGATTGTATTGACTGTCTACACTTACATTACTGCTGAGCATTTTCCAAAGCATACATGGGGTTCATAAATTGATTTCTTATCTTGCAAGCAGCCTCTTTCATTACATGTCAGTGTCGCATGAAATCCAGCCACCAAACACTTGCTTGACACATGTAAAGTGAATATTTAGTCCGCATAATGAGTTTGTCAAAGCTATATTTTGCTGAATGGTATTTTAGATGCAAATGCAAAAAGCCTAATGATTATGTCAACCTTTTCAATGCAGAGAGCTACCAACCTGGCATTCTGCTTCTCCTGATATCTATATTTTCTTGTTGGTTGTCAAAAGAAAATGTGAATGCGGCATCCTTTTAATGCAATGGTAAAGGGGAGTTTTCAGAGTATCTCCTGTGCACCAATGCTCAATGGTTTTCTCCATAAATCGATTTGCTAAAGTTACCCTGTTGAGTCACGGATCATATGAATTTTTGCCTTGCACAAGTTTGACCATTGTGTTTATTTGCATTACTAACGCAAAACATATCACTGTGGATACCAACGACATTTCTTTCCACCGTTCACCATGGCCTAAATGATCACT
The DNA here is from genome assembly GCF_030273125.1 of Centropristis striata. NCBI lineage: Eukaryota > Metazoa > Chordata > Actinopteri > Perciformes > Serranidae > Centropristis > Centropristis striata. Next base: position 16,338,708 of record NC_081536.1, read on the forward strand.
AATGCTGCTTTATATACGTCTTTATATACAGTCTATGGTTCACAACATCATATGGAAGTGCACACAGTTTGGAACATTTTTTCACCTTCTCCACGATCTGGATGACTGCTGAGATTCATACTGATGAGTTGATAGCAGTTATATATTTGCATAATGACATGCAATATTCAAATTAGATTCAATGGCAGAATATAACTAAGTACATTTACTCTACAATTTTACAATGTAATTTAGCTTTTATCCAAAGCGTTGTACATTTGAATTAAAGTTCTTAAGTACAGTTTTGAGGTACTTTTCCCTGAGTATTTCCATTTATATAACTTTATAATTCTATTCCACTATATTTAGAGGCAAATGTTGTACTTTTTACTCCACTACATTAAGCTAAGAGGTGGAAATTTAACATGAAAAACATGATAAATTTAAAATGATTACACATTTTTATAAATTCAACCATATAACAGTATATTAGGTAGTTAAAACAAGCCCTGGCCTGGTAACAGTAAAATGCCGGTCACACAAATGTAGCAAAAATAATAATACAATAATATATTTCGAATATACAACAATCTGAGTGAGGACATTCTGCATAAAAAGCTATATTACTTTTGATAGTATTGATGCTGGTAAGTTTTGAATGCAGGACTTTTACTTGTAGTGCACACTGTGCTTTTACTTCAGTAAGGAAACTGAATACTTCCTCCGCCACTGATTAGTTTTGTGACATTATCTTGCGACATCCAGCAACATTTTAAGCAGACTTTAGATACTTTCCACTAAAAAATATCAGAACTCCAAGCAGAGCACAAGATACAAACAAAATGGGTACAAAACCATCAAAACATGTCTTACTTGTGGTCAAAAACTCCACAGGGTTCCTTCAACAGTTATTCATTTATCAGTTTGTTTGTACACTATATCTCAGTCTATAAAACATATCTCTGCAACACTAACTGACCACTTGAAAGCTCTGCTTTTTATTCGTCCGCCACCCTGTGCTCAAACATGTTGCTTGAATAAAGAGCAGAGTCTTCCATTAGTAAGTGCTCTTTTCTGTGTTATTTCTTCCAATTTAGTCCTTTTTTTTTTATGATTTTAGTACCCACTGTAGTGGAGTAATGACTGTACACTTTTTTCAGTAGGGCACATTTCTTGCAGGATTGCATCAAAGTGCTTCATAAAGCAACAAAAACAAAAAATAACACATTAGCATGAAGCTAGTCTCCCTGCAAGTTGATTTTCATTCCATAAAGCAAAAGGCTGCCTGAGAGGTAGAAAATCAATCTGAAAATGTACGGTATGCTTTGGAGATGCAGTCACGCGAAGGATAACTGATTTGCAGTTAATGGGCTAAAACATGCCAAACCACTGGTATGGTGCTTTAAAATCTGTCTCAGGCAGGTCTCTAATGGATTTTTTCATCCAACATACAACATGTTTGTGTGTGTGTGTGTGTGTGTCCAGGTCCTCTGATTATGGAAGCACCTACACCAAACTCAACGACAAAGTGGGCTCAAGGACAGTTTTGAGTTACCTGTACGTCTGCCCTACCAACAAACAGAAGGTCAGCATTTCCCTGTTGCTTTTATCTCTCTGTCTGATCTCTCCCAAGCCCAGTCCTGACATCAAATTACAGTTTTTTTTTTCTTCAAATTGCTGCCAAATGACAGTATCTCCGTCTCTCTCTCCCTCTTCTAATGCCATATCCCTCGTCTGGCCCTCTGTACTTTAGATAATGATGCTTAGCGACCCAGAGGTAGAGAGCGCTGTTCTCATCAGTTCAGATGAAGGGGCAAGCTTTGAGAAGCATCCCATTAACTTCAATATCCTGAGCCTGCTCTTCCACCCTGCACAGGAGAACTGGATGCTGGCTTACAGTCATGACAGCAAGGTAGCTTCTGAGTGAATCCACAATGAACATCATACATGCTGCTGAATCCTGTTATTACATATTTTTTTCAAATGTGAAATCCCTGCTGGTGAGATGATAGCTGTGTTGCTCATTTACAATATCTCCCTCCTGAAACTTTTAAAGTGTGATAAAGATCGGACTCATTTTATCTTGCAGCTGTACAGTTCAATGGACTTTGGGAGGAAGTGGCAGCTTGTTCATGACCACGTGATGCCAGGACGATTCTACTGGTATGATTATGTGGATCCTATTTTTGTACAGCCATTGATTTTAATTTGCATAATGATAGTGTTCATGACCCTATGCTGCCACAAGGACCCAGTGACCTCTTGTCAAAAACACATCTCCCCGTTGGCAGTCAAGCACAAAACTGATTAAATCCATGTCACGTAGACCCGTAGGAATATTGTGATTCTTTTTCCCATAGCACAAACATGACATGCTGTTTTTGTTGTCGCTGTCAGTTAGTAATCTCGACTGCTTGTGCACAAGGCGGTGAATAATGATGTGAGCCCGTTTATCCCTGTTTGTCATGGTACGTGTCAAATCCAAGAGTGGTATTAGCTGTGAAAGAAAGGACATTGGTTGGAGGACATCCTCTCCACATGCATGAACAGCGAGACGTTAGATAAATAAGAGCAGCGCAGCAGGTATAGCGACACCTGAAACAATGCATTATTTGTGCTGCTGAAAGCCATTTCTTCATGCACATTATGTCAAATAGTTGTTTTTCAAAATGTTACCGCAGCCACCTACAATTTTATAACAACACACATTTGCTATGGTAGATATTTCAGGGAATAGCTGATGTCTGTTGTTTCCCGTGTTAATGCTTTGGTGAATTGAGATTAATCGCCGCTGGTGGCGCAGATTCTACAGTGACTGATTTACAGGAGATAAAAACATCTTTCCACAGATTTCACAGAACAGGAATGTCCACAGAGCCGGCCATAACAAATTAGGTAATAAAAGCAGCTGTTTAGGCCCCCCTGGATCTCTGGAAGCTCTCTGGAAAAGACTTTTCTTTAATGAGCATGGGACTATGGTGAAATAAAAATTGAGCTTCCTAAACAAAAAATTGCCAACATTTTGTTCTATGGTTAGTGACAAACCATAGTGACAAAACAATAAGATCAGACAGGCAAAATAGATCTCTATTAGACCGCACTCTCGGGGCTCTCAGGAATCATATGTTGTGGTTGTAACATACAATTAGTTGAGAGTTAAACTAAAGAAAGAACAAGATAAGAATGTAAGTCAATACAGATAATGATAAATATCTTGACAAGCTGTTTTTCAACATGTTAGCCACCTATTAAGCCCATAAATTAAGTTCAAATCAATTACAAAATGGCTTCCACACATTTCCCTGGATGAAATTTTAAAACTTCTCTATGACTTTTGAAGGACTTATAATAAAATTTGCATCACTGAAAGATGCAGTTCTGGAAATCAAAATGTCAAAATAAGCAGATAGGCTTAAGCTTATAAAACAACATTTATTTTAAGCCTCAGCTACATTTATTCTTAATGCATTGTCAACTCAAAGAGTGGCCGAACACACAGAAAAAACATCACACTTAGCATATTTGAGCTAAAGAGGATTAAACTAGTTCAACTACCTTTCCAGTCCTCCAAAATGAGATTTTGAAATTCCATGACTTTTCCATGACTGTGGGAACTCTGAAAGTAAGTATACTATGGTTGGGGTAAGGAGGCACATTTCTCAAACCTTGTGATGGTAGGCCCACAGTCTCAAACCCCTTCTGTAGTCTATTAAAAGATAATGTTGCCGCTAATGGGTCCCACTTTGGTCTTTACATGCTCATTTGTAAATTATGTGTGCTTCAACTAATAGTTACAATACACAAGTTGGTTCAGTGCCATGTGAAGTGGCAACATAATGAGAAACAAACCAAATCCCTATTAGAGCCCACAGAAAGTCAAGAGCCAGCTTCAGTGTAGTCTATCTTCAGCTGTGACACTCAGCCTGATACCTCCCCCTCTTTTATCTCATTCTCATTTTCCCTTTTCTTCCCCATCTCCACTTTTTTCCTGCTCCTCTCTATCTTCTCCTCCTCGCGCTCGGTTCAAGGGCGGTAATGGGGCTGGACAGAGAATCAGATGTGGTCCACATCGAGACGCGCATCGCGAAAGGCCGTGAGTGCTGCACTCCACTCCACCGCAGTAGCAAGACCCACAGGACCCCTTTGGATCTCATTTAGAGCGAGGTCACGAGGAAGATGAGACCCGTTCTGTTGTTCAGATTGGTCCCCGAAGTCTAGTAAAGCAGAATAGGTGCCTTCTGACAAAAACGGAGAGTTTTAGTGGGTTGATGGATGTTTCTTCTCTTTAATCTATCCCCTGTGTCCCATAGACAAAACCTCAACTCACCCCCTTCTAAACAGCATGGCATATTCTGTCAAAGCAATTATAAGGGTTTCCTGCATTTGCAAAAAAAAAAAAATCCTCCTGTGGTGAGAAAATCTGTTTCTGAATTAGCATACAAACTCTTCTTGTCTCATATGAAAACATCTTAAACTTTTTTTGTAGTGTGACATGACGAGTACTGCATGTCCTCAATCTCAGCTCATTTGCATTGCAAAGGACCACTGTCCAATGTAGCTGTTGAATACTTTCCTTATTATTTCTGAAGTTAGCTAAGCTTAAAGTTGTTTCAACACAGTGAACTTAGAGTATGTTTAGCGTATGCACACTGTATAGCAGCTCCAGTGAATACAAAGTGCAGCTTAAAGGTGTAAATGGTTGTAATTTACTTCTGATTGATTTCCTTTCGCCTCTCTCCAGGCGCTCAGTACGTGAAGTGCAGAGCCCAGCGATGCACGGAAGGCAACAGACTGTACCTCTTTCCTGGACACGTTGACACCAACTCACTGGTTGTGCAGGATGAATATGTTTTCACACAGGTTTGCTAATAGTAGATTACTTTTTTCTCTTCATGCAAAGGCTTCTGTCTTTGTGAATTATGATTTTCTTGTTTTCTTTGGTTTTATTTTGGTCTCTTGTGCGTCATGCTTTTCCATCAAAACCCACATAATGGCTTTCCTAAACACACCTGTTCCCCACTTGCACAATGTGTGTTTTGATTATGTTTTGTCTCGCTCATGTGAAGGCACAATGAGTGTTTGAGTTTACACACAGACATACGCCATGCCTGAAAAATGTGTTCGCTAGCTGACATTACATGGCAGAGGAACTGTGAGTAGACAGGTTGGTGTCCTTATTACTATTCGCTCTGACTTTGACTCCAATTAGACAGCAGCAGTCAGGGTCATTATTAGAAATTTAATTTTCAAATGCCCTCCGCTGTCATTGATTTCCATCCACAGCTAAGTAATTTTCTCTCTGCTGGTCAGCCTTCATGCATTTGGTCATCCAGTTAGACTCCAGCTAAGTTCTAGGAAAATAAAAATCACATGATTGTAGTTTTCTAGGGCTCAATGTTTCACTCTGCACTCTTCCCATTTTGAATAAACGCCCGGAAATGTTTGCTGTTCCTATTTTAATTTATTTATCCACAGATTTAATCTTTTGATATGATATGATGTTGTTGCAGCAATACTTTAGCGGTGACCCACTTTCACTTTCAACACACTTAATCCACAGACTTGATTGGAATGGCTCCAACATAAGAATGAAAATATATGAAAAAAATATATCACAGCGTGATTCAGAAATGGTGATTCAATAAAATGCCCAAATTGCATTTAGCTGAGATGAGATTGACCGTCAAGGCAGAGGCAGACACGAGGAAGATGTCTGGTGAAAATAACTGGACACAGAGAGTGTCTGAGCGGCGCCGTGGTGGCACAGATGACTTTCTTGTGACTTTCATTGCTCGGGGCAGTTGGATTTAACTTGACAAAGAGTAATGAGGTTATCGATTGGGCTACAACGAAATAAGCAGTCTTCAACACCTCCAAAGTCTCCTGGGAGAGAAGGAACAGCCAAGTGCAACATCCTCAAAAATGTGGCCTGGGAAAATGCAGCTCATTGATTTTCGATAGATTATTCCATTAGAGCCCTAATGTAGTGTGTTGGGGGACAAACACCATCCTTCTAGTTGATTAGAAAATAAGCAATCAAGTAGCGTTGCCCTGCCTGTAAGTGGACAGCAAAGTGGTAGTGCATTAAGATCTTCAAGGCGCACTGTAGATAAAGCCAACACAATTTTCAGTGCCTCTTAGCTTTAGACTAATTGAGATAATGATAATAATTTCTGTTGTGCTTGTAATTTTAGTCTGCTTTTCAACACTGTCGAGTAAAATTGCAAGCGTTTTATCAAGTCAGTCATGTGTTGCAGATTTAAACACCTCCTTTACGAGACGTTTTAGCTTCATGTCCCCGTTTCACATTTGGAAAACAACCTCTCTTTCTGCTCTGTATTTTCATTTCCCGGACAGTCTACATAGTCTTTCTGAGTGCATGAAAACCTTACGGCATCAATCAAAATGCAAATAAAAGAGTCGCTGACCTAAAATAGAGAAAAACAAGGTGTTAGGTGAAGCGGCACTGAAATATGTATATGTGGTCTATTTAAAGAATGACAAAGCTTCTTTCTTTGACTTCAATGCAAAGGTAACCAAGTCAGGACGCGCCAGCTACTTTGTCTCCTACATGAGAGAATCCTTCAAGCAGATGAAATTACCGAAATACTGTCTGCCAAAGGTAAGCAACAAAGAGACCAAATAACTGTAAATAAATAAAATATGTACTAACATGGAGAAACACGATTATTGTTATTTGTAGTATACAAGTCGTACAACTGTTATTATGTGGAAAAATGGCACACTGATTTCACCCACTTGTGCCTAGGGACTGTATTTACTAACCAACATTTTCTCTGGTCTAGAGTCCTGAAATTTGGTTTAGACAGTACAACTTTGACATTTTTAGATCTTGAAAGATCACACTTTTAGTCACTACAGGATTTTATTAAATAACAGAAATTGTGTTTATTAAATGTTCTCCATATGAAATATTTTTTACACTGTATTACAACATACAATACAGTGTATGTTACAGTGTATATAATAATACATACTGTATTATTACTTACAAAATACTTGATTGTGCTTCTTGTAGCTTTTAAAAAACAATTATACGATATTTAAAGAAGTTTCTCACCAGTGTGATGTGAAAATTTGGTGCCGGAATACAGAAAATCTGCATACAAATTATCATAATGGAAATGATGCACACTGGGTCAGGTGCAATTTTTCTGCAAACAGAGAAGTAACAACAGAGGGCTTGAGATCACTGGCAGCTGGGATACACTGAGGATGGCAGTGTAGCTGATATGCACTTGCTAATGTTATATTTGGTCAGAGAAGCTAATATTACTCACTAGACTTACAGCAAGAAGTCCAGTTTAGCTTCTATCTGCAGCCTTTTATTTCATGCAATTCTCTAAGAGTCACTCCCTGATTGTCTCTTGGCTGGCAGCCTCTTGCTCGGTCAATCTCTCCTTTTCTTTTCTTATTTTCCTCCGTCAATATCCTCTTCCTTCTCTTCGCCTCTGCCATAATGTTCATAGAGGCTGCTGAAGCCACGTTCAGGGCCAAAGCTTTTGGTTTTGTAATAAGTCATGCATATGTTTCTGCAGTTGGAAATCCGCTGAAATTCAAGGTTTGTCCGAATACTTTCCCCCGCAGCGGTGTGCAAGCATTCATAAAAACCCATGAAATCATTTTTTATAAATTTTATGCAGATTTTTCAGATGGAATATCTGTGCTTGGTGTGAAAAGGCTTTTTTTGTCTTTGGGAACATGGACTAATGTGCTTAAAATATAATGGAGTCTTTTCCAAAACCAGCAGTCCCATGTGCACAAAATCAGTTATACTATGAGAGGGAAAACTCAATTTGAAGTCAGTTCAACAAACTGTAAAAAAATAATTTGAATTTGAAAAAATCCACATTTGTGCATAGACAGAATGAGAGACATTTCCACCACAGGACTGCAAATTTCAGTTGCAGGCCCAAATTTGTAAAAAAAAAAAAAAAAAAAAAAAAAAGCTGCTCATTACTATGGTATTTTTCTCTCACTTGTCCTTCTCACTCATTCTCTCTTTCTGTCTTTTTCTTTTTCTGTCACCAACTCCCTCTTACAGGACATGCATATTATCAGCACAGACGAGAAGCAGGTATTTGCTGCAGTCCAGGAGTGGAATCAGAACAATACTTACAGCCTGTACATCTCAGACTCCCCCGGAGTCTACTTTACTCTTTCATTAGAGAACCTGAGAACCAGCAGAGGACCCGCCGGTAACCTCCTGGTTGACTTTTATAAGGTGTGTAGTTAGTCTTGGTAATGGGCTGCTGCTATCACTGCACCACTTATGTCCCTTCCAGTTATTTCTCCTATAGTAAAACACATTACTACCTATGATTGTAATTAAAGTAGGACAGCAACTACTAATTATTTTCATTATCAGTTAAGCTGGTAATTATTTTCCCCCATAACTGATTGAGTTGTTTTTTTTATAAAATGTATTAGTATAACATGCTAAGACATATATATATATTTTTTTTTTCTTTTTTTTTTTTTATTCATTTGTTTATCATTCATACATTTATACAAAACAAAGAAAAACTGCACATCTGCACACTAAAAAAGCTATAAAGAAGTGGTGCAATGTAACTATGTATCCAAATACTGTACTAAGAACAATTTTAGGTATTTTATCATGCTCATGTGATGCTGCTTTATTCTACTCCATTACTTTTGAAAGGTCCTTTTTTTGTTATATTATATATTTTTTTAGACAACATAGCCAACAACATAATAGACGTTCGCCCATAAAGTTGGAATAATTTTGTTTTCAGACACAATCCTCAGTTAACTGAGGTTTCATTTTAATTGTGATATTGTTTTGATTGATTGAAGTTTTGAGAAGATATACAGTTGATCTGTCTGTAATAAATCACTCATAAATCATTTCATGGAAAGAGGTAAAAAATATTTTATTACAACTTTATGGGAGATGAAACAGAGCATATCCAACCCGCATACAAAAAAGGAAAAAATATAATAAGTTAATAATTAATTAATTAATTTAAAAAGTAATTAATAAAATAAAATAGCTTAATAAAAAATAAGACTAAAAATAAATAATTAAATATGTTGCTAATGAGAATATATATTTATATACACATACATACATACAGGTACTTTTCTTTTTAAAGCGTCATCAATATGACATCCTGAAAGTATCTTGGATAATAAACACATCATTGCTGTTTCCCTTCTTAGGTTGAGGGGATTAATGGCATGTATCTTGCCAACAAACTGGTGGACACTCACATCAAGACTTTCATCACCTACAACAAGGGACAAACATGGGCCCTGCTGGCAGCTCCTGTCGCTGATGTGGCTGGAAATAACCTTCATTGCATTCTGGTGAGCTTGAGCCTTTGGGCACGAGTGAATGAGCGCCCTTATTCATGTGAAATGAAGCTTATGACATATATCATTCATCAAATGTTTCAACCTCATCAGCTGTGCTTTGGATGTTCTTTTGATTCAGAGCCATATTGGCTCAGGGCGGAGTGCCAGCTTCAGCATCAGCCTCCTAAATGGCCGGGGAGATGCTCAGCTGGAATATTCTTATTATCAGTGTAAGGCAGGGTGTCAGGGTGTATAGTTTCAGGGGTCCAGACTTTCCATTAACCTCTGTGATTTCAATTTACTACCTGTAGTCACTCTGGACTAATGAATGTTAGATTACACTGAATTACATTATGCGACCGTGTTGTTATTCAGCAGGTGTGACATCCATCTAATTCAGTCACTATGTCCTATAGAGCCCGTTTCAAATAATGTAAATTGTTCATTTAATAGCAGGTTAGGGAATTTTTCTGCGGCAAACTGATGACCATTATGCTCTTCTTCTCTTTTTGACCCCTCTCCAACCTCTGCTGTTTGAAAAGCCTTATTGATGTTTTTCAGTGTGCTTTAGTCTGAGAGATGAGTGAAAATGATTTGAATCAATTTTGCCAGTTTTATCAGTGCATCTTGGGGAATTTTAATTACATGCCTTGTTTGCTTTAGAATGAAACAATTCAAATGCCCTCTGTGTCCTCTCAGCCATTTTCTGCTTCTTTTTTTCCAGGCAGAGGAGATGAGAGGAACAAAGTATCTTTGTTTTATAAATGGTATCTGAAAATGTTAGCACTTTCCTCTCAACGGGAAGCATGGTTTGAAGGCAAAGCTAATTATAATTGCTTCTCTGAAGATCCGTCTGATACATATTGTCTCAACCTGTACTCCATTGAAATCCGTTTTTTGTTGACAGCCATTTTGTTCACTGCATCTTCATCTGGAGATGTCGGAGAATCCCTACACATCTGGACCCATCACCAGCAAAAAGTCTGTGCCGGGAATCATTGTGGCTACAGGTAGTGTTACCTAAAGGAAATGCATTTGATTTATAGATTAAACTGATCAGATTACTTTTTCAGATAAATGCATTCTAGCAGCACATCCACAAAAACACACAAAACTAATCACACAGTGCCCTCTTTCTGTCATTGAAATCAGATACTGAAACTTCAGCTCCCAAATCTCATATTTTTGGGTGAGGTTATTAGGTTGCAGTAAGTCATAAATGTGTCCTCCAGTGGAAAATGAGGACATGCACAGATTCACAAAATAAATCGTAACGATTTTATCAGGTGATTGTGGGTATAGGTGTGTTATGGAGTCTTTGCTATGTAAATAGGCACTGAGTGAAATTATTCATGTTTTTGTACTCAGGGAATATCGGAACAGAGCTGTCCTCCACTAACCTTGGGATGTTTATAACATCTGATGCAGGAAATAGCTGGAGACAGGTGGGTCTGCACACTGCATGTGTTTACATTAAAGTGGAAACAGACAACTTTTCAACTTTTCCCCCACTAGTCTTTCCAAGCGGTAACTGTTTGGCACCGATGTTGCTAAGACAACTAGATTACTTTTCAACCGTATGCTATGATGAAGGCACCCGGTAGTATTTATAAGTAGGAAGGTTTTGTTTCTTACTGATCTAGTAGGAAGAATGCCAACAGATTGTTGGTTTGGAATCCTCTCTAGTACCGGATGGGAGCTTTCTCCATCGATTGAATTTCCGTCTGAGGTTCACTCTTGTTTTACCTCTCCCTCTTTACCTTCTTTGACTCCTCCATCAACAGGGCTCTCAGATTGAGAGAAACATGAGGAGACATTTGAATGTTGTTCCAACATCCTCAAGTAAAATATTTTGTAAAATATTTTTTGTTTAGTTGCATCATAAAAATAAAACAAGAATAGCATTAACATTTCCATTCAAATCAACAAAGCAGGATGCTCGGAATGGCAGCCATTTTTTATGCATACTGTAGCAGAATTTGTGTAAATGCACTTGCAGCAAGTCTACTCAATGAAGTAAGGCTTTGCAGTAATGACCAAACGATGAAGTGGAGCAGTGCAGCATAGTGTGCTTATTACACACACTAACTAGCTAGCTGTCTATCTCCAGAGCTGCATTGATACACTTCACGGGCCCACATGTACACTCACTGGACAGTTTATTAGGTAAACCTATTCAACTGCTCGTTAACGACCTGCTAAAGTTTAAACCTAGTATCAGACCTGGGAAGAAAGGTGATTGAAGTCACTCCAACTAACCATGGATTGTTGGTGTATTTCACAAACTGCTGATTTACTGAGATTTCCAGTGAGCAGCAGTTCCCTTGTTGATGCCAGAGGCCAGAGGAGGATAGCCAGACTGGTTGGAAATGATAGAAAGGCAACAGTAACCTAAATCATTACAATCAGGGTATGCAGGAGACCATCTCTGAACACAACACATGGAACCATTAGGTAAACTAGCCGGTGAGTGTATGTGTAAACAACTAGCAACAATAATTTTTCTATGTGCCAGCAAAATGAACACATTGAACAATGCAACAATTCTACTCTCATACAATTTCTATGAGTTGTCATTTAGGAAAATGCTTTCTGGTAAGCAGTGATGCAGATTCTAGGAGCTACCGTTGACAATGTGGGAGACAAAGACTTTGCCATCTTGGTTCAAATGACTGAGCCTCTGTGATATTTTATTACCTTCAAAAGTATCACCCTCAATAGCTACCACTGCTCTGGTAGCCTTTATATTCCTGGGAGATCTTACTAAAAGAGGGCTTACAGGAGAAAAATCTAAACACTGATCTTGTCTTTATTTTATAATCATTACATTGTGCAACCAACATTTACTTTGTCTGTTTCCACTTTGAAATATATATTGTATTCCAACACAATATAATGTTCATATTTGAAAAATGTGTTTTCATGAGTGGATAAAATGTCTTTTTTCAATGTGCACCAATACAGATTTTTGATGAAGAGCACAATGTTTGGTTTCTCGACAATGGTGGGGCTTTGCTGGCAGTCTTACATGCAGCGACGCCTATTCGACACTTATGGTAGGTGTAGTCACTGTTCAACAAAAGCGGACATAATAATTGCTGTAGGTAGGAGAACTGTAGGTGTTGGACTTGTAGTGGGAAATTACTGAGGTATAATTTCGTTTTTAGGGGTTTTGATGCAGCGCATGATTACATTTAATGTTTTGAAATGCTGATGGGCCAAGTTTGCATGATTATTGTATCGGCACTGCAGCTTCAGAACTGTCAGAATCATTTCCAACAGAGGAGAGTCTGTTACAGCTTTGTACTCTTGGTTGGATATGATGGTTTGAGTGCTTTTATGTAAATGAAAAGTGGAGCAGGGTGGAAATATGAGACTGAGAATGCCCTCATAAGTCCCTCATATTGTGGGCGCTTTGTAACACTATCTACTTTGATGTCCCTGCACATTACGGCCCTGTCAAAAGTGATTAAGCTCTAGGAAAGGTGATTTGAAACCCCTCAAATCTATTCCTAATGTTACAACCTGAGCCATATCTCTCTTTTCTGTTGTTTTGTCACCTTCAAAAATTTCCCTGGGCCGAGGAACATTTGTTCTATTGTTCAGCTCCGTGTCGAGATAATTTTTCACGTTGAGGAGAATCTGAGGTGCTCCATTTTTCAACCATGGCAAAAGCTAAATCACCTGAAATCTTTTATCATATTTCTCTGCACCTTGTTTTTCAAGTCTGTGCTTGTGATTTCTAATGTTATATGCATACAGAAAACAATATATTTAGCCACCGCAGCGAGATAAACATGGGTGGATAAACAAAAAGACAGATGTTCATGCCTTGACAGCTGTTGTTTTTTTTCCTGAAGGATCAGTCTAGACGAAGGAAAAAAATGGGACCGTCACAGTTTCTCCTTGGCACCTCTGTATGTGGACGGAGTTTTAATGGAGCCAGAATCTGACAATCACATTATCACGTAAGCAGGGACACAAACGTACAGTGCAGCAGGAATGAAATATTGTCAAACTTTCTGTAAACAAAGCAAGGTCCATCTGATGTTCCTATCCAGACTGTCAACATAAACTGCTTCAGATTTGCAGTTGCTGTTACACCATCAATCAAAAATGTATATATCTGTATCTCAAGATGATCTCAGCTGAAATGTGCATGTTGGTGAAATATCTTCCAGTTTCTTTGGACACTTCAGTCACCGGTCAGAGTGGCAGCTGATCAAGATCGACTACAAGGGCCTGTTCAGCCGGAGATGCATGGATGGAGATTATCAAACATGGCACCTGCACAACAAGGTAACAGGAATATTAAACAATATTGATTTATTGTCAGCTTCAAGAAATGCATGTTTGTCCCATCGTAACTGTAAACACAGCACACTCCGTTAATGCCTGAACAAACATCTTTTTTCCCTGACGCTCTTTTCTCTTTCAGAGTTCCTTTCTTGTGGAAAACTATGTGATCATCTTTTTCTTTGTTTGATAGGGAGAGCTGTGTGTGATGGGCGAGAAACAGATCTATATGAAGCGCAGGCCAGGCAACCGTTGCATGCTGGCCCAGGACTATTCGAGGATCTATTCCTCAGAGCCGTGCATCTGCACAGCCTATGATTTTGAATGGTAATGACTTCATCTCTCAGCTTTGCCAACTGGGACCATACTGTAACTGAGACTTTCATCCTCAGTGATCCTTAATTTCTTTCATTACGTGTTTACCAAACAGCCCCTCTCCTTTGAACATTTGATTCACTTGTACTTAATTATGGCTGCTTGTAGACATTTGTAATCAAAAACATGAGCATCAGTTTGCAGAACTTCATATGCTTTAATATCCATCTGAAATTGCACATTTACTGGAAAACCAATATGACTGTATTCATTGGATCTAATTATAGTTTTGGAATTGTAGATGGGAGTTAGGAACTTTTCATCGTGGTACTTTAATTTGCATAATGTCAAGTGACTTATTAGAATTCAATTAATAATGAATCACTAAATTAATTTTAAATATCTTTTATCCATCTGTCTGAAATTCTGTTTGATCCTGCTTGTCTGACAATCATGTCTCTAGTTATGGTCTTAAAATATGCCATGAAGCGCCAACTGCGAGTCATTTGCCCCACTACAAAAGCTTGTAGAAGCTAGATTATTTGAGTAGCGGTGTTTATCATTTTATGAAGTGTCGTGTTTTTTTTTGGCAGTGATTATGGATGGGAGCGCCAGACGAATGGGAAGTGTTCCCCTGCTTTTTGGTTTAATCCAAATGGTGCAGCTAAAAGCTGCAGCACCAGCCAAAGCTTTCTTAACAGCACAGGGTAAGTGGCCCCCGTTGTTCAATCCATCACAAAACAATATTATTTCATTCCAGCTTGTTTGTCACGTTGTCTCGAACACAAACAGAAAATAATGGTTCACTTCCTCAATGGCTCAGGAAAGAAAGGCACTGAGTAGAGCTGAAAAAATAACCCAGACTGTGTCCTAGTTCTGTAATACATAGTGATGCTAAGCTGGTTTTGAGTATGCAGTGTGTTCACACTCAGAAAATTAAGTATAGGCACTCACAGAGTGCAGTATACATACTACTGGAAATCTCTATGCTGTTGCAAAATTGAAATTGAGCAGCTGCTAGGGCTGGCTATCATTAAAAACATGAAGAAACTAGTAACAATACCATTAGCCTGAAAGTAATATCGATTTCCATAAAGTATCTCATTTAATATTTTTTTTCTACTTCATTTAATACCCATCATGTGAGTAGAAGCATTCAGATGTGTAAAATGCAACCACATTTATTATAATCACAGGGTAGTATAGCCATATTTTTAAACATTTTCCTAGTATCTCAGTAGTTTGAAATGATAATACTATAAAGTTTTTTGGGTTCTGGGTTCAAAAAGGATAGAATGCAGGTACAATTTGACTTGAGAAATTGTGGTATTACTTGGAAGCCGCTCAGAACTAAAAAGTATAGAATTGTTGTGGATGTGGATAGCTATGGTAAACTTAATTTTAGTGTTATTGGTAGTAAAATATAATATAATAGTATAATATTTGGTAGTAGTTGTATTAAGTTTCAGTATAAGAAGTGTACAAAGTTTGTGTTTCAAGTTTAATACGTCCATGGTTAAGACACAACCTTTTTTATTTTTTTATGTTGTGCTTCAAAGGTATCGTAAGGTTTTGTCCAATAACTGTAAGGAGACAGGGAGGAACGTGTACTCACCCAAGAGGCAGGCTTGTCGTCCCAGACCGCCCCGAGGCCTCCGTCTGTCCACCAGTCATGGAGAGCTCAGTGCTGCTGTTGGAAGCAACGTTACCTTCATGGTCTACCTGGACGATGTGAGTGGTTCTGCCTAAAAGTCACTAAAGTGTTAGCATTAGCTGTAGTTAGGAAAAATGTTTGAAATTACACTATGGCTGCTTTTTCAACATACTACACTATGGCATTTATTTGGCCTTTTTGAACATAACATGCTGTTACCATTAGTAACATAGTATTCTATGGGGTGTTTGTTGTTGTTTTTTTTGGACAAACTACACATTGACCGTTTTTTTTTTTGTTTTTTTTTGTAGTTTTTTTTACTTTGACATATTATAATGTGCAGTTTTTTCAACTTTTGAACAAACTATTTTTTTTTCTATTTAGCAATTCAGGCAGGCAAGGCAAGTTTATTTGTATAGCACAGTTCAACACAAGGTAAACAGCAAGACACAATTGAAAACAGTAAAAACAGTCAATTAAAACAGGGAAATAGAAATAACAAGCAGTACTGAACGGGCCCTCACAGTACACGTGTGTCGGGGCATGCTGCCGTCGGGGTGTGTGCGTTACAGGGGCCAGTCTATACCACCCCTATGCATTTCATTGCCTTAAGTGTTATAGTGTGGCCAAGGTACCAAATATGAAATTAGACTGCCACCACAGTGCCACCGATCAATAAAACCTTAAAGGGTTATCCTCAGGAGGGCATTGACAATAATTGTACCAATTTTTGTATAATAATGCACAAAATATCCCTTTAATCCTCATACAGTTTCTGAAGGAGGACTCTTAACTGATGTGTATAAGTTAGAAGAGGCAGGTAGCAATGGTGGAAAGTAACTGTGTACATTTACTCAAGTATTGGACTTTTTTTGAGGTACTTTTATGTACATTTTATGTAACTTTATACTTCTACTCCACTACATTTTGAGACATATATTGTACTTTTAATTTTTAATTTTTAATTTCTTTTCTGCGTTTCTGCGCATGCGCGGCCCCACTGCGCTTCTGCGCATGCGCATTGTCCAGAAAGGCCGCACATGCGCAGAAGCCGAAAAAAACGCGCATGCGCAGAAACGCTGAAAAAATAATAATAAAATAATAATAATAATACAAAATAATAATAATAATAATAAATAAATAAATAAAACATTAAATATATATATATAATAAAGAAAAAATAATAAAGAAGTAAAAAAGACAGTGGTGGAAGAAGTGTTCAGATCCTTTACTTCAGTAAAAGTAGTAATACCACACTGTGAAATGACTCCACTCCGTTCATTTTAACTACCTAATAAACTTTAAAGTGGTTTAATGTATAAAAATGGGTAATCATTTTAAATGTATCATGTTTTTCATTTTAAATCTTGACCTGAAAAGTAACTAAAGCTGTCAGCTAAATGTAGAGGAATAAAAAGTACAATATATGTCTAAAAATGTAATGGAGTAGAAGTATAAAGTTACATAAAATGTACATAAAAGTACCTCAAAATTTTAACTTTTTCTCAAAAGTCCAGTACTTGAGTAAATGTACATGTACATCTTCTAACTTATACATATCAGTTAAGAATTTTGACGACATAATATACTATGACTTTTTCTTTATAAACATTTGAAGACATACTATACTATGACTTTTATTTAAATTAAATTTGGACGACATACTATACCAGCCATTTTTTTTATTTATTTTTGGACAAACTATATTATGGTGGGTTTTTTTTATATATATATATATTTATTTTTTTTGGGACATACTATACTATTACCATTATCAACATATTATTCTAAAGAATTTTAAGGCATTTTTACTAACTACACTATGAATGTTTTTCTATTTTTTTGACAAACTATACTATGGAATTTTCTTTTTTCTATTTTTGGAAGTACTATTATATAGTGTTTTCCTTTATAGTTTTGGACATACTATCATCAGTGTAGTATTCTATTGCATTTTTGGACAAAATACACTATGACTTTTTCTGACATATTAAACTATGTTCTTACTATATTATGGGATGTTACATTTTTTGTTTTGTTTTTTCAACATCCACCTGCGATCCTTACTGCCGCAGCCTAAATGCAAGTCATTTTGATGAACTCTCTGGCAATCATGATTGTTTGCAGCAACTAGAATTTCAATCTGTCTAATAGTTGTTGGGATATTTAATTTAAGAGCCACACCACTACTTAAAAGCACATTTTCCTAGTTCCCTGTTGTCATCCTCCTTGTTGGGGGCCAGTCGTCGGGGCAACTAGCTAATCAAACTATGTCTTTCCAGGCGTCCCTCTTCCCAGCAAGTGTAGCCAAGCAGACAGTTTTGTGTTTATTTTGTGAGATTTCTGCCTCCAACATAATACTATGGAGATGAAGGTAATTTTGTTTGTGACAAATTTATACATTCAAACAGTATCATTACTGGATAATCTTCAGATCTTGCAGTGTAATATTATCATTGGAACTTCTTTCTGCTGAATAAATAATCTCTGTGAGAAAACTATTGACACAGTGCTCTGTGAATTATCGAGAGTAACGGATTTCTCTGAATAGACAAGCTGTTGTTGATTCTTTTAATTTGATTTTTAATATCGTGAGCATCACAAATGAAGCCATTGTGACCTTACTATGTGTATATTAGTGGGAAATACAGATATCTCAGAGTACGGGTAAATAAAGCCAAGGCTTTTTTTCAAGGCTAGATGCCAAAAGGGGATAGCGAGAAAACATGTCTTCTGGTTGTTTTTGTAATTAGATGAAAAAACTTAAATAATGGGAATATGTGTGTTTGTTTTGATGACTTTATCAGTTGGCAAGATGGCACCAGATAATAAACTAATCCTTGGAACAGTTCCATGACCTCTGGAGCTGTCTTTTTACTTTTCCTCTTCTTTTCTCAGTTGAATTTCTGTCTCCTTCCATTCATATTCACCTGCAGAGTGTTTGTGACACGTCTTATAGGACATTTCAGTCCAAGCACTTTAGTAGTAGGACTGTGTTTACTTCACTTGTACGTGGTCTAATTGAAGTCTCCTGACCTAAGCCGCAGTGACAGGTGCCGTGTCTTACCGTCCGTCCACAGGGAGACTCGCTGAGGACCAGCATCCAGCTAGACTTCGGGGATGGCATCAAGATCACATACTCTAACCTGAGCAGGACCGATGATGGCATCAACCACATCTACAGAACGACTGGGATTTACCGAGTGACAGTCTCTGCTGAGAACAGCCAGGGATCTGACAGCAGCATACTGTTTTTACACATCACCAGTATGTGAATAAGAAACATCATTACTCATTCCTGCGGCAGTGCATATAGCATGAATCTCTTCTCTTTCATGGATAGTCACGTTCCCACTCTGCTGAATCTCATTTCAGTCATGGCTGTATTACTTTTATGCATTTTAGCCTCGGAAAATGGAAAAACACACACCTGAAGCTAAATATACATCAGCTGTGATCGCAGCGATACTCAGTGTTTGATGAATTTGTGTGTATTTTACGTGTGTGAGCATTCATTTGTATGCACACATGTGCTGGTGTATGTGTTGCTGCCTCAGGTCCAGTGGAGCGTGTATATCTCTCCGCTCCTATTGTAGCCATCAGGGGGAAGGAGGTTAATCTCACTGCGGTGGTTTGGCCGAGTCACACCAGAACATTGACCTTCTTCTGGTGGTTTGACAACAGCTCGGAGGTGAGCTTCTTCTCCACACACTCCTACTATTGTTCCACACATACACCCCCCCAGTTTACTGCATTGTTTTCCATCTTCTCTTGATGTCCTTGTGTTGTTGTTTACAAAGCGTAAATATACAGTGCTTTCACACAAATCATGTAAAATGTGACTGCACGTGACTGCGCTGAGCTTTTCTGGAGGATCCAGCTACTGTTGGATGGCTGGTCATATTTATTTATCACGTTGATTGTGTTCACTGCAGCACCCCCTCATTATACAGTATGTCAAGGGCTGCATGTTCGTAGTATTCTATATTCGGCTGAGAGGATGCAGGGTTTTCTGTGAAATTCTCTGTTTTTTCTTTTGAAACCAGCCCATTATAACCTTGGAGGGAAGCATCTCATACACGTTTCAGAAAGAGGGAAAAAACAAGGTCACGGTCCAGGTTGCTTCTGGGAGCACCATAATGCAGGATTCAAAAGTTATAACTGTTAAAGGTGAGTGGGGGAGACAGTCTTCAAAGCACTTTAATTGGCGCAATGCACGTTACATGAATATGCAATATGCTTTCTCGGGGAAAGTATGATGCCTCTCGGTCCACGCTGAAAGCGGTGCCACATTGGTGTCAACGTGGACTTATCTAATGAATAAAATGTCATGGTAGATGAACACGAAATCTTGAGGCGCAATTAACTTCAAGGCATATGTAGCCAAATGAGAAAAGACAAAACTGCACATCAGATTAATCAAAAAGAAAACCAGAAGTTACATTCATATTCAAACAGACATCACTTTTCCTTCTTTTACAGAGTTCTTCAGGTCGCTGCTGTTGTCGTTCTCGCCGGCTCTTGATGAGCACAATCCTGACATCCCAGAGTGGAGGGAGGACATAGGCCGCGTGGTGCGGACAGCTCTGTCACAGGTACATCCAGTCCATATTGCTCTGAGGTCTTTCCTGGAGCCAACATCAGCCACCAGTGGCTTTCAGGGTCATTACTATTTTATACCAGTGTGCAGTATTGATACTGCAGTCATGACGTCTTTTTTCTAGTTTATCTTTGACGACAGCAACCAGACACAGTTTTCTACTGTGGATTTGAATTGCAGCTGATGTGAAAATGTTTTAACTTCATTGTGAAAACACCTTACACCTGCCTGTCCTTTTGCTGCAGGTGTCTGGGATCCCTGAAGATCAGCTGCTGGTATCTTTGTATCCTGGACTTCCATCAACAGCAGAGCTTTTTATCCTGCCTGACGAGCAAACATCGAGTGAGCACAAGAGAGGGAATGAGGAGGCTCTAGAGACGGTAAGATATCTAGAAATAACATATTATCACATCAACTTTCAATAAGAATAGCTCTTTCACTTCTACTGATATAACACTTAAAATGATATCTGACATGATTAGGTATGAAAAAGGTACAGGGCTCACCCTGGCATTAACTGTTGGTTGCCAAAACTATTTCCAAAGAAAAGCATAATATAATGCATCATTCTCTGTTTTTGTTTTTGTTGAATATCTAAAACAGATATCACATATTTTTGTCACTGCCCTGAACCAAGGCCTGATCCAGTTTGAGCTGAAAGCAGATATTCGCATTATTGTGTACATGACTCAGCAAACTTTGGGTAAGTTTGTATCTTTACATTGTTTTTCTGCTGATTTTGACCAATGTAGTTGTTACATTTAAACACCTTTTGCAGGTGCATGAAAAAAAGCATTCAAATAGATCTTCGTCTTAATTTATGCCGGTTTTGTACAGTATGTCTGCAGTGTATTTGTTCTGCTTGCAGGTGTGCAAAAGATAAGCAATGTGTCTTTTTGGGATGGTTTGATATCAAATTTTATCCAAACACTGAAAAAAAATAAAACAAAGACAACTGTATTTCCTGAATAAGATTCATATTATACTGTATATCCCACAATTTAAATATCTTTCACAGTGCATCAGTTTTGCACCTGAGGCTGTGAGACAGTAGTTCTACTTGAAATGAGCCAATCAATGACATGATTGACAAAGAGGGCATTTGGTATGCACTGAGGAAATCGGCAGGGTCACCGGGTCATTAGCATATCGCAAAAACGTGTCGATCAACCCTGCGTGGCTTTACCCTTTTCATCCACCAGCGGATCTGTCTTCATTTGTGTCTGCATACAAAGGTCTGAGTTGCCTTTTAAAATGATCCAGAAAGGTCATAGACTTCATAGGCTTCTCTCTGAAGGAGAGAAAGATGGGGGGCGAAGGGAAATACTTTGAATATTGCATCTCAGCATTTAAAAAGCCATGACTATGCATAAGCTACCTGCATGTCGGACCCCAGGGAGAGGCAATAGGCCTCCTAAAGGTTCCTTTTAATACCCTGAGGGGATAACACGCAGAGATCAGCTCTTCAAACTGTACCTGCAGTTGTTACATGACATGGGGTGATGAAAGTAATCTCCTTGAAATAAGACATGGTTAAAAAAAATGGAGAGCATTAGTCTTGGTTGAAATGTGACGTTTGTCTTTCAGCACCACTTGTGGATTCAAACTCCATCCACAGCGGGTCGGCTATGCTGATGCTGCTCACTGTGGTGTTTGTTGGTTTAGCGGCATTCTTCATCTACAAGTTTAAAAGGTGTGTTCACTTAGATAAGAAAGGAGATGGCATTGAATTCAAACGATTTGTCTCGGTGAAAACCTCACAAAGCTGCTCTGCTATTTCCTTGTCGTTAGGAAAATCCCTTGGATCCATGTTCAGACTGAGGAAAGTCAAGAGAAGGAGCCAGAGGTGATCAGTACAGTTGGTCAGAACGACAACATGTCCAAGGTCAAGCTCAGTGAGTTTCCCTCTCCAAAAGAACTCATGGAAAAGGAGCTGGAGGCCAGGAGCAGAGGTACGGTAGCTACACATTAACTGCGTACCACCATTAGTAATAATGATGTGTTGTACAATATTTTAAGCAAAGGCGGAAGAAGTATTAAGATCTTTTATTTCAGTTCAAGTAACAATACCACAATTTTGAAATTCCCTGTTATAAGTAAAACTCCTGCATTCATAATCTTACTTAGTCTTAATATCTAATATCTCAATATTTGTCTTTGGTGCACTTATGGGGATAAGTCATGTGTTATTGGATATCACATAAAGTTTCATTGTCTGTTCCAAAATAAATCTATAAAAATCCATTATGTTGGTTCATTGGTTGTAGTTTTACCCACAAAAAGTAATGTACTATGATTCAAATAGTCCACGTAATTGTTAGCCAGAATGCGCAGCTCATTAAGAACCATATTGTTATGTGGTGACCTCCAGTTGCAGTAATTATGTCAGATGACAGAGTATAAAGAGTGATAAAGTCTGCATGGAGAGGATGGTCTAAAAACAAAGAACTTTACCCAGGAGGCCACTGTTTGTGTCCCTGGGAAACAGAAAATAAATGTAATTTCACACTACATATGTAGCTACATCACACAGTTACATTTGAAAGTATTAATGGAAGTAATTATTTAAACCCAACCCTTTTCTTTTAACTTACCAAGTAGTTCTGCTTTACAACCTTGGAACACTAGCAAAGACAAAATATACAGCTTCACACACAACCAGAATGTTAGATCTAACCACCAACCGCCGCTGGGTGTGAATGTAACCACAGACATTATGAATGTTTATTTAATGAAAATCTTAAGTAAAAAAAGTATTTAAGTATTAAAAAGATCCAGTTAAGATTTAAAAGTACTCGCTATGCAGCCAAAAAAGTGTGTTGTTGTTGTTGTTGTGGCATTATTATATATTCAACTATTGGATTATTATTTTTTATGCAGTGGATGTATTTTAGGATGAAGACAATTCAGTCAAAAATGACAGAATATGACAGCTGTATAATATAGAATATTAATAATATCTGTGTGCTGCAGGACTTAAAGGATAGCTGTCGCTGCATGAGACTGATACTGAATAACATTTTATTTCCCTAAAACACATCACTGAGCATCTATTTTGAATAATTGTAGCTCTATTGTGGTGTTGATGCAAAATATATTGTTTCAGTTATATTTGAAGTACATTGAAATGCAGCACACATCTGAGGTGCTGAAATGTCTTTATCGATGCAATGTGTCATATTCTTGCAGCAAGCACAACTGCAGCACAGTAACCAGATATCACGATGACAGGTTAACTTTGTGATTGCGATGGCTGACATCCACCACGATGTCTTTTAGATGAGAACTATTCAGTCCCTGCAGGTACTGTGGATTTTTGACAAAAGTAGCATTGCAGTGCTCCTGACAAAGACATGTGGGCTGCAGGCCGGTTTTCTGGTCACTCAGCACTTTGGCTATTCTTCATTTCTCAGCTGTTTCTACCTTTCCAAGTCCTTGCTGATCTGAAACAAATTAACTACTTTTTTAGTTGCTTTCGAAAGTGTTTATTTACAAAAGGGCAGGGCAGCATGGGACCTTTTGATTTTGGGCTCACAAGATTAATTGAATTTACAGCCTGCTGTTTAAAGATTTCATTAATACTCCAAAGCTTGTTTTGACGCTTGTGCTGTCTGATTATGGAATACAAGTCTGTTGAATTCCTGTTTTTACAAAAACATAATAAGATTTATCATCTGCTTCATATGCGCTGGTCACTGTCATTCATCCTTTTGAATACTGCCTTTTGATTCATTGTGAGCACTCTGACAAGTGGATTTTTAATTGTATGCATAGTATACACAGATTATCCCTCTGAAACATATTTCACAAAGTACAGAGTTTGCCTGTAAGGTAGGCCTTGCTCAAGCCAGTGGAAAACATGCCCCCTACCAGAGGAAAAAAACATTAACCAGTTTTAATTTAATTAATGTCTGGGTTCAGTGATTTTATGTGTTCTCATTTTAGTCCAAATGGCTTTACAAGCTCTAAGAAGAAGGAGAATCTGCTAGTCACTGGGAGTTTTCTCAGTGCTGCCGGAGCTGTGAAGTAAAAATTTATAAAGGTTGAAACAAAGATTTAAACACATGGACTTGTGTTAATGTAATGATTTATGTTCATACAAATTGATTCTAAATTATTAACATGTAAGCTCACATGGGCTCATATTTGCTATCTTGTAATAAGTAGAAATTTGCAGTTCAGTCGAAATAATAAATTAGTAAGCTGTAAGAGACATCCAGGACAAGGCAGGAGGCTGTCACAACAACAGTTTCCCAATGTGAGAGACACAAAATGAATGCCATAAGAAAGTGTTATTTACATTCTCTGATAGACATGTCTCTTGTTAGGTTGCTCCGCGGGATAGTGAACTTTTGGAATAAAGTGTGATGTGATGGTGTGAAGTATTTATCAAACTTATTTATCAAAGAATTAAACTTAAAGTTTAAAGTTTTACATCAGAGCCACCTTAGGTTTAAAAAGTTCTGAGCTGAATATGAAGAATAATTTATCACATTTATCAAGCAAGTTTCTCCCACTGACAGTAAGGTGTAAGAATATAACCTCTAAGAGCAACTCTCAAGTAATCACATAATCATATGCATTAACAGCCATCAAAGACAGGCATTTGCTCCTATCTGCTCCACTGTGTATTCCTCCTTTGGATTTTAATCAGTCTAACTGAATTCAAAACCTTTGTAATATACATGTATTCTTGTGAAATTGGCTGTTATCTATATTTTTATAGAAATGTATAATACAACACTGTGAAAGGGGTCGTTTGTAGTGATGAACCTACAGTTCTGAGTCTAACTGTGTCAAGTGGTCACGTACGGAAAGAGTTATTTTAACCCAAACCATGATCATTTTTCTAATCTTGAGTAGTAGTTCTGTTTCACATTATGACTTTGTGTTCAATACAGCAACAGTTTTACTGTGTTAAATAGAACGGTCATATTTCGTAAAAAAAAAAAAAAAATTAAAATACAAATTGTTGTATCAGGAGTTGGTGGAGACCAAAAATAGAGCTAAAAGAAAATGAATATTGAACTTTCATAAAGTTTTCATTAAGTGGCCAGAAACATAACTCTAGCAAGCAGCTGTTTGTTTTGCTTGGTCACCATATTAGCTTTAAACATGATGATGTTAATGATGTATTCACGACTTTTGACCATTGCCCTCAATTGGCTAAAATGAAAAGGTTAAAGGCCTCCAGTTAAAGTCCACATGTGGAACAAACTGGTATATTTATGTAATCTATATATTTGGATGAAATAAAATGAAAATGGCTGGAAATTACACAAAATAAAAACCAGCTGGAAAAGCAAAGAAATGTGGCTGCTCATAGTCGATAAAGATTATTTTGTACAATGACTTTACATTTAGCTGGACAAAACCTCTTGAGCTCTCTTATATTTAACCTCACAAATTATGATTTTGCCAAATAACGCTTTAAAATATGCTCCATGTAGAAGCAATTTAAATCTCATAAATCACGTTTTCTTTACTAAATGTGAACTGACTGCAGGATCTTTACCGTGATGAATTTACTGCCAGGTTATTAGTTATATGGGTGAACATTAAATTGGCTTCATGCAGCTTTATACAAATGACTGAATTTAAATTTACTGACAAAGTTGAGAGATAAAAGTAGCACCTTTGAATAAGCCGGTGTCTGCACAATCTGAACGACCCCACTTGTCAAAGTGATGCTATCTTATCAGCCCGCCATCACCAGCTCAGCCCTGCACAGAGAGGCCATGTTCCTTTGAGACAACAGGGGGCTTTTCAACCAATATGCATGGCTGATGAATTTATAATTAAGTGTAAAAGCTTGTAGAAACCATTTGATCTTCCAAGTAGGAAGATTAGAGAGAAAGCAAGATTGAACTTGAGTTGTTTGGTTGATGTTAAAGGCAGTTATTCCTTCACCCTAAAATCAATGTCATGTAGATTAGGCAGAAATATCACAGACAATATTTGCAAAGACTCTCATTCATTATTAAATCCTCAAAAGAAGTAACTTGTGATGTTCATGTCTTGTGATGTCAAAGCCTGCCCCTGTATTTAGTCTATTTTATTTGTTTGCGTGTTTTCAGGAGGAATCGGAAGAAATATGGAGAGAATTGTTACAAGGGAGTTTCCAAACTGTACTAATGTCTAAGACTCTGTTACTGAGTAAGTACAAATTGTTGTGTTACAATTGTGCTGAAATTGTTTGCTTTGTTGGCATTGTTTTTTTAGTTTTTTTAATTAATTTCAAGCTGATAGCTGCTTTCGTTCAAAGTCATGTTTTTAACCCACATGGATAGAGTAAGTATCTTCTTTACAATAGTTAATGAAGATCAATCCACCAAGCCAGACTCTAGGGCCTCTAGTTTGAGGGCGGTGAATTGCAGAAAATTGGCTGATAACGTTACACAGCAGAAACTGTCCAATTAGCATCATGATTACCTAGCTCTACATCAATGCCACGGATGTATTGCTAATGAGTATTTTATGAATATTCAACTGCCATTGTGTACTTTTGATGAATGCTTTACTGCCTGTGACATATCATTATTTTTCTTAATTAACACCCTGCTGGGATTGGAAAGACAGACAAATTCATTGAAATGATATACCTCAAAAGGGATAAACAGTTAAAAGAGAAAAGAACCATTGAGTTAAAGTTTCAATGTGTAGGATTTAGTGGCATCTAGTCGTGAGGCTAGGTAACTCCCTTTCCAAATGTGTCGGATTATTCACATTTTCAGGTTATGCTGGAGGATATTTGGTCACAATTGGTCACGCTAGTTTCTGTGAGTCCCCATTATCTCCAAATTGTGAATCCAAAATATGAATGCCAAATGTGTGGTCCTGTGTCTTGACTGTCTAGTGTTTGCGTTCTTACGATTAAAATTGAATAATCAGTTAAATCTGTTGTCTTCCATGTTGTTTAAATTGGCTTAGATTTGGAAACCTTCTAGTATGTGCTAGACATATAAATATTAATAAGCCCTTTCTAGAGGCAGGATTTGGTTTGTCTGTTCTGGGCTACTGTGGAAATATGGCATTATAACATGCGGGACTCCATGGGAGAGGACCAGCTCCCAATGCAAGGTTCATTCTAAGCTAAAAATAAAACAATGACTCTTGGTTAAGGGGATTATACACTAATAAAAAGATAATTATGATGTTATATATTACATTGGAGACACGGTGGTTAGCACTGTCACCTCACAACATGCGGGTTCAGAGTTTGAATTGACCTGGGGACCTTCTGTGTGGAATTTGCATGTTCTTAGCTCCCATCAAAACACAGGCAGGTTAGGTTAATTGGCGTCTCTAATTTTCCCGTAGGAGTGAATGAGAGCATGAACGGTTGTCTGTCTCTATGTGTCGGCTCTGTGAGAGTCAGACGACCTGTCCATGGCGTACCCCGCCTCTTGCCCAATGTTAGCTGCGGATAATGACTGATAATGAATATTACATTTCTGCGAAAAGATCCCCCAAATCCTACACACTGGTTCTTTTAATTTCTCAGTACAAGAGAAATGATGCATAGGCTTTATTGTATTTGAGTAAAAGTTGAGCTTTGAATTGAGTATATAATGACAATGATCATGAACTGCTGTAAGGACAGTTAGGCCCTTAAGGTATATTATAATACAGGGCTTGAAATGATGACTAATTTAATGTAATAAAGATGTTTCCCTCCAACACCCATTTTGCCAGCGGGCTATAAAATTTGTCAAGTGTAACTCTTTTTTTTTGTTTCTATTATTTTGTTCTTCATATCCAGAATAGATAATACAGCACAAACAACATTTTAAGGCAGAACACACCTGGCTCTGCTTCCATATCATATAAATATGATTAATGTATTATTTTAAGGGGATAGTTCACCTTTTTTTAAGTGCTAATTCATAGTAGGTGTATTACCTAGACCATCTACTGCAGGTAATACGCTGACTATGGATTCATACAATCCCACTTAAAAAAATCTAAACCTTTACCCTTTTAAATAAACCATTTGAACTTGGGATAAACATTAACCTTTACCGCCCTATAACTAGAGGTCATTGAGTTGTATATATACACTAATTAATATTTATATAAATTACAAAATCTGACTGTGGTGAATGCATATGAGACTGTAGTTGGTTTTGCTCTGTAAGATAATATGGTGCTTTCAATGACTGTTTCTCAGATGTTGGCAACAAAAATGTGATGTATGGACATAAAAGTCTGGCCTTAGAAGTGGAAATACTGTAAACTTGTACATAAAGGAAGAAGGAATGTAAATCTATACAGTAGTGTCATTCTACTTTATTGTAAAGTCAACCCACGGAACAGGCAGTAGTATGACCTTCAGTCTCACAACAAGCTGTATGTCCTCTTTTTTATTTATTTGATTTTTTTTACAGTAGCATGCCCTAATTATCTGTGATAAGATATATTATTATATTAGGGTGAGCGAGTACTGTATATATATGGTTGGTTTTACACATTAAACAAATTATTAAACACCTTGTCTAATAGTCTAGTTGTGCAATTGCCAAAAGTTGTGCATGACCTATGATATTGTTCATTTTTGTCTATGATATATAAGTCGTCTTGTTTTGAATCATGTTTCTTACTGTGAACAAATTGCCATTTTAAAATTGTTCAAAATAAATGTATTTTTATATGGAATTATGTTTTTCTATTAATGCAGTATGTAGATATTATATTATAGGTTTGACAGGATGCCAATTTCATAAGAAATGTTCATTATGTCATGACATAAACCTGAAAACAAAGAGGTTCACAGAGCGCTGTTTTTACAGCGCTGGCACAATGTTATCTGAATCTCAGGTGCCTTGTAGCAGCCAGTGTATCACTCTCAAGATTACACTTTTAATGATCCCTCAGAGGCTCTGAAGTCGGCTTTAATGGGCAGAAGTGTGATAACACCCAAACGAAGATTCCCATCTGACACTTTGACTGAGCTTCATTTTACCTCTATCACTCTATCACTCAAGTTGCCAGTAACAAATGGTTCCTATTTAATGGGAACAATTACTGAGGCTGTAGTCGGATGATGAGAAACAGACGATTTTGTAAAGAACCACTGGCGTTAGTGTTGCTCATTCTCAATCCCCAGATTTAGAAGAAAGAAAGCCTTTCACCTAAAAATGGCAGAGGGACACGAAGGTTGGAGGACAGAAGTGTTTGGATGATTGGCTAAAATGATTCTCCACACAAAGCTGCAGCAACAAGGCTCTTGTTTCTCTGTTTTGCATTTTGTTTGCCACCTCAACAGCCTCATATCGCACACCAATCTTCATCACTCCAACAGCCATCAACGCCCCGAGAGTCTTATTCTCGCTCCTGCACTCAGTCTGAATTAACACCAAGGCCTTTCTCTAACTGCCCTGGGATGTTCGGCGGTGCACAATCAAATTGAACGGTGACAATCACTAATGGATGATTCGCTGCAGCCAGACACTGTAATGTAGCACTCAATGAAAGGAAACATGCTCATCAATTTCACACTGTGGCTAACACAATATTGCTGTGGGTTATTGTTGTGGGACATTTTTCATTCAAGGTGCTACCCAGTCTGCGAGAATCTTCCTTGATTGTGTGTGTGTTGATTTCCTGTAGAGGGGATAATTAATTTGTTGCACAGTGGGAGAGCCAAGAAACTAGCCCATTAGAATCACTCCAGGCTACTTGGGGCTTTTCATTGTCCTCCCGCTCGGCCCCATTGTATCATGCAAATGGATGCACGGAAACTTTGAGCATGCTAAGCAACTCTTGTTAGAGACAAAGCAGAAAAAGCAACACATTCGACAAAGTAACAGCGCCTGTCGATCAACAGTACCTATTTGATTTTTCAAGTCATAGTTCACCCTTCATGAAATCTGTTGATTGACTAAATCAAAGGTCAAACACAACTAAATGCTGCAATCAAGAAGATGGATTTTAGCAGATCGAAGAGAGCAGAAATAAGCCATTTATGCTTTTGGGAAATGAGTTTAACAACCAGCCACGCTGCATTAATGTTGTGTTTCTGCTTTATTCCGCAGCCATGGTTACTTCTGCAAGATCAAATGAAAAACACAGTAACAACCCACTGAATAATCAAGTCACTTGTAATGAATGAGTTGTCTAGCCTTTGAGAAAATACTGCAGTTCACATGTCTAACATTTCATTTTTTCCCTTATTAAGACTTTTTTTTTTTTATATCTTCAAAGAGGAAAAAAAAACATCATGCAATTATGTTCACAATCGTATTCACAGTTTGATTATTGGGACTTGACAAAAAGTTTGTTAAATAAATAACGAGCACAAAATAAAAATTCTTCTGATGATCGTTGTGGAGAGACGGCGTTCGCCTGATGACGGGTACAAGTTTATTTATGCTTCAGGCTCAATCGCAGGAATGGAGGGGAAGAAGTATGGAGAAGCCTCCAGTCAATTTGTCTTACTGACATATGATGCTGACAACACTTAAAAAGAAAAGTTTGATGAAGAAGAACTTCAGTACTTATCCCAAAGAGACAGCAGCTGACCAAAGCTCTGTGCGTAGGCTGAGCCTTGTTGACAGGAGATATGTCTTCTCTATCTCTGTGTCCCTCGCAGCGAAGGAGATGAACAAATCCGCAGCCTTTTTGTCCGCTGAGTCCTTGGGGGCAAACCTAGAACACACTGCAGGCTCCTCTGCGTTACTGTAACTGACGCAGTGCCATGTGGAGATGCTGGTATCATCATGGCAGATAAACAGTCCAGAATAAATAAAAGAAAAAGTGTAAAAAATGAGAACACGAGTCCATTCAAACCTTGTGTGGTTTCACTGTTGTTCCTATAAGAAGGGAACCTTCACAGTGAGATCAGTTCAAAGAAAAACAACAAATGTTCTGCAACTGTGTCAAGGAGAATGGTAACTGTATGGTCTCAAACACAAGCAAGTAGCTTATACATCTTGAACGAATAATAATAATAAACTACAGATGTAGAACTTTCTACGGCTTTACAGCAACTGTTTGCTGCTGCACTTCAGCAGGAATTATTCAGAAAATTTACATTTTGTTCTCTTCATAGAAACCAGAATGTACAAGAAATGCTCTGGGCAACAAATAAGAACGAAGCACGAAGTTTAAAAGTCATTGCATTGCTTAACAGTCAAAATGGACTGTAAAACAATCAAATATAAGATTGCGGCTGCAATAATCATCCATATGCATGATTGAGATTAGACAGAAGATTTGTGTATAATCTGCTTTTAAGAAGGTTTAACATTTATCATGTTAGCGTTCGCTCCAGTGTCCATAAATGACTTATTTGAGTCTCCTAAACAAGAGGGGTTGCTCAGTTTCTCATCTACTGTATATACCTATCTACTCTAATCTTCTGTTCTTATTTTTGTTATGACATATATAACATTTTGAGCGGCAGAGACGACAGGCTTGATGGAATACTGAGATCTGGGACTAGGAGCCCTCCTTCATCTCCTGGATATTGCAAGCTTTCATTTGATGAGAATCTGGTGATAAGATTTACTGATTGTACAGAGCTTAATGAATCTGCTTCCCTCACTGTCTTACTCAGATAAGCTATTTCCACACAGTTAAACAAAGTAAACTTCACAAACACAAGCCCAAAGAAGAACAGAAATAGGAGCATATTTTGAGATATTATTATACATCACTTGTGTCCCGCTGTTTGATATTTTCATGTCTGAGCAGGCGCAGCTGTAACCAGCTGAGACAAATAACTTTTACTTCTTCCATTATGGATGTACATTATTTACATAAAAAGATCAATGTCCTTGCAAAAATACAAGTATTTTCAGTCAAAAAGTGTCCCTTTTCAAGAAGCAAGTATAAATCTGTACAGTCTCCTCAGAGGGATTAGGCAGCACAGTGTGAACTGGTCCATCCATGCATGGGTAGCAAAACACTCGAGACCATTCATTGTGACCGTGGTTTCATAGCTTGCTGGAAGTAACTGCCAAAGAAGATGTATTGCTTTCGAGTTGGTCATAGACTCTCAACATTAAAACACATGGGGCGCTTCATCAGAGAGCTTGATGTCTGTGTGAGATGGCAGGTAGCCTGACAAGGGAGAAGAAAGGAAAGAGACAGAGGAGGGATTTTATGTATCCATTTGCATACGGGTGTATTTTTGCAAGCAAACACATTTATCTTGGCTGGGTCGATTGTTTAGCTACGGGTAGAAGTAAATCAACTGGAACCTCATAGATATTTCTTGATGAAAATGCTTTCACCACTCCGCTACTTTCCTGATGCACTAATTATTTTATTGGGTCAAATAATTCACCTAGACATTCTCATCACTTTAGCTCGCACTTGATTGTGCCTCGCTTACCTGTGAATACTAATACCTTGCTGTTACAAACTAAGGTTGGCAAATACATAAATACACTGCACATAACAATAACTGTATCTTGGCAACCCCAGTATATAAATACAAGGAGAGGGAGAATAGCACACACACTTAACAGTAAGTGAATATCCAGTATCTTTTTGTGTCAGTGAGCTTCAACTTGTTCCTCTTTGCCAGTGGACTTTTTAATACACTGTCGCATCTGTTGTGAATGCTTTTATTGCTGTACTAAAGAGTCAGCTCCCACATTTTTACCATAAACATGCAGTATATTCTCACTTAACCCTAATATATAACTATTTGTATCTCCTAACTATATAGTTTTGGTTTTATGCATTGAGGTCAGGAGACATCCTTTTCTGTGATCTCTGCCAAAACTCAAACACAAAGGAGGTGAATCAAAGGTTGTTTGTGGGGCTCCTAGCATTAAAAATATATATTTTAAACATTTCAACAGCAACAAATCTTTTGCAGAAACTGTTCTCGTTAAGGTACGGTCACATTAGACTTCTGTTCGACAAACTCAGCCCAAAAATAAGAGTGTAATGTTGCAATTTTTGCTGTGGTAATAAACATTTTCAGAGCAATCATCAAACTGTAAGTGGTTTACGAGTTCAGTGCTGCAGTTTGTAGTCTGATCGAGTAATACTGAACGAAACAATTTAATTGCAAGTTTCTAGTTAGTTTCTTTTTATATCTATGCCATGCCAAACATTTGGCCCATATCACATGTGATTACAAGTCTCTGCTGTTTATCAAATATAAATTAATTCTGATTAAATCACACAAAAACTAAAAGAAAATCAGTTATAGCATGTGTACTTTTATGTTATTTCTAAAAACATGTTTATGTGGAAGACTGCAAACAAGTATGCAAAACAGCAGAGAAAAGAAAAGAAATGCTACAAGTTTAAAGTTGATCCAGGGTAAAGGCCTTTTTTCCCTTGTCTTCCTCGGCTTTCTCTAATTAAGTGGCTTCAATGTTTTGTATGTGAATTGTAAACTCACATCTTTGGTACTAATTAAAAAGAATAATGACTACATTTCCAAACACGGCGCATCAATGTTTCTGCAAATTTGCAAAGAAAACTTCAAGAAAAGTAGCCAAAGGAGCGAAACAAAAAATGAAAAGCATCCTTGTATTTGTTACACATGCAACATAGGCTTGAGTTTAAGTGATGGAAGTGTAATGTGACCTTTACAGGTTTACTTTTCATAAGTGTTGCTGTGTGTTTAGAAGGGGCTTGTAAATGGTTGTTTATGGCTATAATAATGTACTAAATGTTGTGTACAGCCCCTTTAAGTAATTCTACAGTTTTATAAGAGATGCACCTATATCAATACTGACTTAAAAAGCTGGATCGGATGTCATGGGGGCCAATCTATTTATTTACATTATACACTGGAATTGTAATTCCTTTTTAAGTTTTTTTCCCAATGTGTTGCTGTATTTAGAAGCTGTTGCCTTCCAGTTAAAATTATACAGCTGATTAATTAAACCCTGGTATCGGTTCGGTGCTCTGTATTAGCTGATAGCTAAAGGTACCAGGTTTCGGTAACGAAAAGATCATTGCATCACTAGTTTTTAAGACCAGTGCACCACGTTTTTGGAACCTTTTGTTGCATTGGAAACAATGCAGATGGTGTTCACACAACCTCTGTTAGGGAGTTACTTTGTCAAGTGCTAGAATAAAACACTACATAAACAAGTACACTCTCATTGTCCAACACAAGAATCTGAAAATAACAATGTGTATAAATCCTGTGTATTCTTGAGGAATGACTGTAGCTTAAAGGAAGACCCATTAATACCTCTGCCTTTGGAGTCTAACTGTACATCCACATGATCCAGAGAGGTCAGCTTGTCCCCCTCAGGGTTTGGGACGGCTATGGAGGTCACTGTCGGGATGACCTCTTGTTCTTTGTCAGGCTGCTCCGCTGTGTATGTGTTGATGCCCGGGATCTTCCTGTAGGTCATGCAGAAGACGAAAATATATATATTTTAAGAAAGGCAAGCTAATGGAAACCTGCCATCAGGTCTGTTTCACTAATGCTTTCACTAAGCATAATATGTCACACACTATTTTTAACTGTTGGATGGGAGAGGATTGCTTGAAAGCTGGAAACTAGGGCATTTCGCATTCCACTGGGCATTGCTCTCTCACTTTCATATTGTTCACCTCCATTTTCAATCAATTTTTCATCCCCTCAGATGCACCCTCAATTCTGCTTAAAACTAACATCTTGCATTTCTAATTTCAGAGCCTCCCCTTGTGATTTTGTGCCGCAGCTGGTGCGGTGACATTTGAAGCGGCTTTAGGAAGTAAAACTTGATTTCTTAATGTAGTAATTAACATCTTGAAAGTTAAAGTTAAGTAATGTTTTACTTTATAATGAGTAAAATCCAGAAACTACAGTGGAATTTAAACGTTCCCAGATGATTGGCATGGGATTACTCGCCGCAGAGGATGCTATTTACTGTATGTCCCTCACTGTATAATGTATGTTGTCTCAGGACT
Organism: Centropristis striata; assembly: GCF_030273125.1. NCBI lineage: Eukaryota > Metazoa > Chordata > Actinopteri > Perciformes > Serranidae > Centropristis > Centropristis striata. Next base: position 16,373,768 of record NC_081536.1, read on the forward strand.
TATCTCCTCAACCTTTCCTGCCATTCTGCAGAGTATGCCTCACCTTGGATGGCTGTGTTTAGCATTTCCAAAAGGTCAACCCTCACATTGTCAGATAGATGAATATTGATAACTGCAGGACTGTGACACCCATTCAGCACTCTGGGAGAATTGATTAGACTGTCATTCCCTGTAATATTCTGCAGATTGAGACAGAGGGGAATTGTCTTATTCCTCCAGCTATTATTGTGTCGCGGGTGTCCATAACTCAGAGATATATGGGGTCTGAATACTTCTGGAAAGTTTTAGGAGTTCAGCTGTGAGGTGCTTGCTTGTAGATAATGGGGCCGACTCTGAACGGGGTCGTTATGCAAACACACATACACACACACACACACATATTCACAAAACAAAAACATCTATCTTATCACATATATCTGCAAAGATATGAGTCTGGGAATGTGAAGATAAATCTTCCATACAGTTTTCCTGCACCCTGCATGTGGTTACAATATATTATACACACTGTACCTTTTAAATTTATATATTACGAAGACAGCCAAGCCCATCAGTACGACTGACACCAGCATGATGACCGCAGTGCCGCTGTGTCCACTATCACTGCTGTCCACAAGAGGAGCTTTGAAGGAGGAAGAATCAAAGAGAAATTGAGTGCACACACAGGGCCAAATGAGGATAATGCATGCTTTTAATCTCCTATAAATAAAACAAATATAACAATGGAGTATCACTGCTTTCTTGTTATGCTGGCATTATTCGAGGAATCAATACTGAGGCAGCTCATGTCCAATGAACCTTTTATATTTTTCTCCAAAGTGCAGTTTACTTTATCCAGAATAATCCACTCACTATCAATAGTATTCTCCAGAGGGGTTTAAATATATTAAAAACAAACAATACACCAATAAGACAATTAAAATAGAGATGCAGGATATGGATTTTATTTTTGGCTTTATAAATACCTGATAAATACTGCTCTTTGCGGTCGATACCAATAAGATAACCGATCATTTTACATTTGTTTGTTGTACAGTTGTCTTTGGATAGTTTGTTTTTGATATTCTTATATACTTTTCAATATTTTGTATGGTGTGCTTGATGTTTTTTACTTTTGCTGCTGCTATATATCTGTCTGTCTGTCTGTCTGTCTGTCTGTCTGTCTATCTAAAAAAGGAGCAGGACTTGTGAAAAAAGTAATCTCTTATTTAAATTTAACCAGTTGTTGTATGTATGTGTTTTGCTCCAGTTGACAAGCTTGACAGGAGGTTGAGGAGGATAAGGAGATGCACACATGCAGTTTGGATTTTTTCAATACCGTAGATAAGCAAATGTACATGATAACCGTCCCCTTTAATACCGTGAAACCAGTATACTGCTGCAACTCTATTCTGGACTCAAAAAAACAGAGAGACAGCCACCTGAAATGCACCGCTCTTAAAAAGGTAGGTGAGGTAGGTGTGTGGCGGAGTTACCAGACTCACCTGGAGACAGCCGCGTAGCGTACACGTTCACCTGCACCCCCGGCTTGAGTGTGAACTGGATGAGGTCTTGGTTCAAAGCACTTAGCAGAACCTGAGAAAGCTATGAGGAGGAGTGACGGAGCAGAGAAGACTCAGTTAGCGGTGGCTGAACAGCCATATTCCACATTCATCAATATTTCAACCGCAGTCATTTCATCCAACAGCCTGAATTATGAATCGGAATTTTTGCTTCCTTTTAAAGAGGAGCAAACGTTGATATGACACTGGGAAAACCAAACCTGCTGCAGTGAAACCCAGCAGGCTTTTAATGACGATGGAAACCCTATCAGGTAAAGGCGGCCTTCTTATGGTGTGACAGTGACATTTAAAAATGTTAATAAATGTATATATTTTGCTAGTCAAAACAGGGCATTTCTTGCCTAGTTAAATTGTTCCGTATAGCTGATTTACGGATCTAAAAGTTCAGTGAGGTAAAGCTATTGGAAAAGTATGTTCTAATATCATAAATTGCTGTTTTAATTTTTCTCCCTGAAGTGCCTCAAGTTCCCCTGCTTTTCACACCTAGATGAAGCAGTCATTTAACAGGAGACCAAAATGCCTTCCCAGAGCCCATTTGAGTCCTTAGCCATGCCTCACTAATTCCATCTCGCTCTTTCTAAAATCTTTCCACTGGTTAAAATTAGACTGCTCTACACAGTATGAATAATTACTTTTTGTTCTAGTGGCATATCAGGGTCAGTAAATCTATTACACATTTTAATAAGCTGCTCCACACATACACTCAGCACATGCATGTGTGTGTGTGTGTGGGCACACGATCACTTAATGCATCCACATTGCAAGTCATTCACTGGAGATGAGAGCAGTGAACTGAAGATTTATTACCCTATTGTCTGTGAGGTTCTGCCAGGTAATCAGACAGGCTTTAGATAAATACATCTCTTTAATTCCCAATCCAGGCCGCCTGCCCCAGTTTGTCTCCTTTCTCGATGCTGCCAATTATATGATGCATCAATGTAATTAAATACCTATTAACTTAGTTCAAGACTGATTGTGAGCCAGCAAAATTATGTTTACTTGTGATACGTCGAGGTCCTCTCTGTTATGATGAATAAATGAGCTTTCGTTTGGCTGGTGCTTTAAAAACAGCGCTGTTTTATTGTTTTGTTTACATATTTAATGGCTTTCTATAACATTATAAGAGATTAGTTTTGAAGAATTTTATTTTGCCTGAAGAAAATAATAAGCTTGAAGCATGGGGGTTTGAAATTATTGTGTTGTTGTTATTATCTGAAGCTTTATGCAAGTCTCGAAACTTCTAAAAGATTGCAGGGAGTTGACAATATGAGCTGAGATGCTTTGTGAGTGTCTCCTCGGTGCTCTGATGGATGCTGTTTCAGTGCTTTTACGTGGGGAGATATTGCCCTCTAGTGTTGACATTATGCATTACTCTTTAGGAGGGATTGAAATACAAAGTGCATTTGTGGAAACATTAAATAATTTAGGACTTGAGCAATAAAGACACAAAATGTCCTCTTTTAAAGCCTAAGCTTCTGTGATTCAATGAGTGCAATATCTTTTTTTTTGTGCAGTGACAGAGAAAACAAAGCAAAATTAACAATTTACGTTTGTGTTGCATAATTTAGCCGTCATAAAACCACAAATACAGTAAAAGTGAGGAGCTGCTCTTTGATTGAATGAGTCTGGAGGGAATCAAAGGGGTTTTACTCGAAAACTACATGAGGAGGATGTCTAAGGAGGTGTATGCGTGGAAGAAGTACTCAGATCGTTTACTTAAAGTTCAAGTTTATATTCTACGGATTCCCAAAAATGTGGGAATGTGCTTAAAATGTAAATAAAACAGAATGCAATAACTTGCTCATCCTTTTTCACACCTGTTCATTTGAAAAAAACTGCACAAAGACAATAAATCTAATATTTAACCTCATCAACTTTGTGGATTTCTGTAAATATAAGCTAACTCTTAATTTGATGCCACCAGCCCATTTCAAAAAAAGTTTGGACAAGGGCAACAAAAGACTGCGAAAGTACTGGAACAATCCAAAAACACATATTTGGAACATTCCACAGGTAAACGGGATATTTGCTCACAGGTAATAGTATTATGACTGAGTGTGAAAGCAGCATCCTCGAAAACTAACATTGAAAACCTGTGACCTTCAATCTGTTGCGTTAAAAACGGACATGATTGTATAAAGGACATTACTCCATTGGCTCTGGAACACGTTGAAAAGCCATTGTGAGTGAACACATTTTAATGCTGCATATACAAATGCAAGTTAAGACTCTATTATTTATGCATTAATGTGTTTATAGCTGTAATTTTGCAGCTGGTTAAAGGTGAAGCTTTTTCCAATTACTTTACACACTGCTGGGCAGCAAAATCTATAATAATACATCATAATTTACTAGTTGATTTATATTTTTCATTATTAAACTGAATCTGCAAAGTAACTGATGTTTTCAAATAAATGTTGTGGAGTAAAAGTAAAATATTTGCCTCTGAAATGTAGCAGAGTAAAAGTATAAAGTAGCATTGCAGTAGCAATTGAAATACTCAAGTAAAGTACCTGAAAACTGCACATTGATACAATGCCTGATTAGATGTTCTTTCTGATGTCCCTGCATGCTAATAACAGTGCAGCCATAGAAAACCTATTCCTCTTGTTCTCTGTGTGTGTTTTTACTTAATGAACCACACCAGAGTTTTTCGCATCTTTTACCCCAATTACCACAAAAAATGTGCACCCTTCATTACTGCTGACCTTTTCCAAGGAATAACATAACGTTTTTCCTACCTACCATGCAGCCAGTGGTGTCCAATCATTTCACCCTGGTATGAAAATACATTTGCAGAGACTTTAAACTTGGTTGACTTCAGTAATCCATCACAATGAGCATCATGTCTGCATTTATTTCTGTCAAACTTAACCTTATTCTTGCGTGGCGAAGGAGTGCAGACTTTCCAAATCAGGCTGCACTTAAAACTGTGTTACCATGCAACAATAATGTAACTTTGACAAAAATAAATGCAGACATTATGCTCATTGTGATTTATTGCCTCCTTATAGCAGGTTTTAAGTCCCTACAAGTTGATTTTCATACCAGACTGAAATTTTGGGAAAGCAATGGCTGCCTGGAAGGTAGATAAAATGATTCAAGTGCATGTAAAATATAAAACATTTTATAAAAGAACTTAAGAATGATCAGCAATAAGTGTGTTTGACTTTATATGTTGTATCTGTTGATTGTATTTTGATTACAGTACACATACTCTTCCTACTGTGTTCCAACAAAGACATGGTTCCATTAAGATGAAACTTTTTCTTTTTAAGCGTCTCTGTTCCTCAGGTATCCTCAGCTTAGAGAATACTCTAGTAAAGAAATTACACAAGCTAAGGGTAGTGGATTTAATTTGGTCATTGTATTCATTGATGCATACAAGATTAGAGACAACAAAGATCTAATATCATGACTTTACAGTGGAACACAAAGCTCCAATAACTTCTTTACTGTCCATGTTCAAAATTGAAGAAAGACTGGAAGATTATTAAGGGTGATTGCATGATATATGGGAAAGCCAGTCGATGACTACCACAATTGAGGCTGCAGATGAATGAATGGAGGTTGATTGCTCTTTTGTTATAATATACCAGGATGAAATCCTGAATGAACTTATGGCACAGGATACTTTTGGGTGCAGGCCAAGCTATCATGCATAATGGCTGCAATCTTTCAATAAAGGAAGACTGGACTACAACTGTTATAGGGATAGGAAGCAAGAACTGGTTCCGAAAGGAAAAGGGAGCAAAAAGGGAGTTTCAAACAATTATGCACCGAAGTTTAAGTAGTCAAGTGTGTGGCTTTAGAGCATCAATTTCTCAGGACAACATTAATTATTTTCAGGATTTCTGGTCATTTTAATATATTTCCAGGTATTTCCATGACTGGAAAACTAGTCTCTAAATTTGCAGGTTTTACAAGTTTTGCATACATGGGAACCCTTCACTGTGCTCAGATGCAAAGATATTAAAACTATTGTATTGATGCTGAAAATTGATCTAGGACTACTTTTCTGTCACACAGAAAATGTATCTGTAAACAATAAAGAATCTGACTTATAAGCACAATAGAAAATCATATAAATTTCAATCCCTAACTGGATAAAGAAAATGTGATCCTATTTGTTAAGCCTACAGTGTGATTCATTTGTATAATGTAAAAAAACAAAAAAACATTATGTTTCTTATGTGACTATAAGATGTAACATATGTAAAGAGCATACTTCTGTACAACTTCTGTTATACATATCGAAACACTCAACAAGATGTAAGCTTCTGATGAGAGAAATGTTCATAAAATATGATATCTCTTTTTCTTTCTTATCACAACAATGGAGCTCACACTGATAGCTCAATAGTGTTGTAAATGTAAAGGACATATCCTCTAGGCATGTCCTCTCTGGAGACGGTCTTTTGTCTTCCTCAGCTTACTTCTGTGCGGTTTTAATTATCACAGAAAACCACATTGTAGTGAGCATCTGCCAGGGGCCATTAAAATGATTTGATGAGACAGTACCTGATCCAGGTGCGCCCACTTTTCATCCGTGCCTCTGTCTCTTGGCCTCTTCTCGGGCACGAGGAAAACCTCTGCAGTTGTCGGCAGACCTGGAAGCACCGTGACCAGGAGCTGATCCTCGTTGATTCCTGTGACCTTTAATAAAAACAACACAACCTCATTAAAAGGGTTTTTTAATTGACAGTGTTTGGAGAGATATTCTTCACTTTGGCCCTGTATTAATGAGTAAATACTGACCCTCTGCTTCATATATCATTTGCCTCAGTACCAGTCACTGTCTAGATATAATGCACGGATCAAGTGAAACATGCAAGTTTAATTTGACAGTCTTTGGTAAAGGCCAGGGCTTTTAGTGCATGTTTGCCGTAACCAGAGGTCTCCTGTCAGTTTCCTGGTGTAAACCATGGTAATATCTGACAAGACAGAAGGTCAAAGTGGATGTCTCATACTAAGGGCTACTGTTGGATATATATAGAGCTCGGTATCCAGGTCTTTTACATAACCTGCTGCTTTTTTGACATTACCACATTGTCTGATAGTGGGATCCAGACTCACTAAACCACAGTTAAGCTCTATTTACTCAAGGTTTTGGTGTTTTCTCAAGGTAATGCCATTTGCTCTCTAAAGAGCTGAATGCCAACTGTCACAGTGGTGCTTTACTGCCCTTTAACGTTTTGACAAGTTCAGTTGAAAGCTTGTACTGGTGATAATGATTTCAAGTGATGCTCCATGTCAGCGTGTAGAGGTTAACAACTAATTACACAGAAAGTGAGGTTAAAGACACTGCAAGCAGTGGAGTGCAACGCTTGACACAAGACCACATGCATACATTACAAATGCAGCATAACCAAGAATGGAAATGTCACTGGCTCACTAGACAGGGAGTTTTTTTTTTCTCCCGGCGACTGCAAAACTGCTAATTGACAGAATCTGGAAGAGGAGTTCAGTACATTCCTGATTGTCTTTATAATAGAAGCTAGCAGCTGAAGAACTGACCTGAATCATGGAGTTCTTCACCACTCGCCCGATGTCCTCTCTCCACTCAGACACCCCGGGGTTCAGATCGTCCAAATTAGAAGAAAAGGCCAAAACATGTGACCGGAAATAATCTGGAGTGCAGACAGAAATCAAATTCAGACCTAATATGCATCTTCTGCTCAAAGATTGTACATCTTTTTAAAAATGCCTCAATTTTGGAAGCAGCCTCACAAATAATTCTTATTACAAGGTTTACTTACAAAAATCTCATGACCTTTAACAGCAATCTGGAGTTTGTTAAATCCCCATACAGCCACCTGTTGTCATGTGACCAAATCCCATACTTTTTGATCATCATGTGAAAACTAAACCACCACCATGAAAACTAAGTAAACTTCCCCATCTGATAAAGGCCACAAAAGCTCGACCAAAAACAAATTGATACTTTGTACACTAAAAACGTGCACACACACCGACTTGCACACACAAGCACACAAACTCACACATCAACAATCAACAGTCTTATTTTGTGTTATATAACAGAATATATATATACAACTTTTTCATCACTATTATGTAGTCGTATTATTTTCTGTATGTTAATTTTGTGTTCTTTATAATATTGTGAGATGTTAACATTATTTAGGTAGAGGTTTCAAATAAGGCCTTCTGTCTCTCCCTGCACTGTACTTTTTTATTTTTATAGTTGTTATATTTGTCATTTTAAGTTGTGCAAACTAAAAAAACAACTAAAATAAACAGCTAAAAACACTACATGAGATTTTTTAATTTGTCCGAAAACCTCAGTATGAAACCATCAATAGTGCATACTATTTCCGGTGAAATATTACTGGACACAACACCAGCATAAATATCCCACAATGCAATGCACTAGTGAGGACATTATTCATATTATTATGTGGTGGAGAGCGACTGCAGCTCTGTGACGTCAATAATGCTTCAATTTAAGTCTAAGCATTAGAATTTCCTTTCCTAGGAATAACATAAAAACTCAAGATGTTTATCATGCTTGCAGTCAGGTATCGTACGTGTCTCCACCAGGGAGGCTGTCAGTGAGACCTTGTGATAAGACTTTTTTTTTTTTTTTTAAGGCTTTGAAGATTTTAAAACTTTACTCTCCATGTAAGGAGACAAAACTGACTCCATAGTTCTCACTTTACATTTATATATCAAGAGGCAGTGCATGCTCATTGAGTTTACCATAAACTGCCAGAGTCATTTGGTCCTGAAGGACAGTATTGCCAACTGAAGCCTGAACAGTGACAGTGTGACTTCCCTCCTTGGAGAAAGTGAAGGACATCGCTCCATCCAGAGTCACAACAGGCTGAGTGGGGACAGAGAGACAGAGAGAGAGATGAACTGTGACTTGTGAATCTATCAGTAAATAGGCTGCATGGTGGAGAATGAGAAAGTAAGGCTTACCTCTGTTTTGTTATCAAACCACCAGTAATAGGTGACTGTTCCCACATTGCTGGGGCGTAACGCTGTCGTCAGGTTCATTGCTTTGTTCTTGACGACCACTGAAGGAGCCGAGAGCTGGACCTGCTCCAGTCGACCTTTAGAGAGAAAACATATTAATTTGCACATTTTCTTAAAATATGGCTAAACACTGCTCCCGTGACGCTGTATTTTGGCAGAGCAATGACGAGATGAAAGCCGGCAGAGAAGTTGATTACACAGCAGGAGTGCTTTGACAAGTGTCTGTGGATGTTTTGATGCTTTATTTGCGGCCGTGAAAATGTCACCATTGGAGTGAATTATAATGAGCTGAATTCAAACTGACCAGAGCTGCTCTTCTCTTACAACAAACAGCCGTCTTTTACACCCACACGGGGTGAGTGACACTCAAAACTTTGGATGGATATTTTGGATGGAGGCTCGCTTTAATGAGCCAATTTGGAGTTACAGAAGAGTCGTGAGCATTTTTGCCCAAGTGTTTCAATTATTTCTGCTTTGTAAAGGCCCACAAGTTGAAGTGTTTTGACCTGTTCCAACATTGTAGGATCTTAAAGTGTATGATTAGCTGTGATAAAGGATCAAGACCTTTATGATATTAAGTAACATACAGTTTAGGTCCTAACCAGGCTACAGTGAACCCCTTATAATTAATTGAATATTTTCTATTTTACATTATTTTTTGTATTTTTATTGATTTATGTATTACTGAATTTACTTTACAACATTATTATTGCCAATAATGTGTAGTTTTAAAAACATCAACGACAGTAGCAAACAATATCATTAAGATCACTTTCAGAGTGATTTGATGAACCAAAGGAACTGAAAACTATTTAAAAGCCATCCCAAAGTACATGTATTCGTGTCATGTTCAAACACTATATCATTATAAATGAAGTATAATAAAGTGTAGTTATTAAAATCAACAACATCTCTCTCGCTCTTTGCCTCTGTGGTGCTGAAAGATGCGTGGCACAGCAGCAGCTTTACAATTGATTTCTCATTCTTTTTGTATTTATTAGTAAGAATAATGATAGATAAATGTTATATCAGGTGCTTTGTATCTGCAGCTTCTGAATACCTGAATACCCCTTTTATGTAAGATAATTAATGCTTTTTGAAACAGGACAATGCAGAAGACGAGGGACATGTGGGGCTGCTCGGTGCTGCTTCCTTTTATACAACATAATTGTTCATCAGTGTTTATCTTCACATTGTTATGGTTATCAATCTTAGATCAACCTACTTTCATCCATGCACAAAAACAGATACAATACTCCATATTGTACCTTTTGCCATATTCAAATCTTAAATGTATGCTTATATATCTCATTGCACCTTTTTTCTGTCTTATTTGTTATCTTATTGTACAAAAATACATTTCTTTTAAAATAAAAAATGAAGATTGTTCTTTACAAATTTTTGAATATTCTGGAGGGAAAATGCTACAATTGTTTATTTTTTTTATAATAATAATAATAATAATAATACATTTTACTCACAGGAGATGTGGAGGTAGAGTATCACCCTGTCAAAGCCCAGAGTGTTGGTAGCTGTAGCAGAAACTTGGTAGATGCCCACTTTACTGTAGATATGCTTGACCCCGTCATCGATGGAGCTTATGTTAACGTAGGATATGGCCGTCCCATCGCCAAAGTCCACTGTTATACTTGTCATGGAGCCGAGACCCTTCAAAAAGAACACAAAATACTGTCACTCACACTGTAGCCTCAGTTGTTTTGCCAGCGTCCTCGCTGACACAAAACCGAGTGCATTTTCCATAATATCTGTGAGAATATCTACAAGAACGAGGTCCAGTGGTAAATCATGTCACTGCATATTTATTTGATACGCTGCTGCTCCAGCCTCCGTGCTGCGTCTCTGACAGCATCTCGATATACAGATAAAAAACTGAAGAAAAAGCATGCAGCCTACAAGCAGCAGCCTGTAATGCAGACACTACTGTTGCCTTGATAAAGTGAAGTCAGCACCTCTTCGAGAAAGACCAAGAAAGTGACATTCGTCTCCAGTGTTGCTACAAGTGTTCCCTCGCTGGTGAAGAGCTGGAGGCCCCTGGGGGCCTGACTGGGACACTTTTGTCGCCTGGGGCTATACTTCAACAGAGTTCCCTCAGTGCAGTTGTTGGACAAAGCCCGCCGATATCTGGAATTCATTAAAGACCCCCAAAACACACAGATGAGCACCACCAGAGTGTAAAAGCAAACACATAAAACATGCACACACAGGGAGACATTCATCAGAGATATACAACAGTGGTTTGTCTAGAAAACCCCCACAGCTCCATCAAACAAGCATCACCACCAGTCATTGGATATAAACTCGTCTAACTTTAACTAGAGCCCGACAGATATATAGGTTGAGAAATATTATCAAAGGCATATCTGTATCGGTGTATATGCTGTCTGATATGTGCGGTTATGAAAACTTTTTCTTTTTTTCCCCAATATATAATGCAAAAATTGTTGCTTGTCATGATTTAGAAATGGTGTAAGCTATTTTTTTTTTATTTTTTAATAGTCAGCAATTGACTTAACATTAATGATGTTTATTTAGCTATAAATTTTAGTCATTTAGTTATTTATTTTTTATTTTATCAGATATCATTGATAGAATTGGCTATAATGTATAATAATGTATAAAAATGTTAGATATTATTTAATAAAGTTGTATGTTTGAGAGAGTAGCTCTCTGTGTACATTTGCAGAGGTCTAAAAGGTATATTTTCATTCATGCTGAAAAAATTGCTATATTTGTCAAAATATTGGTTATCGATACATTTTCCCCCTCTAAAAACAGTATCAGCATCTGTATCAAAAATCCCATATCAGTCGGGCTCTATCTGTAACTGATGTTATCAAACACAGTTATTTAAATGAAAATGAATCATGTTACAATGTTGGTGTCAGACATGGGAACAGACATGGGCAGTATTTCAATTAAATGCATCTTAAATAGGTATTTCATTAGTTAGTTTCATTAGTTGAGTATTGAGTATTTTGCTTGACAGAAAAAAAGATAAGATATTATTTGCAACAAAATACTTTATGACCCTATGTTTGTGCATTTTAAATACATTATTTAAAATTTATTTTATTCTCAAATAAAACACATTTTTATAATTGGGTTAAAACTACGATAAAAAACTGTAGCTTAATCACAGTCTTTGGCTGTATGCAAGTGAATTATGTATCCAGTAACAAAATCATTCTACTGCACTTCAACTGTTTTCCTCTGGACTGCAGCATTACAGGGTCCAGAAAGGAGAACCCATTTTTTGTTGTTTTTGGTAATAGAGCGGAGGAGAGAGAGGGCTTCTCTTTCTCTTCAACTATTTTTTTATTGTATTACAACCTGCTACTGGCTCTGTTTTGGGTGTTTTGCACAAGAACAATTGGTTTGCTTGTAAAGTTCGAGGTCTTACAAATTAATCTTACTTCACTGCACAAAGGCATCTGCTGAATGTCCGGTCTTATTGTCATCTGAAAGAACTGGTGCATCACCGTGACTTAACTGTTCAGTTGGCTGTTCACCAGGTCAGTCAATGGTCGCTTTTACTGACAGAAACCACCCATCATGCACCTCTGAATTCACAGCCAAGATATCCTTCAAATCTATGATGTGGGAAAATAGCAGAGCTTCTACTTTTTTTCAATGTAGGGGGTTACAGTAAGATCAGACCCATATCAAGGCTACCAAATGCCTAAAGAAAAGGAATATATTTTTTGATTTTTAACTAGATACATTTCTTATAACAGTATTTTGTATTTTATTTTCATTCTGATAAGCAAGTATTGTGCCATGCACCTTTGGGTGCAAAACATAGCTATTGTTAAATGTGTTGATATTTCAACTATTTATCCATTAGTTTTAGCTATTTCTTCTTCTGGTTAACTAGGTTCCAAGGACTCTCAACTGCAGCATGTTGTGTTCAGGTTCAGTCAGCTTATTATGGCTGGGAGTTCATGGGTTATTTTGTCAATAAATATGCTGAAGATCAGCCTCATACCAATTTATTATCCTATTTTTGTCCTGATTATCTTCTAATTCTCCTTTGTCCGTCTGTTTTGAAGGTTAAAGGCGGAGTATGTTTATAGAGAAAGATTTTTGGTATTTTGCACAACATGTGGGCGAAAATGTAGAAGAAGAAGGAGAGTGTCCAGGATAGTGTTGTGCTGTTTGGTCTGAGTCACTTAGTTTCCAATTTACAGAGGCTGGACTGCACATGAACCCTGGATTTTTTTTGTGCACAAGCAGAACTGACAAATAGTGGACTATGAGGAGAATTTGTCCAAAAATGTGTCTGTAAATTTAACAAGAAGTGTACCACATTACAATCACTGACTGCCCCTTTAAGTGGTGAATAGTCCACAAACAACCCTTTTCACTTTGAGTAGCAGGTGATTTTCCAACTCCTCTCTTTGCTAGTGTCAATATAACAGAATCAGGTGTACCCCGTGGTGTTGAGGAAGCTGTCCCCCGTGATGCAGTCTCTTGATGTTGCTGAAGGAATGAACCAGAAAGCCCGAGCACAGCTCCCGTCAATCTGCCGCTCAAACCCGTAGTCGCTGTTTGGGTTGGAACAACAAGCACAGAAAAAGACACTCTGAGGAGCTAGCAAGATTACTTATCATTCATTTGAAATATCAAATATAATTACTCAGCCTAAGCAGAATAATAAACAACAAGTACATGTTAACTGTAGATAGAGGTCTTGGCTCGGGAAAACTTTCCAGCATCTGAGATTTGATGTTTTATGTATCAAACTTCTGAAGAAGAAAAAATATTTTTGTCTGTTTACACAAACCTATAATTACACTTCGGGAAAGTCAGAGTGATCTGTCAGATTATTATTTTTTTATTATGATCAGAGAAACACAGTCTCAGGAGACAGAGTTGGAAAGTTTAATAAGCCTTTTAGTCATAAAGTGAGGTGTTACTCTTGTTTAATATACTAGTCGGTGCTGTTCATTTAGCACCAGTGAGATCAGGAAGATAAAAGACGGAATGAGACAGAGTCGAGTACTACAGAAGTACAAGAAGTCCTGGCTTGAAGTGACACTTGTTAGACATACAGAAGTATGTAATATAATAATAGTCTCTAGAGTGAGGCGTTGCTTTTATTCATTATGCAAATCTATCTAAGTGCACTTCATATAAGATGCAGAAATGTACTGCAATTACATATTTGACTGCTGGGACTGAACTTCAATATTTTCATCATCCGTTATGCGTATGGTGACGATATGATTAATACCTTTTTATAAAATTGTGTTTTTAAATTAATAATTCCATGACAGTTAATAGTTGTTCAGAAAGTTTAACAGTTTTGTTTTATGTAATGCAGTTCATTACATAACAAATTATCTATATGTGATTCTGCACACATATTGTAATATACAGTCATAGAAAAAAAAATATTAGACCACCCTTTTTCTTCAATTTCTTGTTCATTTTAATGCCTGGTACAACTAAATGTACATTTGTTTAGACAAATATAACGACAACAACAAAAGCAGCTCATAAAAGTTTAATTTAAGAGCTGATATCTAGCCATTTTCTATGGTTCTTCTTGATAATAACCAAAATAATTATCCAGAAACCATGGAAAATGGCTAGATATCAGCTCTTAAATTAAACTCTTATGAGCTATTTTTGTTGTTATCATTGTATTTGTCCAAACAAATGTACCTTTAGTTGTACCAGACATTAAAATTAACAATAAATTGAAGAAAACATGGGTGATCTAATCATTCTTTCCATAACTGTATATCAAAATCAGAAAATAAGGTTTTATTTATATAGGGTACAATAATCAATTGTTTAATTAAATTGATTTATTAAGCACCTTTTAAACAAACCAAATGCACTATTTTAGTCCTTTACGAGCAACTTGCAAAAAGTAGGATGTTAAAACCAGTAAATTGGTAATAAAATAAATCATAACAATAAAAAGTAAAATGTTGATTAAAACATAAAATAACAATAAAAATTAACCACAAAGTAATAAAACACTATACAGGTACAATAGATTGAAGAGTTAAAGCAACTTGTTTTTAAGTCACAGTACTAAGTAACTTCCTTAGTCAATAGCAAGACAAGAGAAATAAGAATAACAAGTTGTAAATCATAAAATACAACTCTTCAAACACTGCTCTTGTTGTGCCTTAGGTTTGCTTCACAGACTCTGCCTCTGGAGGGATATAAAGTGTCGTGCATTGGATTTAATGAAGTGAAAACAGTAGCTGCAGAGCGGGGAACTCACCACTCAAAATCTGCCTCTGTGCACGGGCAGGAGTCTGACATCTGGGAAATATACTGATTTCTGGCCTTGACACATCGAACGTTTGCTTTCAGTTTTTGGAAGATTCTCTTCATTCCCATGATGCACACTTCGCCCTGTGATGAATAATGCATCATAAACATTTCAGAGTTTTTTTTTTCCTTTTTTTGTCTTGTACCATCCTGCTTTTATTGTCTGGCTGAGTCAAAGAGCTTCACTTGGGTATAATCAGGGAGTAGCAGCGAGATCCTCTTACCTCATTGTGTAACTGCCATGTCATGTAATCTTCAGATGTGCAGCGTTGTTGGAAAATGGACCGGAAGTCAATTTTGACAAGTTGCCACTCAGATCGATGACTGAAATGACCGAATATTCTGCAGAAAAAAAGGAGACATACAAGGTCAAAAACATCCGGTAATTGGGACAGATTTAAAAAAAAAAAAAAAAAAAAAGGAACCCCACTTTGGGTAAATTTAATGCACTGACTTTAATCCATATTCCTCTGTGAGTTGAGAAACTCCTCTACATCTTGAGCTTATGAAATCCTTTCAAACCCACATTAAATAGACTTTAGAATATTTATGTACACTTCTAAGTCTTCATCTGGGTAATATATAATTACCCGATGCAATAATTAACAAACTAGAAACACAAGAGCTCTTTCTGGTTCCTTCATATCTTACGTCATTATAAGGGTGTCCTCTCCAGGCTCCCCCAGCACCCCATCAACATAGAGCGGAGAGGAGGTGAAGCTATATTTGTCCCAGTTTCTGCCCTCATCAAAACTCAGCCTGAGGGAGAGAACAATGGTTGGATCACAGACAGACCAGCCACAAATAGAGTTGAATTCAGTAAGAAAATCCTCAGCAGAAAAGCAGTCTCACTCCTTGTTTTGAAGATTGAGTATAGTCTCTAAAAAGATGCGGTACACCCTTGGAGAGCCTTACCAAATGTGTCTAATTGGCAGAGGTGTGTGTCGGATGGCCACCAGAGATCCTCCTTGATTCAGGAAAAACACGCTGTACTCTTCCTGAAAAACCTGCAGACACGACCAGCCTCTCTTTATCACACTAGAGAAAAACTCTAGTCTACAAGCACCAATGACAACATAAGGAGCATGCATACTTACACCTACACACAAATCTAAACCACAACTGTTCTTTAGTCTCAGTTGTGTGAATAAACAAAAGCGTCAAGCGGGTGCTGCCGTCTTTGCTGATTTTTGTTGTCTTAAGCCGATGGCAAAAAAAATCCTTTTGGTTTATTTGTTTTAGAGATCAGAGATGCACATGTCTTCACAAGACTGGGTGTCAAACCTCAATTCTTTATTTCTTTGCAATTGTGGCTGTATCACCAAGAACTAAGAAGTGAGAACTGAAAGTTGGCACTGAAAGCTCAGTCAGATTCCTATTCTTTATTCAGATAATGCCTGACTAAAGTCATATTTTTTTCATTTTGTTAAGGATTTAAAATGAAGGAAAGTTCAGGGGAAAGACAGACGTTATCACATTAACTTTTAAGAAGTTCAGCACAGTAATGTCTCCATGCAGATGCTGTGTGAATAGTTTTAATGTACCTCTCTCCAGCTGTTTCCAGCATCAGATGTGATGAAAATACTGACATTATTACTGGTCAGCTCCGGTCCAACCACACCTGAATACAAAAGGTAGAAAAGAATGTTGACAAGACAAAAACATGTTTCCACTGATGTAACAAGGAACAGATGTCCAGGAAAGATTGATTTCATTTAATTTTGTTGTGGGCTGAGATAGACAGACAGAACTAAAAAGCAGATTTGACTGCATGTGCTGAGGGATACAATCGGGGAGCATCATTAAAAGTAAACAACAGCATGGATATTCAAATCAAATAATCTCCTCACCTGAGGCTATTATAATTCCTGGAGCTGAATCTTTGCTGACAATGTTTCCTGAGGTGTAAGGATTCTCTGACACATGGAGGTGGAGATGTAACGAACAGTAAGGCTGCGAAACACAAACACGAGGAGATTCGTTTACTCAAGTCAAAATGTAAAAATTGGAAGGTTTTAATACAGACCTGGCTCATGCACATTATTAAGTGTCACAATGACTGCCCTACATTTTTTTGTGATTCTGTCATTTTATTGTTAACTGAGAAAAAAAGCTAAATGTTAAACTCAGAGAAGAGCTACAGGTTGGTGTAGTGGTTAGCACTCTCGTCTCACAGCACGAGGGTCGCCGGTTGGCCTCCTGCCTGTGGCTCTTCTGTGTGGAGTTTGCACTCATGTCTGGCTTCCTCCCACAGTCCAAAGACATGCACTAATGTTCAATTGGTGACTCTAAATTGCCCGTAGGTTTGATTGTCTGGAACTATATGTCAGATAGTGTCCAGGGTGTACCCCGCCTCTCGCCCAATGTCAGCTGGGATCGGCTCCAGCCCCCTGCGACCTGAGTGCGGATAAGGATAATGAATGAATAAACTCAGAGAAGATCTGGCAGAGAGGTCTTGGAAAGACTTTTGTACATAAAAAACATTTTGTCAGAGTGGTAAATATGTTTTGGAAGTTTGTGCTTGAAGCTCAATGTGAAAGCATCCTGCTGACTCCTGATATAAATTGACACAAAAACAGAATACATCAAAAGGGTATTTTCAGTTATCATACTGGTATTTCTGCAGCTAACATATAATACAATGACATGATGCACCACAGATTAAAGACTGGATTTTCTTTTTTTATCATTGTTTTTGTTTGCTTGTTTGTCTTGTTCCTGGTGTTATCTTGTGCGTGTCATATTTGTCTATCCTGTTGATCAATTGTATTGTACAATAAAAAAAAAATGTAAAAATTAAAAAAGCCTGTTTGGATGATACAGTTTTTCGTAGGATCTTTACTGGACTAATAAAAAATGTAACCCTGTTTAGATTTAATGTATAGGTAAGAATAACCCTTATTCTAAGCCTTCTAACCTTTATTCTGTACTGTACGTACTGCACTACAATGCAGCATTTTACAATATATAGACATACATTTCAAAGACTCCTACCATAACTACTACTACAGATATATTGACATAACCTAAGTTTTACCTTTAAATTGAGTACATATACACTTGATACAATTGTGAGACAGTATCTTAAATCATTTAAAAGGTTTCTACTTTCCGACATCTTCCATGCTGTTTTGCTGTATTTGCACTCTTTGACCACAGCATGGCATGATCTTGTGTGATATTATTTGAGAAGATAAAGGAAATCCAAATAATCAGACCTATCTCTTGTCAGTGGCCCACTTACTTGTTCACAATAGACCTTGTTTCCCTGGAGATCGGTTGTTGGAGCCTGAAGAAGACGCCAATCTCTCCCCTTGTTGTATGTGATATAAGTTTTCACTTGGTTCTCAACAACTTTATTTGACAGGAACACCCCTTTAATCCCGGCAACCTGCGAACATGAGAGACGGAGAGCGACAGGGGGAAAAATAACAAAAAAGGGAGGAAAAAAAATAACCGTAAATTATTCAGACTTAAGTAAAGCTGAAGGCCTAGTTCGGAGAGGAAGAGATGTCTGAAAGTGATAGTTTTTCTGACAGGGAGCACTATTTTGGACCATCTGTAGGACTGCTGAATCAAAACAACATATGGCGCAGCCCTGAGATATTTCTTCTTCTTTGTGTTTATGTGCACAGAGATGCAGCCGCTCACATGTAGCTATCACTTGAGTTCACATTTCTCTTCCTTTTAAAAAGCACAGATCTTTGTCAAAGGAGGATTCATCATTTCGTATCTTCCACCGGTCATTGCAGCTAAATATTTATGGGCATAAAATGTGTGTGGAGGTCAGTGAGCAGTGAGAGTAACCAATGCTGATGGCTATCTTAGGTGTGTGTTTGTAACAGTGTGATGCTTTTACTGCTGGCTGCAGATGAGGATAATCTAAAGTGATGCATACATGTGCAGTCACTAGGAACTTCATAGCACATCTGTCAACACACATAAAACATGTTCAGGGCACAAGTTAAAGCTGCTATTTTCCCTGCATTGTGACTATAGGCTTTAAGTGACACTAGTGTTTCCTAAACTTCTGTATAGACGGAACGTTACCTGAAGACTCAACTACAAAATGTTTTTTATGCAGCAATGTCACATGAAAAAGATAATAAAAGCAGGCAGGAAGTGTAAATTAGAGACACTCAGATGTAGCACAAAGAAAGGCAATGTACCAACATCTGTTCCATTATAGTGAGGACATCCAAGGAATTGAGTGCAGGGTACACTTAGAGAAAGCACAGGCAGAAAATGAAGATTAACTCTTCGCAAAGTTTCAGGCTGTCTGTTGGTACTTTACTTGTCAGAGTCTCTTGTCATTTTCTCCCAAACCAGAATTTGTGTGGTGCTCTTTAGATAAACCTTCCAGTTTTGTGTGACTGTGAGTCGACCAATGAATAAAGCTAAGAGGAACTTTACCAAAGTGTACAAGTAAGAATCATTTTCATTATTGATAAATCTGTCGAAGATTATAATTTAGAATCTCTACAATTTCCGAACATAGAGAAAAATGTCCATACCAACCATACAGCACTGACCTCACATTCAGCGCTACAATATTACAATTGGCAATATTCAATATTTTCTGACATTTAATAGATTAATACATGTATCAAAAAAAATGTTTTTGAATGAAAAAAATGTTGGTTGCAGTTCCACTCTTGTCCTGACAATAAAAACCTGATATAATATAGTTGGATTTTAAAATTACAAAACAGAAAAACACTGAAATTTGAGTCAAAAATCTGACAATATATGGAGTTACTAAAATTACCATTTTTGTTTAATTATCTGTTTAAATGATGATTTTAATCAAATGTGTTGCTGATTGATTGAAAAAAAAAAGAGATTTCTTTTGAACATCTTTAAAACATGTAAACATGTTTTAGTGGAAACCTAAAGTACAAGTATGAATCTGATAATGAGAATAATACGTTCCCCTTTAAAGTATTTTCAGTGCTTATTAAATGTAAAAAAAATAAAAAAATAAAAAAAGTAAATAGTAAAGTGTAGTCGTAGTAAAGTGTGGGCAGCGTTGGAACATACAAAATATAAGCATCAGTGTAGAATTGCCCAAATAGTTTACAACATTGCCTGTATAATTACACTAATTATATAAAATATGAATCATCACAGCTGATTGCTTTCAAAGTATATATTTATGAAGGTGCCACACTGTCCTACAAATGACAGCAGTTTTAAACCCAGTGATTTGGTTTGGTCTAGCATGCCTGAAAACAAAAAAAAAACATGCCAGCACTGCCCCAGCAGCACCGCGGCCGCCTACCTCATACAGGTCTATCATGATGTTGCCCTCCGGGCCGCCGCTGCTCATCACGTTCTCCAGCATCAGGGTGAAGAACAGCCCTCTGGACTCAGACATGTACAGGTTGTAGGAATCATTCTGGTGCCAGTCCTGAATTGCCGCCACCACCTGGTTGTCATCTGAGCTGATTATCTGCAAGTCCTACATACATAAAAGTATTGTTGATGCAGACAAGGATATTAAGAGTTGATTAAAAAGAATAGACCCCAACTGATTTAACATTTGACTAATTTTATCAGCAGATATTGGTTTATCACAGACATAGCAGTATGAATTGGTATGTATATGTGGTGTGATACGCAATGATATATTCTTAATTTAAATGTCAGAAGTTAGCAAGATACCAAACATACAGCACTAAGGTTTATTTAGCTATTAATTTGTATTTATCCTTTATTTTCTTAGTTTTCATTTCTAGAATTGATTGGCAATCTAATACATTGTATGTTTAATGTATAATAATATTAAATAGTGTTTAATAAAAGTTATTTGTGCAAGAAAGCACCCTTCTGAAAACCTTTCGGTGCAAAAATCACATAGAAAGAGTCTATTTTTACTGCAGCTCAAAAATGCACTGTATAGGGGACCCTATCAGTACTGCGTGACTTTCTTTTCCTTTCAAAATTAGTCCTAAAGATCCTAGATCTGTCGGGCTCTACAAAGGAGTTCTCTTAACATAAAAGTGTGAATATCTCTAATATTAGTGTGCCCATAGTGACCACAAAGCTCAAGCAGTAAGCTACCGATTTGTCACTTCTTGACATCATTGAGTCAGGATCAGCAGCGATTAGACCTCAGGCCATGCACTAAAAAAGAAAACAGGCTACATTTAATTTTACCGAAACCCTTCTGCAGAGTGTGGCGAGGTAGGGGATGAGTGTCCTTCTGAAGGAAATTTTGACAGTACACATGGATGGATGGATGGATAGTCTGATCGAAACACTGCGGGCACTAAATCTCTCCTGTTGTTGTGACACGGTTTCTAAAACCACTAAACCACCCTGCTGTGCTTTCAGCAGATGGGATTCGGGGCAAAACACTGTTTCTCTGCAAATGCAAATGGACTCTTTTCTGCTTTAAAAAGTTCCTTTGGAGTTGACAGGAAATTGTGCAATTCCACAATCACTTTTTAAGCAAGTATCTGTTGATACAGACGAGAGGGCAACTGATTAAAACTGTGCATGAGTCCTAAGTAAACACCAGATCTAAAGATGTAATTATGCATAACTGAATCAATTTTCAGGAGGATAATAATGTGGGGAAAACAAATTAATGGATTTGTCAGCAAACATTATGACTAACTGGGAACAACCTTAGTTAAAATCAACCCTCACTAAGTCATCATGATAGCACAAAACAGCCTGAAGGAATAAAGAGTGTTTCACAGTAAAATGAATGCTGCACTTGTTCTGCTGCCTGTTCCTCTGCATGTGCTCTACTCACCAAACACTGCATCCTTTCCAGCAGTCTTACCTTTGGCAGAGTGTACTTGGGAAGCTTCATCGGGTAGAAAGCATTTCTTTTATAGGACACATAATGGACAGACTGGCCACCTACTGGCACCTGGAAAGCAATGTAGTGAGATTTGCAGTTGAATCACATTTCAGGTAAATATTCATAAACTATACTGTGTACACTGATTGCTAGCAGCATGTATCAAACAGTTAAGCTGCCATCAAAACTCAGAGTTTGCCACTAATTAGGGTGTTGTGCATTATGGCAGAGTGGAGTTGCAGTATAATACACAACATGGTGATTTCAGTTTAATGCCATCCTTTCCCAGGATAATGGCCCCTTTTAGTTAATGAAAAACACGACTGTACATTAAGATGCGATTGAATGCAGTGGTTTTACAGCTTTTAATTGTCCTTTAATGAAGCCAGACCTTGCAATAAAAACCCACCTGGATGAAAACGTATTCATCCTGAACCACCAGGGAATTAGGGATGATAAATCCAGGGAAAGGCTTGCCCTTGTTTCCATCAGAGCAATTCTGAAGTTTACAAGTTATGTACTGTGACCCTGTGGATAAGCAAGAAAATGAGTGCTAAAAATACAACAAAGAGAGAAACAAACAACCTTCTGTAGTGCACGATCAAGGTTCAGCTCTATGCCGATGGTATTAAGTCAGCCATGGAGGCAAAATTTTGGAGGCCAATCCTTATTCTCACTAATAGATAAAGTAGAGAGAGAGCTGTCCCAGTGTGTTAGCATCAGCCAAATGAGGCAGTCTCCCCAGAGACAGGGCATTAACACACGAGGCCTTATGGAAGTCCCCCCCCCCCTCTCTGCACTGTGGCCGGTGAAAAGAGCCAAGTCACAGCCCGGCCCTTGAAAAATGAATTATCTTAATCGTATGAAGACTCTCCATGCAGCCAATTCAGATGGGAGGTAAGTTTTAGCACAGCAAAAAAAAAATCAAACTCCTTTTTTAAATTAAAGTTTAGGGTTTACAAAAAAAAAAATTGCTAATTTGATGTTTAATCTGTTAAAAATTTAGACTAATCTGCTTTTCTGTGTAAGAAAAGGAGCATCATTTTATTACTCACGTCCATCAGAGATGCTGATCTCCAGGTGAATCATTCCCTGCTCTTTGTCCAAACCCAGTCGGGACCTTTAACAGTATGACAAATATGTTAGAAAAATTAGATTCCTGCTTAAGGGAAATTGTCTGTTAATAATGGCAGTGGGTAAGGATATTATCCAGGAAGGGATACACAGAAGAGATTACTTTCGGGTCTAAAAAGTAAAGTCAATGTGAAAGTATCTTAAACCATGCATTCTTTCTAATGGCCAGCAGGGGGTGACTCCTCTGGTTGAAAAAAGAAGTCTGATAATATAGATGTCCATGAGATAGTGACTCTAATTCTCACTTGATTTATCACATTAGTAAACATTTTCCAAATGATGTTCTTAATTGCTTGTTTCAAGTCTTCTTCAATACAGCATGATGTTCATTCGAGTGGTAGGACTTTAGAACTAGAACTTAGAACTGTAGAACTCTTTCTCTCCCACTGCCATCAGACTCCTAAACAGATGACAGGAGTCTATAATCATGGTCTACATCATGCAACTGTACTTGACTGTTACATTTTTCTTTTCCTTCAGTTTGCACAGTTGCACACTACTTTGCACTAAATGTATGCATGTATAGTTTATTTCTATTGTGTTTTTGCACATGCTGCCTTTAGAATTGATTTTGTTGTGTTATTTTATCTATTCTATACTTAGATCTCTTATTGTTAGGCACTCATTGTGGACAGCAATTAAAACATTTGACTTTACAGGGAAACATGTTTACTTACTCTGCATTTGACAATAAACTTCTTTGGACTTTGAGAGAACTCTTACCAAGAAAAAAACATATAGTTTTCACAAAAATTTTGAACAGTTCTTTCAATCAAAACTAAATGTAGGTTTGTCCGCCATGTTTCTCCACAATATGACGTCAACTTGGCAAGTTATGTACCAAAATTAACGTAGACTTTCTGAGTTGTTGAACGGGCATTAACGTAAGGTATGAACAGCTGGTGCGAACCAAGTCCTGAGAGGTAAGTATTCAGAATTTCACAAGAAAATGTAGACTAATTATTTTAAACCATATGTTTATACTTCTTATCTCTTTTATCATCTTGTGATTCCTCAGATTTATCTAGAAACACTCTGTTCTGACAGCCAGGTTACGAACCACTGATTTAGGTTATGCTTCATGCAGTGCCTGTACATATAGCACATCTGGTTACAAAGCATTTGTCTTGTAATTTTAACTTTCTTGTTATTCATTTTGAAGATCAGGATGCTTAATAAGGCATCGAGGCAATCTATCAACTATTTTGCTGCTGTCCCGAGGGGTATTAGAGTGATGCTTTGTAAATAATTACAACAGAACATTAAAAAGACTGTTTACACAAGAAGTGCATTTAGCTCATAGATTCTTCAATATTTGTGCTTCAGATTAGATTTTTGAGTTTTTAAGAGGAGGGATGAGAAATACAGCTATGATCTTAACTGTCCTCTCCGGAGCAATAACACAACAACCTTATCTATAAACACAGCCTAACACACACTTGACCTGCACTGTACTTTATGGGTAAGGTGCACTTAGCCATTTCATTCACTCTCAATAGAGATTCTTCATGACGTGCAGAGCGACAGGAGTGACCACTTGTTGTATTAATAGCAGCTGTTGTGACAGAAGATGGGTTTCTTCTCATTTTCCACACCGTGTCTGAACTATAATATAAAAAGCCCCCATCCTGCTTCCCTCAGCACTCTGTAATTGCCTCACAGCTCCATCTCTTTTAATGGACTTTCTGTCAAATACTTCATCCAATTCTATCAGTGAACAGCAGCGCTTGCTCTTAAATAAACCCCTGCAATGTTACACACTGTTCTCCCATAACTAACACACACCAGTCTGTCTGTCTGGCGAGGCTCGCGGTTAACATGCTTATGTAAATCACGTTTGTTAGATTTTTTCACATAAAATGAGCGGTGCAAGATGTGATGAAAGATATTCTTTCATATTTGATCTCTGTGTTCTGGCTGACTTATTCCCTCGAAGATAAAAGGGAGTGCATATATGAACATCAAGGTTTTTGATTGATCATCTCGTAAGCTCCAACTTCAGATTAATGCTAAAGAAATTTCAGACACCATTGTCCTTGATTAGCATAGAAACTCAAACTATAAATAATGTGATTGTACCATATATATGCCTGACTTGTTAAAATGCCTTATACATAATTTTGTATGAACATTCCTAGGTTAGTTAGGCAAAATCTTTATTTGGTATGATTATTTTATTTGCAAAACAGCCTGCGGTGTGATATTTATAAGCTCAGGGAAAACTGTTCCTGATGTATGAGGGAAGATGGCCTGTTGGTTTGGTGCAAACCTAAATTACAAACATATATTCTCTCATGGAAAACAGCTAGAGAGTAAAGCCTTATGTGAGGCACAATTTAACTAAAAGTCAATGATTTCTGTGTTCACAGTTGAGCCCGGATACACAACCCTTAGCCACAGAGAAAAGGTTTAATTGTTTCCCTGAAGAAAAAGGTCTTTGTTTGTTGTGTGATTAAGTCGAGAATGAAGTTGACAGATTGTGTGTTATTGCTCATTATCTGATGATTTAGGAGCTGCACTTTTTATTAATGTGTGTGTCCTTCATTTCTGATTAGTTTCTCTGGATGAATGATTACAAATATTCAGTCATTTTGGTGACTTGAAAGTCCACATGGGCTGGGGATTTGTATGCGCATGACAAAACAAATAACAAAACTAACCACACAGTAGAGAGACACTAACTCTTGTGGAGGTTATAGATTACTCTCTATAAAAAATGAGGGTCATACATCCACCCTTTTTTGAAGGTAAAACCAGCCTCATTAAAAGGACAGTTCACTGCAAAATCAAAAACATACTTTTCTCCCCTTAATGGTAGGTTCATGTAGTCACTACAATAATTCTAATATACAGTCATGGAAAAATGATTAGACCACCCCGGTTTTCTTCAATTTCTTGTTCATTTTAATGCCTGGTACAACTAAAGGTACATTTGTTTGGACAAATATAATAATAACAACAAAAATAGCTCATAATAGTTTAATTTAAGAGCTGATATCTAGCCATTTCCATGGTTTTCTTGATAATGATTTTGGTTATTATGAGCTATTTTTGTTGGTATTATATTTGTTCAAACAAAGGCGTTAAAATTAATAAGAAAATTAAGAAAACAAAGGTGGTCTAATAATTTTATCCATAAATGTAGTTGCTATGAAGCTGCTCAAAACAAGGTCTGTGGATTAGCTTGAGTAACTGGGTCATGATTTCTGGAAAGAGACTTTAATGTTGAGTTTTTCAGATGTATTTTTGTGCACCACAAGCAAAATGCCAAATAGTCAAATTATATTCAAGATCATTTTCATTTTGGGGTGAACTGTCGCTTTATAACTGGGATGGACAGTTCTAGAAAAGGCAAAAAAAAAGGCCAGAATTTAAAAAGATACGTCCCTACAGAGGCATTCATTTTAATCACTGTGATCATGATTATGAACCTGATGCCGTGATAAAGCAGCAATTCTATCAGAATTCCTGTTTTGTCATTTAAACTTTTAAACTGGACCTATAAAGCTCTTTGAGATGACATACTGTGATTCAAGGGTCTAGCTAGCTACATAAACATGAAATTGAATTTGCCACAGCTGTGAGCCTTTGGCAACGATTAGCAGAAACCTTAACTATTAGCAAAGTTGTATCGCCATCTCTCAAACGGATCACTGATATTGACACGTGTTTAATCAGGTTTATTGTCAGACTGTTGATGCCAATGCTGGAACAGCAACTTTTTCTGCAGGATTTTTTCATCATTGAATAAGTCTTTCACCGTCTGAGTGGCCCATGAAACATTTAGACCCATTGCTTTTACTACTGAATGCCAAACCAGGCTAGGTTTTTAGGGAGAAAAATAATTTTTCTTTCTTACTTGCAGCATAATATAGGATACTAAGCATCTAGTTTACATATACAAGTACAGATTAATATTTAATCTGCTGCATGCAATTTGCTCATGAAAATTTGTTTGATCATTGCTGGAAAATGACAGTATTACAAATCAAATCAGATCCAAATATTATCAGGTTGTAATTGATTCAGTATGACAACTGATATATATTTCACAGAATCAGCTCTGATGATGTGGCAGAGAGTTTCTGGGTGTCTCTCAGAGTGTTTTAGCGTTATTAGCTGTTGGGTGCCGGTACAGGGATTATGGCCCAGGATAAATGTTTAATTTCTAATGGTTTTTATAGGTGTTGGCTACAGAATCCCTTTCACACATAGAACTAAAGAAGCAGGACCACTGATTAATCAAGGAGGTTGGAGTGACCTACAGTACATGGTTTTGCAGGGAAACACAATGACTACCAACATTAACAAGAATAATACATTGATGATCAAGTAGCTATTAGACCAAACAAATTATGATCTCTTGTTTAAAGCTGGGGCAAACAGGTTTTATGACAGGCAAATATTAACCTTTCAGCATGTTATAATTCAAGTTATCTGAGAGAAAATTATACTGAAATCTAGCCTGTGATAGGAGATAGGAGCAAATCACTGTCAAAGGGTTATCATTAAAAGCTGTGTTAATGCATCAAAAACAATTAGTGGCTATAAAAGAAATTTGTGTTAACACGTTGTTATTGCATTAACTCTGACAGCCTTAAATGCTACCAATTCTCAAAATTTCATGAAATTTTAAAAGCACACTTGTTAATAGTGTAAAATCTGACTCAATAACATGAATGTTTTTGTTGATATTACTGTAAATGAGCTGCCGACTGATGAGAAACATGCAATATTAACGCGTAACGCATCAGTATTCACTATCTGAAAAACTTGTTAACAGCAAAGATATAAATATAAACAGACATATCTTATAGAGCATGTAAATATGTACAGTGTCGGCATTCCCCTGCTGTGAACAGAATGCTAAAAATGCATGCATTTTAATTATTTAATGTATAATTGTTCTGTGCTTGTCTATTATTAATAGTGTTTTTGGAGCATGTCTAAATATGTGGAAATATTGCAGCATTTCTCTCCTAGAAAGAGAAACTGTCTGCAAATGACTGATGGTTGATCTCACCAGTAGAATCTGTTGGGGACGACGCTGTCTTGCACAAGCTGCCATCTCCTCCCAAATTCAACAGAGACATAGAGCTGAAAAATGAGAGGAATGCATTAACCAAATGAGTTACAGTATAAAGAATAATGTTCCAAGTCAGAATATCCAAGAGAATAACCCCCTGATATATGTCTAACTGTATTATCAAGCAGCTGTCAAGATTTGTAGATTTTGCGGTGTCAATGTGTTGATGTTGTTTTGAATATTGCACTACTGAGTGCATACTTTGTGAAAATCCATCAGTGTTTTTTTCCTGTAAAAAAAGTGTGGTGATACTCTGAAGCCAGAAATAAAAATAGAAAATTGTGAAGATTATTAATTCTGATGCCTCGGAAAAGAGGTGAGAGAGAGAGAAGGGTGGCAGACAAATTGGGCCTCTATATTAAAATCAAAGTGTCTCCTTGTTACAGTAACTCAGCAGGATTTCGGCCTAATTGGTGTTAGAAAATCACTCATTTAACTGTCATTGTAGTCGTTTTATTCCATAAAGCCATTAGAGTCCCTTCTACTGCAAATCTGGACTTGTGTCCACGCATTCACAATGCCTGTCATCTTCCCATAATGATCGAGCAAGCATCTTAAGCTTGCAGCTTTACAAGGATAAGCAACATCATTTTGACTCATCTGAGAGCTCAAAACTTTTAAAGGACATGACAATCAATAAATGTAAAATGAAACGCAGCTAAGATTAATTTCAGCAAAAACACATCAAATTTCGCTTTACAAAGCCGTACAGAATGACCTGGGGGCAAACTTCTCGAGTGCGTCTTTATTTTGACCTGTGGACGCTTCCCAGCGAGGCTTTCATCTTCCTCCCTGCACCATTTATCTCACTTCTCAGACCTTGACTGTTTTTCTCTCAGAAAATCAAGTCTTCCAATCGCAGGCCAGGAAGGCCGAGTTTGATGTCTGTGGTGTTGAGTAAAGCAGACAGCAGGGTTCTCACACGTAGTAATGAAGAGTGTGTGTTTATGCTCGCAGTTGTGTGTTTGTGTGTGAGCTTGTGGATTGTTTGGCCGCGCCTTCCTTGTTAACTTTCCCCTGTGTTTTCTGGGACACATCAATTCGGAGTTAAAGCCTGCAGCCAGACCTTCTGACTTGTTTAGGGGAGCAGGTGATCAGCGGCTTCTATTTCAGCAACTGCAGCCTTGGCTTAAGTGGCAGGTGTCTGCACTCAGGAAGACCGTGTCCTGAAAGCAAGCTGCTATTATCAAAATGAATGTTTTCGACCATGACAACAATCTATGTTTTGCATCATTTTATGGAGATGTTAATTCTGTTGTGACCCAACAGGATTGTGATATACATGGATGGATTACTGAATGGGCCTACTGGGCACAGGCCAAGGAGCCCTGAGCATCAGGGGCCCCTGAGCCTTCACCTGCAAAACTACTAATAATGCCAAAAGAACATAACAAGACACAAAAGAAATACAAAGACACAAAACAACCACCAAAACCACCACCAAATGACTACAAAGACACATAAAATGACAAAAAGCAAACACAAAACCATGGCTAAGAGACAAAAAATGACCAGAAAAGACACAAATTGAGCTCAAAGAGTCACAAAGAAACAAAATGACCAAAGACAGAGTTTGACTACAAACAGACACAAAAAAATATAAATAAATTAAAAATTAAAAATAAATTGACTATAAAGAGACAAAAAGTGACCAAATAAAGGACTGAAAAGAGACACAAAAATAATGCTAAACGAATGCAAACAGACACAAACTGAACGAGAAAGACACAAAATGACTTTGCAGAAACACAAAATACCATAAATAATAAAAAGTTATGACTACAAAGAGACAAATAGCTACCAGGAAATACACAATATTACCACATAAGATTCAAAATGACTACACAGAGACACAAAAACTTCAAAAAGATGCATAATGATTACTTAGAGACAGTAGAAGAGTACAAAAATAGCCATAAACCATCACGATGTCTGCTTTTGTTGCTCCTATGTAGGAGAGATGGTGGGAACTTTTGTATGTCTGTGTCCAGGGGATTATTGTCTCATAACTCGCCCATGGGGATAATCATATAGAGCAAAAGACTCACACAGAGCAACATGTCTATGATAAGCAGCAAGTGTACTCCACACAACAGCCCTTATTCAGCAGCCAGACATTTTTATTTTTTTTCTGTCACACTTTCAGTTTTTATTCCAGCTATTTCATGCCACTTGACAGCTACACGTTACCTTTTGGTCGTGGCTGTAAGCCAGGATCCAGTCCTCCTGCTCAGGGTGAAAAAGCAGGCTGAGGATATCAAAGGCTAAGCTGTGTTTCTGATAGGTCGCCCCCTCGTCAAGGCTAATGAGCAGGCTGCTCTCCACCTCCGGGTCGGTAAGTAACATGATCTGAGACGAGACAAGAAAGGAGACGGGGGAATCAGCGGCCCACCTTGACAGCATCCATTCCGCAGGGCTTATATGTACTTGCACGATGTGCTGCTTGGAAGAGACACATGGTGCACACTCCTGCAGGGCTGCTACAGTATGTAGTGAAAATGGGGAAAAAAACTACACAGTGATTTTAATTAGCAATATCAATTTATTCAATAAATAAATAAATTAAAGATACATGTGGAAACTTGCCTTCCTTTTGTTGTTCGGGCTAACGTACAAGTAGCTCAGGATGGTTTTCAGCCCGACTTTCTCATTAAGTTTCTCATATGTGGTCCCATAATCAGTTGACCTAAAATTCAATTATAAGGATAAAGCAAAGTGGTGAGTAGAAGAGAATGGAGAAACACCTTCTAGTTAAGATGCTGATGGTATCATTAAGCATATCAGGCAAGCAGAAAATTGCAACAGCAGAAGTCATGAAGCAATTTGCTAGATGAATGGAGATTTTTTTAATTATCAAAATAAACAAGAACAAGAATATCCTGTGTAGGATACATAGTGACGGGATGAGGTTTTGTAATCATTATTATTATTGATGCTTTGGGGGTAAAAACATCATTCTAAAGTTTGTGAGGTTCATGTTGAATAACTCAAATGGAGGATTGGAGGACATATTTGCCTGTTGGCTGAAAAAAAAAAGCTTTAAAATATTTTTGACACTTCTCCAAAACCAGAGATAGCCCATTCTAAAAATATCAACTGTCCTCCAAAAATGGCACTGCTTTGCTGACTTCGTTTTATCTTTATATGAATTGTCACCAGAATAAAGCTGGTCCCTGATGCTTGGTGACATTTCAGAAATGAGCAGCCTTGGAATGTTTCATAAAATTAAATGAAAGAGGTGCATTTTAGGATTTCTGGCTTTTTTATATACTTTTAAACAGCATTTATTATTAATCATTTAACCATTGTGAATTGAGGACATTGGCTGTACTCTACACAGATCCTAATGCTTATGTGTACAAATCATGCACTGCAAAAGAGGGGTGTCTAAAAACAAGATAAAAACACTCAGTCTGAGGGAAATTATCTTACTGCATGATCATTTCACTTGACAAGATGTCTTGAATTAAGATTGTTAAATCTAGAAATAAACATGTTGAACACATACGAAATTAACTCTTCAAACAAGATAGATTATCTAACACTTCTAAAGTTTATTTATCTTGGTAAGAAACAAATAATAACTTGCAAAATCAACCATTTATTTCTTCTGATCTGAACCAAAACTGGGTATACAGATTAAGTAATACAACTTACACACAGCACAAAACAGTGCACTGTGCAGCACAACTGTTCTTGCTATAGTTTCAGACTAATGCAGTTGTTATTTTCACAACCAATGCCCATGTTGTGTAAACAGTGTATCTACTGACCGTGTGGGTTGCTATCTGATGGCCGCTTTTCCTGCTATTCAAAGGGCGATTTGCTCAGATAGTAAGATGCGCTTACATAGGCAGTATCACAACATGTGTACACTCTGCTTGTTAGTTTTATCTGTGCTTTTGCTCATAGGAAGATAAATGGAGTTGTTGATGGGAAAGAAGATCGGAGACGGTGGAGACACAAAACTACTAGCTTCTCCAGAATACAGAATCCAAAAATGAAATAGCAATGCACCGGGTTCAGGCACATCAGACTTTTAAATGAAATAGAAGATGACCCAAACACACCAACGATTAATGAACAGACTAAATAAAAAACCCTTTGCCAGTTGTGCCTTGTTTTGCAGCCATACTGTGCACCGGTTTACTAGTAAAGCTGAAGTTACTTGTGCCATGCCCTTTAGACCAAGTGCTACAGATGTTTTAAATAAGGCTGCAAACATGCAATAACTGATATTGTTTTGGCCATCATCAAACATCATCATGTATTGGAGTTGTGAGATAAATGCAAGTCCAATAGTAACTCTCTTTTAATTTTGTTTTTGTTCTCCGCCAACTCCACTATATCTGGTTCTTTAGTTGCTAAATGTTCACCAGCAAGTCGATATCTGCTGCAATAATAATGAGCTGAAACTAATAAAGCTTTCACGTTGTCATTTGATACTTTATTATAAAAACATTTTAACAGCTGCTTTAATGAAGGTTAGAAAAAAAGGGAATGACCAAAACATATAATTCTTTAGATATTTTATAGGCCATGGAAAAAGAAATACATATTATTTCGTCAGGAACAGATAAATAAAGGTATTCTTTGTTATCCTACACACAGTATTGACGTTATGTTAAATTATACAACAGAGGTATAAACTACTGTTAGAGTTCATATAAATAATTTGTTTCCACACCTTCTAAAATATCACATTTAAGGACTTTCCCTCAAATTCAAAGGCTCCAACATGGCACAGTCTGAGACGTGAATCAAGGTTAATTACTGTTACAACACTGAGAATTTCCTCTAATGAGAACCAGCAGGCTTTACAGTGCCGTCCTGTGTGATGCTTCAGCAGCATGACTCGTCAAAGCCACTGCGCCCATGGCGTGCACTTCTATTGATTTTCTGCAGGCTGTGCACTGGGCCATATGGATGCCCCACTGATCCTTAAAAAGCCAGACTTTGTTAATGTCTTTGGCGAGCCACGAGTCCTGGATTTTACATTTTCCAGGCACGGCTGAAGGTTTGCTTAACACTGGCTTTCTCACTTGCTTGCAGCTGTTTAACCTGCATCATCAACTTCAATCACTCATGCGAGCACCTGACTGTCTTTCTCGAGGCAGGTGGTGCATGAAACAATGACGTAACTGCAAGAGACACACATGGAGAATGCAGAATATAGCCTACTTCTAACCTTCAGTAAAAAAAACATCGAAAATATCAGGAATAATTTCTATTCTTGCATGTAGCAATAGCATGTCTATTTTCCCTCAAAATCACAAACTTTCAAGGATTTAAAGGACTTGTGGGAACCATGTACATGTATAAACTCTAATAACAGAAATCTAAATAAACATATTTAATTTTAGTGAATCGTTTAAAGTGGTATAACCATTATTCGCAGATAGATAGAACCTAAAACGGCACTGTATTAAACCATGTTTTACAGCTGGGGTGTTTAAGACTCCAAACAGGAGTAATGTGTCTATTTCTGTAGTGGATTTCTGAAACAATCAGTTTGAAATCATCAACGTGTAAAACCAGACGGGAGATCTTACCTCCATAAAGAGCTCTCTGTCACTCTGCCAGTGTTGAAGTCATAGAACTTCGTCAACATGAGGATCACCTACGAAACAGATCAAACAGATTACTAGCTTCAGAGGAGTGGTATCATCTGTTTTTGTGAACAGCAGCAATAAAGTGTCACATAGTGAAACCAAAAAAAGCAGAGCCTTCTTTGCACACAACTTTAAAGCTTCCTGACAGACACAGCTTTATTAACAAACAAAAAACAGTGACGGCATGTCAACACCGCCGTAATGCTCATGCATATTCTGACCACATATGCATGCTATAATGGTATCTCAGACCCAGTAGACTCCCAGCAAATGCTACCACTGGTACTCTATGACTAAATGAATACATAAGTCAGCAGTATAAGTCATTTCGGGCACAGAGGGACAGACCTCATAAATATCACAGACATCTTTTTGAAGAGGACCATAAAAAGTGTCAGTCATATCTGGTTTACAATACACAGGCCTTCGCTTAACATACATAAAAAGCTGTAGATGTATAAATTACATCAGATATTTATAAATGGCTCAATGTGCACATTTCTATTTAGCTCGGTTTAATTTTGAGAACCTAAATCAAAGACTGTGTGCATGTCATTACTGATGCATAAAACCATGTTTACGTACATTTCACTTGCTATTTCCCTTTTTCACAGTGATGCATTATATAAGTTAAAACTGCAAATATTATGATAACTTTCATCTGAAAAAATGCATTTTTCCGCAGTGATGTTTAATAAAATCTCAACAGTCCCTGACACAAAAGCAGTTGTTCACATTGTGTCCTTCACCCTCAACACAAATGAATCACTCAAGCCGTGCCCTGCACACACTGTGCAATCGTAAAAATCTGCAGATCATATAGCTCTCTGGGGAAGCGTCTCTGGGCATCTTTTCATAGCTATCCTCTAATTATCGAGTGTTATGAGTGTTTGGGGTAACATTCTCCGTAACAAGTAAGAACTCCATCATGTAAACAAGAAACGTGAGGTTTTTTTTTAAAGCTTGCTTGTGTAGGGTGTAGACATTTTAAATAGCAGTCATTTTCTCAGCTTTTGCTCATATCAAACAAGTCAATGGTGCTCACATCTGCATCAAGTAAAAGCCTCTTTGAAGCTCGCTGTGACAGACACACACTGTGCACACATAAGGCACTTCCTGGTCCCTCATGTACCGTTGGTTGCACCATTTAGCTGGAAAAACAATTGAAAAATCTAAAGTATAGTTTGTTCGTCATTTTTTATATAACTTTTTTTTTATATACTGTACTGGTGCAACACCACAAAACACAATAACAATGACGTATTTATGAATACCAAACAACTTTATATGTATTCCATCCTTAATATAGCCTTCTCAGATCTGATTCTCTTAATTGAGAGTTAATTCTCATATCAATAAACTCAATCACCAAAACCAGTGAAATCTAATCAAATGTGTTTGAGGTTGCGCATGTGCATATCTTGTTGCAGAGTACCGGAGCCTTATAATCAGCCTAATAATCCATTTGCTATCAAAGAAAATCCCCTGAAATGAAAAGCTATAAACAGATGTTTCCTATTTTTTCTTCCTTAAATAATCATGCAATTATTAAAAGTTACTTATTAATTCTCTGTTGATCTACTAATTGAAAAATAATGCAATTGTTTCAGCTCTAGCATGAACTATCAAACTATGCTAAATTATGCTAATGTATGTATTCTATCATTAACACCTCTCCTCCTCTTCCTCGACAAGCACAATATCTCATTTTAGATCTTGTGAATATTAAATCAAGCACCACAAGTTGCTAAGGAACTTCCTGCTGTTAATGCAATGAATTTAAACTCCATAGTTTTGCTTTATTTCCTAATTATCTGCCCTCTTTGTGAATAAGCTGACTAAGAAAACTCTGACTCTGCTATTACTTTGTGCTGAATGTATGAAATCTTTAATATGAGCGCTAGTTCAGAGATAATCCATGTAGCTTGTTATTAGTATGGTACCAGGTGTCCAGGCTGGGTTGCAGAGATTTATGGTCTTCCAATAAAACGGCCTTTATACCTTCCAAAAGTCATACCCTCATGGACACTGTCATACGCAATAAAACAACCAGCAGCGGTCTGAAAATTAGGACAAAATATATCCCCCATTCTGTATGGCAATTAACTTTATGCATTTGCTTGGGAAGGATCCAGGATCGCAGTCAGATATAATTTGTATCCAACTTTGCCGGCTGGAAAAGTTTTCTGTGTTCTGAGGGATGTTGAAAGTGAAAGGTGAGGCCCCACGGCTGCAGTTAACGCATCAATACAATGATACAATATTCACTTTGTAGATATTTCTGTGTGAAACAGGTGTTTGAAGTTCAGCATGTCACATAAGCCATTAAATAACTATTTGGAATCACTGGACGAAGGCTATTCCTTTTAATGCTTACACCATACACCGGATAATGGCAGAACTTTCCCTTTGAATTTCAACAAAGGTGTCACATTTAATGCCAGCCACCATGTAGTGCACAGCCCATTAGACTGCAGTGGCACCAGCATACCTCCAAACTGGATTACTTGACATCCAAGAGCAAGCAAATTGATTTTTCAACCTCTAATCCTTTGTAAATCTTAAACCTTGGAGGTAAATGGACTGGGATGAATTTGATCATTATGTAAGAATGAATGGAGCTTAATGGCGACTTAAAGGGCTTAGGGTGGAGAGATTACTGTTGAGAAATGAAGGTGTTGCATGGAGAGGAGAAGGGGGAATTCTGTTATTGAAGGATGAACACCTGAGACAAATGAAAGGAGCCACAGAATACACATTACAATTCACTCCCACTCTCACCAGCCCGTTGATCCAGCCTTATCAGCTGTTGGGATTAAGTTGCCTCATCAATAAAACTGTCATCACATTTAGCCCTGCAATTAAACAGATGGATGATTCCATAAAAGCAATTGTTACAGGAGTTACTGACTGGAATATTAATAATAAAGACAAATATGACATATCAAAAACTGGTCACACGTCAGGAGTGTTCCCCTGCCTTCTGCCCAATGCCTGATGGGACGGCTTTTAACCTAAACAGGAATAAGCAATACAAATTAAAAAGTTTGCATGTTTTTCTTTTGGAGATATTTTCTGGTGCTTTTCACTTAAATACTTCAGGCCTTGACAAACCTGACGACCAATGTCGTGCCGTTGTAAGCGCCAGTGACCCTAGTTTTTGTCGTAGTCTTGCAGTTTTGGCATTTATCCGACCTTTGTAGCAGCTTTTTTCAGTTGATTGAGTATGTTGAATCTGCATCGGAGCCCACCGGTAAGAGAAATAATTTAAAGAAACAGAAATGAGGAAAGCAAGCAAACGGCCAAAGTCAAAAGGGCACAAATTTTTTCTCTCTTCATCTGGTAATTTCAAAACACAAATATTTTTACAACAACATGGCCATCTGGAATTAAGCAAAAACAAAAAACATTTTCCCACCTTACTCAAGTGGGATCTAAAATTAAAGTTGCAAGCCACAAGTCAGTCGTATTTGCTGAGCTCGTGTTTCGTTGCTCTGACAGATGCATCTGGTTACTTTTCTATTCAGACAGATTTTCACCCATTCTTGCCCTAGGCGAGCCAATCATTACCCTTTATATAACATGGAGTGGGTTTGATACAATGACTGGCATCCAGTGCAACTCATGAAACCCAGATCAAACTGTCAAACTAAGCAGCACTGATCAAATTTCAAACAAGATTCATGGTGTGAAATAGAAACACATTTTAATGTACTGCTTAGCAGTTTTTTGAGAAACTTTGTGACCCAGCCACCATGTTTTTCCCACTTACGTCGCTCAGTGCTACGTGACAAAATCTGTTGCTGTGATTGGTTCTAGGTCTATTCAGAGGAATTTTGGTCTGTGCTTGTTGGAAATAGACCAAATCTCAAATGTGTATTAGGGTGCATCTTCTCCATTTTCTGACAGTTGATATAAATAAAACTGATTATGTCAGCTTTCATTATAAATTAGAATTTTACATTTTCAGAGGACAGAGTAGATTTTTGTGCCATGATTATTTTCAATTAGCGTTAACTGGTAACATTATATGTCACACCGAAGGCAAAATAATTGGGAGGAGAAGGGTGAGAACACCTGCCGAGATGTTAACACCATGGAAGTGTTAACAATGTGGCAATGAACGCCTTGCAAGAATTTTTTTTTAAAAAGGAAAAAAAAAAACACACACAGCTAAGCGAGCAAATTCAAAGACCCCAGGGGCCAGCATAACATAAAGTATGAAACTCCACTTGATAAAATCACCACATTAAACAGCATCATTTAACACCTTTAATAAAGAAAGAATTGTCTATTTCTATTACATTGTTTATGGCCCTGCGACTCTTTCCGCAGCAACAAAAGCCTGCAGGAAAGCACATCATCGTATACTTCAATACCACCTCTGTGAGACACGTAATGTACAGAGGCTTTTGTCTGCCACATCAATTTATATCACTTCATTAACAAAGGCAACATTTCCTCGTAGGCCAGATGTTGTGATGAAGCTAGGTTGTTTGAAGTCAGAGCTGTTGGCTTTCACTTGGATAGCAGGTCACCACAATCATGAATTATAAAGCAGCTTCACAATATCACTTTGCACAAAAAAAAACAACTATTGGTGCCATAATAAAACCTGATAGACAAACACAAGGAGGAGTGAAATCACAGTGAATAAAACATTTTCAGTCATTCTTCAAGCACTTGAGGTGAATTAATACGACTGGAAGTTTTAAAAACATGTGATATTTGAAGTAATAAAGTTCAGCTGCAGCGTGACTGATGGCAACATACTGTTACGTTGTCAGACGGTAATACCACTGATCTGTAAACATCAAATAAACAGCATTTTAAACGGACAGAGAACAAATACTCCGTGTTAGAGCTACAGCTTTCAAGCAGAACAGAAAGCGTCTGACTTTATTGGACTCGTCATGTCGAGACAACAGCCCTGTGTGGAAGTAGCAGCTTGGTTGACAAGTCATCTGAAACGGCTTTTCTTTGGGCTTCTGTTCCCGCATCATTTGCTTCTTCAACATAAATGAAAGTCAAGGGTAGTTCAGCAGCGAGGCTACGGCGGCCTGCTGAGCTTGGAAGCTTCAGTGTGCACGAGGGGGGGGGGGGGGGGGGGGGGAGGGGGTCTGATCAATGCAGGCGAGATTAGAAAGCGAGAGGGTAGGTTTTTCAACCACACCAAAAAGTTGTGCCCACTGAGAAAGGATGTTTTTTTCTAAGCCACTTTTAACTCTTCGGCACTCGTTTGAAAGTGCTGAGCACGATGGTAGAAGATTAGTTGCATGTTGACAAACTAAAAGCTCCCCGGACTCTTTTATGAATTCCATTTTCTCTGACATAAATGCAGTAAAACAGCTGATTAGATGAATATGCTGGGCAAAGATTTCTCTTACCCATATGTCTCCGTATATGCTCAGCAACAGTGTTTGAAACCTCCTGTTTTGGCATCACTATAAATCTAAAAAGGAAACTTCAGTGAGTAAATCAAAGTTAGGGCTTTGAATGCAAGGCTTTTCTTACAGTAGCCAGATGGTGTAACTCATACTGTATGAATGAGTAATGCAGGTGGCTACTGTAAAATGAAAGACTTGTGAAACACAAAACAAGGTAGGGACTGAACAATGGCCAGATAAAAATATAACAGCAGCAACCAAGCAGCGTTTCTGATTCATAGTTGGAGTACTAAGACGATGACTGTATTGGCTTTAATTAAACACAGCAAACGGCTGATGACTTGAAAATACATTTCAAAACATACTGCAGCAATTAGAGCTGGAAAATATGGCCAAAATCTTCTGTCCCAATATAGGTTTAGTCAATTTACGTATATCTTGATAACGATAATCAAGTTTCTCTCATACTACAGTTTATAAAGAGTCCAAATGAAACATGACGTGCATGTGAATTTTATCCTCGACAAATAAAAAGTATGTAAGTATTTTATCTTAATTGAAAACTTTAGAGCAAGCATAACATTTGTAAGTGAAATTATAGAGAAACAAATAAATATTTCCAGGAGATTAAAGGTTGTGACTAGAAGGCTTCCAGTTGGAGTCCAGTTTGTTCATTGCATTTGTGACGACCCCTCCCACTTTGCCTACCTGTTTACCTTTGCTTTTTGTGACAGGTACTGGGAGTGGTTAGGAGGGTAGAGTGGGAGGGTCGTGATTGTACCTGCCCATGTGGGCTGGGCTCCCCAGAAGGCATAAACGAGGGCCTTCTGCAGAGCTTCACCCTCTCTCAGCAGGCTCCAGGCCCAGCAGTGTGGCTTCCTTTGTTTGGTTTGTCGCACCATACAACACAAACCTCACCATATTTTCCACGCATCGACACACTGCTGACATGACTGACTCTTTTCTTACCTACACACTCCACTCATTTGTAAATAAGTTAATTAAACTATGTTAAATAAAATTAGACTTTTCGTGCTCTATCTGTGTGTGTGTTAATGCAAAGTGTGATGTAAAAACAAAACAACAATCTATAAATAATATTCCCTCAGAAAAGATGTGAAAAAATGTTGAGAATTTTGACTTGACGTATGTGCTCGTTATTATCAATTTACACAACATAATTGTGTGTCACGATATCTTGAGATAAGATTTTATCTAGACTGATATCCCCTCAAAAATGTCAATATAGAGCAATTGTACAGGGGGCAAAATACGACTCATATTTATGTTAAAGATTGTCCATCGCCGCCTTCTTGCAGACGTAATGATAAATGGCGATACGCAGTTTAAATGGCGGATGGGTCGAACAAATGGCGAACTTTCACACAGGAGAATGGGGTACGTTTCCCTTGTGAAAACAATCGTAAAACATTTTTTCTATGTAACTTAAGGTCTAATAAATGGTCTATTCTGTCATTTAGGTTGGATATCCTGTTGTTTTATCACAATACTATAAAAAAAG
Organism: Centropristis striata; assembly: GCF_030273125.1. Taxonomy (NCBI): domain Eukaryota; kingdom Metazoa; phylum Chordata; class Actinopteri; order Perciformes; family Serranidae; genus Centropristis; species Centropristis striata. The sequence goes on from NC_081536.1 coordinate 16,414,193, forward strand.
ACAATAAATAATCATATTAAATTGTCACCTAGACATACCGGTAATTTTAATGTGAAACACAGTGAAAACATACAGAGCAAATATAAAATTAAAAAATTAAAATTAAGACTTTCACAACATTGGTTTGATTAAGGTAAATACAAAGACCTAAAAAATAAATAAATAAGAGGTGGTCTCCAAGCGCAGATCTCCGCCAAGCCTAAATACCCTAATGAATGCAACAAAAACAATTAGTGTATCTGATACTATTCCACTCCAAATTTTAGAGGGTTTTTGCTTGATCCCTGCTCCTACCTTCCATCAAGTTTTATGAAAACAAGTCCAATAGTTTTTTCTGTAATCCTGCTGACGAACAGACAATCAAACCAACAAACAAACTGAATTAAAATCATAACCTTGGCAGAAATAATTAAGGTAAGATCTCATTATGCATTGTTACAGCCAAATTAACTTTATCCTGGTCTCGGATCAAATCTTTGGCTTACTTTTAAGGCATTTCTGCTCTATTAGACAGCACGCAGTAGCAGAAAAGAAAACCCAGAGGGGGGGACACAGCTTGCTGATAAAAGACACACTCTGCAGGATTTCAAGGCGTCAGAGATCCTTCACCACAGGAAGGCTTGGTGGCTTGGCAGAGCTGAACTCAGTCGTTTCTGCGCAGTGCTGAGCTTTAAAAACCAGCTCCTCTGTTTATCCATGCAATGTAGGCAATGCCACATCCTGAAATTTATAAGGAGAAATAAATTCTTTGTCTTTGGGTTGAGTCGTACTGTTACAATTCCTATCAATATGTATTTCATGAATTTATTTATGTTTCTTTAGCAGGATGTGTGGTGTTCACTCCGTGAAAACAACGCTACAGCACCCCTCACAAACCTCCCACCCACCCCCATCACCACCCCTCCCCCCCACCCCCCCCACCCCTCAGCCTGTCCATCACAGCCACCCAGGAGAGAGGGGAGCTGGTGGGGGTCCGTACTGACAGCAGCGGCCACAGGGTTGTCTGAGCGTGTCAGCATGCTATATGAAGGGAGGAACATGCATTATAATGTCCAGAATGGGCCTGTTTTTGTAGGTGTGCTGAGAAGACAGAATTAATGTGGGGGAGGTAGGGGGAATAAAATGGTGAAGAGGTGTTAAGGACTAAATTCAATTTAACCATTGATCATATTAAGTCTTCCGGTCCTCCCCCTTAGACACAACATGGATCGCCGCGCCTCAACAGTGATTACTGAGAATATGGCCCCAGCATCAGGCAAATTAGGTGTTACTGTAGTATAACAAGCTGCAATTTCTGTAGTAATTGACGTATAAATAGTTTATAAATTATTATATTTTTTGTTTCAAACACTACACAGTGTGTATGCAACTCATACATATTTATATTCACTTGTGTTTATGTTCTTAAGGTTATAATTTTTCACTTGGAGTGTTATTTGAGCAAGCGTGGTTGGTTTTTTGGATTGCATATTTGACTGTTAAAAAAACAATATTTTGTATTTTATTGTACCTATTTACATAACCTAATAATGCTGGAATACAAACATTTTCCATATGTTTAATTCCTAAAAATCCTATTTCACATCAGTGTTGTTTGCCTCACACTGGCGATATTTTGATCTACATATTGATATCTGCTGCAGCAGGTCACAATTAACATTAATGTTGCCATGAATAAATCGTAGTGGTTTTCACTGATTGTTTTTATGATTTCTGACATTCATTAAGCCATGCTACACATCAACTGCAAAACCAACAGTTACAGATTTCAGTTACATTAAACACCTTCCATCCTGAAATAACACCATTTGATCGTTACAGGGGTTTTTTTTACCCATTTTACCAACATGGCATTCGTCTTCGTAATTAAGACAAGTGTTGTCCTTCGTAGATTTTTTTCTCAAGTATGTGGAGTTGATGTATGGCAGCCTCTGGCTCTCCACTCGACCATGGAAATGAATAGAGGAATAAAACTGAAACATTTCAGTTGAATAAGAAAGAAGATGCATTGATGATGCATTGAATTGTCAATGACACCCATCTCAATAACAACAGCATATACTTCTGCAAAGCTCATAAGTTGAGTCATAAGAGCAACCAAGAAATTGTATGAAAACTCTGCGTACCTGGCCCATCTCCAATTTGAAGAGGCAGATGAGAAGCTCTGCACCAGGCTATCAAGTAAACAAGTGCTGTGAAGAGGAGGCGGCCCTCTAGAAAAACAGAGAGGCTGAAAATACTACAAAACGTGGACTTGACCTGAGTACCCATGAGCATGGCATAAACATTCAATTATTGTAAGATGGAGGAGGCATTTGAAGAAACAAAAAGCTGCTCCTCAAGGTTGCTCAAGGCACAGAAAAAGTTATTTTTCAAAGAGAAGAAAGCTGTTTGACAAAGATGGACAAACTCAGCTTAAGGTGGAGAAAGATTATGTGGCCTCCCTTTTGCCAAGAAATGGAGAGTTCTAAAGAAGGGTCACTAAATGCCGTAAACACTGGAAAGCAAGCTGAAGCTCAGGATCAGAGAGATCTAAACACAGGCTCTTCATGAACAACTTCATTATTTTAGCACAAAAACTCTAAGAAGAAGATGTCCTGGATTATGTAAGAATCTCCATCATCTTGATGAAATCCAGATAAAGAAGAATCGAAAGATGGTGTAAACTTTAAACTCGACGACTTGATGCTTTTGAACACTTTTAGGACAGAAGCACCTTTTTATTTTGTTAATTATCCATTACCTGTGATGTCGAATAAATAATACAGTGTGCTGCCTGCATCTCTTCTGCTGAGAATTTTAAGTGATTAACATTATACGTGGAGCATTTAAAACACTTGGATTGAGAGCAAACAAAACAGAACAGATGCGTTCAAGGTCGTGGGGGTTAGAGCCTCTAACAGCATGCACTGGGCCAGTGCACACCCAGGACAGTTTGGCTGTCTAACAGGGCTAATACAGAATGACAAACACATCCACACCTATGGGCAATTTAGACTTTGGTGAGTAACCCGAGTTAAGCATCTGAATAAAAGACTGACATGCTAACAGGACTCTATTTTAACAAAGTTCAGACAAACTTCAAATCAGTTAAAATGCAACCCACATAGCCTTATACTAAGATATGTTGTGGAGTTATTGTTCCTCTCATCTGCGGTGCTCTTTGGTCTAACTAAAGTGACACACTCACAGAACTTTTAGGATATTATGATTTAGAAAAGGGCCTTTGAAGTGCAATCTCACCCTATTCTCAAACTTTAAATGGGTAAGAGGCCCAGCTCGCTGGCTTAAAGACGGGCGTGGCATGCAAACCAACTAGTGGGCTACTTTTGGTAAGCAGAGCTGGTGCTGCAGGATGAAATATTCAGCATATGCATGTATGGAGAACAGGGCATGCAGTGGGCCAGCAGCAGACAGTTTAACAACATCCACGACTGGAGTACAGGGTACGGCCTGTTGCAGTTATGAAACCCAACAAAATCAAATGTGCCATGCTGCGCATTAGTAGCCTTCAGACATTTGAGCTCTTGCATTTCCTTTGATAAAACAAGTGCTCTTAGCTGACTGCTAATAAAGGTCCACTGAATCTTTGATTAGCATTCTCTGCAACAAGTTGATTGAAATTGTTTATCCAATGGCTCCTATAGGTAAACCATCCAAGGCTATGGTAGCATGGATGCTACATTAGACCTCTAAAGAAAAAAAGAACACAAAATTACATCTTCTTACTAATTCCACAGGCTTAGTAGTTAAAAATAATATTATACACTTCTTTCATTTTAATTTGTTCCCTAATCACATTGCATGGCTCACCTTATATGTTTCCTTTGCACTTCCAAGTCAGGTAAATGCTTAAAACAGCAATCAGTGTGTTGCTTAAGCCATAATACACTAAAACATCTTCTTTGTAGGATCCCTGTTGGTTTCACATTATGACAAAACTCATGAACACACCGTCAGAAGAATGACTTTATTTCAGTTAATGGGACCATTCAAAGAATAGTGAATAAACCACTGGCCTTGGAGGAGGTCTGTGCTCCCCAAGTCCCATTTTAGTTTCAGTCCATTTTTCTATCCAGGTAGCTGGTGTGCTGCTATCTTTGTTGTCATTCAGGTGCAGAAGTGTTTGGGAGACGGGCTAAACATCTTTTGTATTATTCAGCAAATAGAAAATATTTTAACATAGATGGTTAGAAGAGTCCTTGAGGATTTCGATTTAGTGCAGAGGTGGGTGTTTTTAAATGACCTTCTGAGTTTTTCAACTACTGCAAGTTAATTATGCCTTAGAGAAAGTCATAGTCACTTCTGTAACCCAATGTGTACTAATGTGTGAGGGGCACAAACTGCAGCAAGTGACGAACAATAACAACATTAGCCAGTGGGGTAGCAGCAATGGATTGAGCACTCTTTGGTTTTCATGTTGATTGAAAAGCTGAAATGACAATGCAGCTTAGTCTTCAGACTGTGATAATTGGACAAATGATAAAAGAACAGTAACATCCACCAACTAGGCTTCAGCAGCAAAATAAAATCTAGAATTGAAAACCAAAAATCAAAGTTAATAACCAGCTATGACAATCTGTCTCACAAACTGTATGCACAAATTGGCTGATGTTTTTTCTGACCAATTATCAAATTTCAGAATTTGCAAACAGCACATCATAGTCGCCTGCACTATATAGAGAACTAAAAAAAAGTGTGAAAATTGATTTCATGTCGTCAACATATGAGAACTGCCTGAAGTGTCTTAACACAGCAGCTCTTTCCCACACAGACTGAATCACATGAACAAGCCAGAGGACATATTACATATATAAACACTGCAAGCCCCCACCAGCTCCTAAACATTTTGTTCTATTTGTTCGAGAGTGGATCTTCTTTAACATTTTACAAATTGTCTCCCCTCTCTTTATTCGGCCTGTAAGATAAAGTTGCCTATTGATGTGTGACTGGCTGCTAAACCACTTTCAAATCTTCTCATGCTTCCACAGAAGCTGATTGCAGCCATTATGACTGTTCACAACTTAAATAAAGACTATCAACTTGAAAAAAGGAAATTGGCCACTTTTGAAATAGATTACCACTTTAAATAGATTTTTAAAGAGCACACCAGCTGGAATATCTGCAGGCTTCCTGGTGACCACATGGCCTGCACCTACACAGAGAGAGAGGGTGTGGCGCGTCGCACAAGTAGGAACACACACACATTATATTGTTAGTAGGCGGGATGAGACTCTGTGTCATCAGGGGGTAAATTTTCACAGAGCAGGATTAGAAAGTTCATCATGTAACTGTGAAAAAGATGATGCCGAATCCCTCTCATGTTGCTCATTAGAAACAATATTTTCTCAAATATGTTATAACACACATGAACGTCTTATCAATGTTGTTTAACTGAAAGTAATATAATTTGTCATTATTTGATGCATTTGCTTTCTACATTATTTGAAAGGTTTATTAAATAAATGAACAGTGTTTCAGGAATCCAAGTAAATAACTACAATTTGACCCCTAATCAAGAAATAATAATGTGCTTTACTTCAGTTTTTTTGTAAAACAGTAAATTTGAAAATTCATGGATAACAATAATAATTATTATATTTTAGCATTAAAAATATAATTTCAGTTAATGAGCTTCTACATACTGGTGTATTAACCATTACAGAAACATAAAAAATATATATTTTGGTAATTACTAATGCTTTTAATTTAGGACTGCTGTGGCATAAACCTGTAGTCTAATAAATTTGTTAAGCAATTTATAGTGAACATTGATCTGTTTTGGATAAAGACTACTCTCAATCAAAGACATATTAGTATCAACTTAGCTTAGCATAATGACAGCTAAGAAGACAAGGGTATGTAGTGTTAAAGATACAAGATATAACATGTTTATTAGGACAATTTAGAGGTGGTGATGGGCCAATTTTGTTAACTTTGGACAGAGTGTGGCTAGCTCATTTACCTTCTGGCTGTTCCATGTTCATATTTGCTGTAAAGACATGACTTTTGGCAAGAAAGTGAATAAGTGTATTTCCTTCCACAGTGCAAAGACATGCAGCTTAGGTTTAACTGGTGACTCTAAATTGTCTGTAGTTGTGAATGAGTGTGTAAATGGTTGTCGGTCTCTATGTGTCTGTCCTGTGATAGTTCAGGGTGTTCCCCACCTCTCACCACATGTCAGCTGTGATTGTTTTCAGTCCCCAATGACCCATGTTCGGATAAGAAGTTAAGGATGATAAATTATTTTTAATTTTTGTTTAAAAATTTTCAGGTTCTGCTCTGGTTGGCTGAATAAGATGACTGCTGCATTGTTATAACTCCCCTCATGAAATGGGTTACTCTTTCTGGCTGTGTTTTAAATCATTTATACATGACCGAGAGTTGGTCTCATGCTCTTTTGAGCCTGTATGCTGTCCTTAGATGAAGCCATCATAGCGCAAACTTCCACAGCTTCACAGATGACACACAATTATACATATCTGTAGAGCCAAATTATACAACTGGCTCACAGCCTGTCTGCACTTACAGTTTTTCTCAGTTGCTTTGGCACAATTCTCAGCTGATTCAGTTTTGAATTAATATTTTCAAAACAACTTGTGTAAACCTCCTCACCGCTGGGCATTTGTCCACAACACATTTCAACTGATCATTCTTTTAAATGACTTGCAGATATTTTAGTACATCTCTGCAAATAATTAAGTATAACTGTCTTTAATTTGACCATTTACCTTTTAAATATATCTTGCTGATCACAACTGATTGTTACTTATCAGTGGAAAACTGTACTCCTCAAAACATTCTATATATCTATTCTCTAACTATATAAGTTATCATGAGCACAATAGTCCATTCAGTTGTCATATAATTACATAACAGTAATATAGGTTTTTTTGTAATGTCTGCCAAATTTATAAATTGGCTGTCAGATTAAAATTCACTAACCAATCAAGGCTGTTGTCATTCATTTTTTAATCTTACACCTGTGAAAAGGAATGCACTATAAATTAAACATATAGTCCATATAATTGTGAGCAAGGAGAAGCAGCTTATTCTGAGCCCTATTGAAGTTTGTTGTGAGTCAGCAAACGAGGAAGTCAGGTGATGTAGCATAAAGAGCAACAAAGTCCGCGAAGGGAGAAGTCGTATTTTTTTTTATTTAAAGTTACGTATGCAAGTTAACTTGTTGCAGTAGTAGTTACCCACGGAAAAATTTTAATCCCAACAATCCTTAACCAAGTAGTCTTGGTGCCTAAACCTAACCATGTACCTCTATTCAATTTCTCATGAGCCAGCCCATTCTCATGAGTATGGATTTTGCCCAAATATATTTATAGAGCTCAGTCACAACAGAATTACTACAATTTCTGAACAGGGAGGAAACAGGCCAAGTAAATAATGAACAGGGGCAACTGCCTGCTAGTGAAGGAGGAAGCAGAGTAAGAAATGGTGGTGGTGTAGTGAGGCGAAACAACAGAATAGAAGAAGAGGCAGAAGAGTACAAAGACATAGAGCTGTCACAGCTGAATTAAGGGCCGCAATTGTGGGCCAATTAGCCATGTCCTTACAATGGTAGAAGCTGGTCGCCAAGTGCAGCATAATGTAAATTGTGCTACAGTGTCTTCATTATTCCAAAACATTCAGGTATGAAAATTGGTAGGTTCTCAGGCAATACAGGACATTTTCATGTTAAAGTATTTCTGTAACAGCAGGACTGTAAAACTGAAAAAAATATAGTAGAATTATGGGTAAGATCAATAAAAGTCAATGCACGTCTGAAGCTCTGAAACCAAGGTACACATGATGTACAGTATATACATTTACAGTAATGTTATCCATCCGTGAATTGTAATATGTAGGAGCAAACACCTAGCTTGTGCTGGTGGCAGATAAGCATTTTTTACACCTCAATAAGAGCAAGACATCTGGGACATGGTGGTAAGAAATGTTGCTATTATACTGAGAAAGATGCAGAGAGCGACCTTAGAGAACAACGCCGTCTTTCAAAATATCAAGTCAGTCAGCATCTTTACAATAAAAAGAGAGTTAGAAAGACATCAGATGACCGTGAAGCAACTCTACAAGGTACCATTTGCGAGAAGTTTGAGTGAAAGTGCTGCGGTACCAGTATTTAAATAAAAGCAGTGGTGTGCACTACACCTAGTATATTATACAGTATGAAGGTTTTTTTTATCCATTAAGGCCTGTATATACTTACTGCATATACTGTAGGCCTTTATATTGAGGTTGCAGAGATGAACACTTTTATTTTGCTGTAACTGAATGATTTTACAGTAAAAACTGATTTAAAATGTTGTTTGTTGTATTATAGAGAATAGAAGGATATCAAATCCCTCACCCCCTTATGTTTGGAGAAGACGCTGGCTTCAATCTGGCCAAATGCATTAGAAGTGGATGAAATGTTATAGGCCGCTGAGCCGAGGTGGATGTGTCATGCCAACGCAGGGGCAATATCACTATGTGTACTGCAATATCTGAGGACAGTGTGAGTACACATATTCCCAATATTGGCCTATACAGCACCGAGAAACTCTTGGGCGTTCGTGGGGACTCTCTGCAGAGATCTTAGCCCTGAGAATGAGCGGGCATACAAGGAATGACTTGCATACTTTTGTAATTGGGTGCGATGATGTAAGCTTCCACCATTCAAATGTCATCAGGGGTTAGTTTGCTGTCCACCAAAGGATGCTGATGGTGTTCCTTCCACCATATTCTCCATTCCTCAATCCAATTGAGGAGTTCTTTCTGCATGGAAGTTGAAGAAAGTACAGTATAATCAAAAACCAAAATGCTTGCTGCAACTGATGCTGCATCAAAGCAGAAAATTGCAGGTGATGTTTGCAGCATGCAAGACGATTCTTCCCCCTGTTGCATTGCAAAGGAAGCTGTCACATGTGATGTTGATGAAAATCTGTGGCCAGGTCAGGTGGAGTCATGGGCTAAACATTTATTTTAAACATAATATTTTATGTATTTTTTATTTCTATTGTGATGTGTAATTTTTCTGTATATTTTAGTTTATAAAATACAGTAACTCTTTCCATGAATGAGTGCAATATGTAATGGAAAACCTTGCACTGTTGACACCAGCTACTTAATCATATTCAGTTTGATACTCAACACAAAGACTCAGTTAGGTAGGCAAAAATAACATTCTTGTACAGTAAACATTCAAATAAAAAACAGTAAAGCAATGAACAGGACGAGACTGAAATGGGGATTAAGGAAAATTGCCAGTGTCCACAGCCAAACTCACAAAACATGCCAGCATTTCAACCACCATTTTTGAGCCAACGCAAAAGGAACTTTCCTTCTGAGGGCACTGACTTTAGACTTTTTATAGACAGTAACTTTGATTTGAAGCACGAGTGAAATGTTTTAGCGAGTTATGTCCAAGTGGCTGAAAAACAAAGCAAACACTAAACAAAATCTGCAGTTCCTCGAATGGCCACATGAAGTTGGTTCCAAAAGCGAGTTGATGGCTATACACAATAGCCAACTTAAAGCCTAGTACAAAAATTATTGTAATTGCTAATTAATAGCTAATTTCCCTTTTAATGTCTGTATTTCTATATAACTCAACCATTTAAATTAAATAAAGCTAAATGGCTGCACACGTTGGAAAAAATATATAATTTTAATGATTTTGATTGAAATTGCAATTGCAAGATTATTCATGATATTGAAGGGAATGATCGTTACTCTCAACTTCACTGAAAATATATTTTAAAATGATCCTGATGCAATTTTTTGCAAGGTACTAGGTTATTGCACTAGTTTATACTGTCATTTCAGTGAAATTTAAATTAATTGTGCCACTCTACTGAGTTATACATAAATACGAGTGTGGCCACTTTGAGTGACAGGTGGGTGCCAATAGAAGTGGCATGTTTCAGCAGCCAGGCTTCATTCTGCCCACCTCAGCTCCACCCACACTCCACTTCTTTGTCCACTTTCCAATTAGGCGAGAGTTAGGAGGAGTCACGAACTGCCAAGATGGCAACGGACGGAGCCACCACACTGAGCTTCACAGTGGCTCTTCAGAAAGCATATGACATCAAGGAGACTATACGCCCATGTTTCATACAGGCCACAGTTATGACATTTTGTAGGTGAGCTCACTGCTGTACCATATAAGCTGTTTTCACAGAAGCACCTACAGCTTTGAGAGTGTTAACACTGCTTTAACAAACGAGCCAAAGCAATTGAGAAAAACTGTAATAAATAGATGAGCAGTAACTCTCCAAACCTCAATGAAAGAAAAGCAAAACATAAATACTTTTGCTAAGCCCCGAGGCTAAAAAGAGATGCACCATCCAAGAATCCTGGATCTCTGCTTCCCCACATCAAGCCTCGGCCCTCTTTGATAGAGTGTTAAGACTCTGCGTTTGGTAATAAATCACACCTCCAAATCAGCTTCTTTCATCCCAGAAATATTGCCAGGGTGGAATTTAAGCCAGCAAGATGTCAAAAAGCTAATTCATGCTTACATCTCAAGCAGGCTCGACTACAACACATTTCATTGGTCTTGCTGTGAAGTCTATTTATGGACTACAAATAATTCAAACACTGCTGCTTGACTCCTGATCAAAACAACAACGAAAAAAGAGCCTGTGAGCGTGGTTTTTTGGCTGAACTGTACACGGCTTCAAGTAGCTTTTAGAATTGATTTTAAAGTCCCTTTGCCTGTATATACACTATAGCTCTAAATGGCTCACGTAGAAAGACACCCTGTTGTTTTGAGTGCCTTCAGATTCACTCACATCCTCCACTGTGGGTTGTTAGATGTTCAGAACCACAGATATAGGAAAATTGGATGTTCCAAAACTGGGTTAGCTGGGGGTTAAAAAATATCTATTTCTGTTAGCTTTCAACTTGTCTTTCATCTTTATCTGGACTTATATTTAGTACGTTATATTACTATGAAGCTGTTTTGCTCATTCTGCTTTCCATTTCCCTTTATCTTAAGAGCATGTCAAGTTACTCTGTGTGGAAAGAATGTTATATGCTACATTATTAATAATATTTTCATTTCAGCCTATCTGATGTACAATGACTTTCACTTTTAGCCTTCAGAATTTGTGTTCAGTAAGCTGTACACTTAACCTTTAGTAGCATCTCTTTATTTTCGAGCCAGGCAGATAAGGCTCTAACAAGAAGACAGGTGCATAGAGGTTTATTGATCTCAGATACGCAAGAAATATATGCCTGCAGCCAAAATTTGAGGGGGAAAAGCATTATGCATACCATTAAACTTATATTTTTTTGACTTGGGTTTTTTTCTCCTTTAAACTTCAGCCTATACCTGCCAAGTCAGCTAATCAATAAACAACAGCATAAATGGTGTGTGTGTGTGTGTGTGTGTGTGTGTGTGTGTGTGTGTGTGTGTGTGTGTGTGTGCCAGAGAGAGAGAGAGAGAGAGAGAGAGAGAGAGAAGCGAGGCAAGGCTGATTCCCTCACACTGTTCAACCTCTCAGCACTTAATCTCTATTAGTTTACATCTCGTCTGCTGCTGCTTTAAACAACTCAAATTACCATGCAAGATCTGCGAGTGAACACTGGCCACACTGCGTCAAACGAGGTCCGTGCGTAAATGTGGAGCACATTAACTACTCACGCTGCTGTTTTGTCCGGACCAGTGCACCATGGCCTGGTTGTGCGCCGTGTCCCCGGTGAGCGCAAATGTCGAACTTGTGAGCTCAAACTCCTCCGGGTCCGAAAACGAAGCGTCCTCCCCTCCCTCAGGTCTGAATCCGGACCAAGTCTCTGCGCTCCTGGCATTCCGGGTTCGCCTCCAGCTGGCCACATCCGTATCCTCGCTTACTGTCACATCAACCTGCGCCCCATTTTCAGCGTAAAAGCTGTTATCGTTTCCATCACCGGTGCTATTTTCAGTTCCCTCTCTGGGAGCAGGGGCAGCTGCAGGTGAAGCACTTTCAGGAAACACTCTCGGGTGGGAAAGTTTTTGCTGACCGTTCAACGCGTCTTTTTGGAGACAACTTGTGCTATTTCCCTCTAACCGTGGCTGCACTTTGGACGAACTTTCTTCGCTCGCGGTTAATTCCGCAACGGTGTGCAATTCGTCCCCGCCGGCGGTGGGTTTGGCGCCCGGTGACCCCTCCGTAAATCCAACAAATTCTTCAGCTGTCGCCTCGCCAAAAGGAGCCAAATCCAGCTCCGAGAGTTCCCGGGGAAATGCTGTAATTAGCGGCAGCTGGCACGAGGGAATGCACCTCAGCTCCGCTTTTGTTCCGCCCAGGGTTGAAGTTAGGGTGAAGAGCCAAATCCACTCAGAGAAAATTATAAAAAGGCAGTGACCGAGGCGCGTCTCCATTCTACGTTAATTCCGACTTCAAGCGTGTTAAAAACATATCATTTTCACTCTTGAGCGCGTGTCTGTCATCACCTGGTAAAGTGGAGTCCGTGAATGCACTGTGGGGAGGTGCAGCAGCGCGCGGACAAGTGTTCCCAAGTACTGATGCAAACGATGCATCAGAGGAGGAGCTGGAGGCTGAATCCTGGACGAGAGGGGAGAGGGGCCCCATACCCCCGCATCCTCATCTCAACCTGGATGAAAAAAAAAGAAACGTACTGGGCGTACTCTTAATTAAGTTATATTTCTGTAGAGGCACATGGTCCCTTGTGGGTTTTTATTCTGTTTTTGATCAGCAGTGTGCCAGATACTCTACCACTGTGAAATATTTGACTGCATCTTCATGCTATAGGTAATTATGCACTGGAATAATACAATTTAAAAGGCACTCTGATGTTGGGGTCCCAGAGGGAAACGTCTAGAGACATTATTGGGTCTGCCTGGTGGTCCTTGTGTGGAAATGTTCCTGACAGGAGTTTTATGGAAGATACAATGAGGCTATGCATTTTCCATTAGCAGAAAGCTAGGTAATCAATTAACCGGATTGCCTGTGTTCACTGTCAATTACGCCATGCAGGTAATGACTCTGTTGTGGCCCGCCTGCAAAATGACATGAAAATTGTTTCACTTAGTCTGCACTCATGTATTCAACACAGCTGAGTGGAGCACATTCATATTCCCCAAATTTTAGTTTCTGTTTTTTGTGCCCTTTTCTCAGGTTAATGTGCCGGACATAGTCTAGAATAATGAGAAGGATTCCAACTAGAGGTGAGCGAGTTCTTTTCTGTTCTATGCTGTAGATCTTTTAGCACAATGGACTATGCAGGTGCCATGGTAATAACCGAAAACCCATTACTACCATGCAATGCAGACACCCTGGAATATAATGTTATATTTCTCTATACTTTGGGCTTTGTTCCAGTCAGCTAATGGTAAACCATTAGGAGAACTAGAGCCTGTCCAAACCCTGTGATTAGATTCTATTTCTAGGCAACATTTAGTCAATAGGATGAGGATGCTGTTGACTGGTGACTGATGCCGAAGAGACTCCCTATATTGAGCTGTGTTCTCCCCATCGCTCTGAGCTGCGACGTGATCCTGTTCCACACACGGGTCAACTGCACAGAGATGTCTTTCATTGGCAGCCATTAGTGATGCAGTGAGCAAGAGCTGTCTCAATCTGTTTCAGTTAGCCCCCACCAGACAAGGGGAAACCAGTCTATAATGCAGATTGATGGCTGACTGAGAATTTCAATCATGGAGAACATTGGCTAAAAAGCTCAAGTCTTGACTGTAATGCAAACCTAATGTACAGTCCAACTATTACAATGCAGACTATGTCTTAAAGAAAGTAGTGTCCGTTTGTGTGTGTGTGTGTGCGGCACCTGTGTGACTTATCACATGTATTTTTAACTTCCTGTGGCTTTGTCTAGGAAACCAAAATCCGCAGTGACATTGTGGAGTGATCATAATGGATTTTTTTGCTTGACGTGCCCGCTGTGTTTAGACACGGATGGTTGTGTACATGCTGGGTTTGTGTATGCCTTGTTTTGGGTACTTTGCCTTGTTTTGCTTGCAATAATTCTTTGCTAAAAATAATTTCCCAAAGAGAGATGCAACTAAAGGTTGTATCATCTGAATCTCAATTAACCAATTAACTGTTTAAATGTCAGAAAATAGTGGAAAAGGCCCATTATAATCTCCCGCAGTCTACAGTGACATTACAGTGACATTTTCAAATCACTTGCTTTATCTGAAAAACAGCCAAAGATGTTAAAATGTACAATCATGTAAATCAGTTAACAGCAGAAGGATGTCACTTTGTAGATGCGGGAGCTAACGGATGTTTGGCATTTGCGCTTCAATAATGACTTAAACAATAATTAGCTGCCTCCAATCAAGTAGTACACTTAGCCTTATTGGTGGACCCAGGGGAGGGGCAGGGGGATGAAATGCCTCCATATAAAAATAAATGCTGCAAAAAGTGCCCTCTTAAATGCCCCCATGGTAGATAAAACATGACAATGTGGGCTCTAAAGTGCCTGTAAATTGAGAAAATATAATAAAGTGCCTTAAAGGCACAATGCAATGCTCATGGAAACTTCCTGCACGCTGGTGCCCCAGTATATACAGCTGGTGCCCTTTTTATTTCCTGCCCCTGCTCCCCAGACAGCCTGAGTCCGACACTGCTCAGCATTTAAGCTCTGGATGAAAGTATTTCTTCTGTTTTTATTTATGATGTAGATATCCCTTTGGAGCCACAGTGGGAGGGCAAAGATGTATAAATGTCATATGTAAAACAAATAATTGATTTAAAAAAAAACCCTGAGGATTTTAAAAATCATATGTTAAAAAAAAACCCTTGCAGGCAAATGAAAGCACACACAGATTTTGGGGGTGTACATTAAAAAATCAAACATCCATGGAGGATTCATGTGACATAGACTTTAAAGTTCTCTGTGCAAGGTGACAGATTTCAGGACTGATGTCTTATAACACATTTGTGTGCACAACATGGCAGCTGAGTGGAATCATTGTCTTTCGACAGACAAGATTGCTGCTTTGCCGCCTGTCACACAGACTGAATACAAACTGCGTTATGCTCCCTGAGCTCATACTCCTATGATGGAAACTTGTGAGCAGACAGTGTGAAAAGCACACAAAGGAACGAGGCGACAGCAATCCATGTTGTCGGATTATTCTCTGTTTTTTTAATTAAATAGAATTCAGTGGAAGAAGAAAAGAGTACTGTGAAGCTCGTCTCTGAAATTAGACCTTTTCCACACTGATGTCTAGTTCACTATCACATGTTTAAATGACTCTGGTGCTCAAAACAGTAAAAATAAATAAGAGAGAGAGAGAGAAAAGACACTTAGGACATTAGTCATGCACAGTACATTGTCTCACCCTTCTGCTCCAACTAAAATGCTAACATCTGCCTTCAGCGCTGCATTGATTATAAGCAGCATTATGTGTATTAGGACAAAAGCCACACACAGCATAGAAAACGGATCTTCTTTTCAGTATTCAGTAATTATATATTTCTATTCATGTTCTCTTGCAAAAGTGTCACATTTCTGTGCAGGTTTAGTTGTCGGCCTTCATGCAGATGTGTTACAGAGCCACTTGTGCTGAGATAGGTGTTCAGGTAGCCATAGACACCCGAGACATCTACTTCAATTAGTGCTGAACACACCTCTGGGGCACCAGGAGAGAAAATCGCCTTTTCAAATAATGATTTCAATTACATTATTGAGAGATACGGTGAAATGCAATACAGGGAGCAGGTTAAGTGCTCTGACCCCAGTGAAATGCTGCAGGGTTGTATCTATTTGATACCACAAATCCTTCAGTTTCTCCTTTTAATATGTGATATTATATTTATAGTCTTGTTGTCAGTGAAGTGAAATGGTGAAAGGATCATTTGCTATAGATCTTTACACATAGAAATACAGCATGTCCAATATTTACTGCTTTCTTTCGGCTTATTTTACTATAGCCTACAGTCGATGCCACATTAATTAATTAACCTTATAAGCTTCTGCATAAGAGTTTTGATTCAAAATATAATTTATTTACCGCAAATCTACACTGCAAGAAGCAACATTTTACCAAGTATGTCTGTCTAATTTCTAGTAAATTTCCACTTGTCACTTTTTATTTATTACAAACAAAACACATATATCTATATATATATACATATATTTAAGCATGTTTTCCAGTGTAGTAGTCAGTAAGGCATATTTTCTCATTAAAGTACCCTTTAACCGTTATGTACATATTTATTCTTCCACATTTTTTCCCTCAACCTTCAAATTTTGCCTCAGTGCAGCTCAGAATAACAACAGCAGCAGTCTCATATGATGAAACCGTTAAATTAATCAACTTTTAAAAGAGCAAATTCTTCACGCAATTTGAGGAAATGATAAGGAATTAATGTTTCGCTATAGGGCATACATTTCTCCTGATTTCAACTCATGCCAAGAAGCCAAAATGTTGCATGACCTTAGCTCAACTACAGATTACTGTGATAGAACTGTTTGTAAGATGAAAAGAAATTAAACTATGACCTAGAGCACCAGGAATTAATTTTTAGAGCTGACTAATGGTAAAAAAAAAAAAATAATAATAAAATAAATAGCCAATTAAAACAATAATTAAATAATAATAATAATAATAATAATAATAATAATAATTAAAAACAAGTGGTTTTGGTTTGGTTTGATTTTAAATTAGACTTAAATGATACCTGTATAATTTCTTACAAGAAAATAGTGAACTAGTAAGACGATTTGATTGAACAGAATTCTAATTCAATGACAGCCCTCCCAAAATGTCACTGAAAAGGACACACAACTACTGGGAAGAGACTCAAAATGAACATGAAGACAGAAAATGACTACAAAGAGACCAAACAACTATGAATAAATGCAAAAATAATCACAAAGTAATGACAAAAAGGCTCAATAAATCCCCAAAACATGACACAATGTGACACAAAACAACTACAAAGAGACACAAAACAACTACAAAAGGTACACAACAACCTCCCAAAAAAGTCTGTCTTGCTGCTGTGAAGGGAAGATGATGGGGCCTTGTGCATATCTGTTCCCAGGGGCCCGTCATCTCATAATCTGCCCATGACAGCAACACACTGCAGACCACACAGCATACAATAAGCAATCTCACCTGTTTTTTTAGATGTTACACATCCCTACCTTGTTTTATAGGTGCACTATTTTTTTTTTCTTCCTAGGTATTTTTAGATCAAATTAAAAGTTTTCACATTATGCATTCAACAATGAGTCAAGAACTACTTTATTGTGGTTTGATAACCAGCAAATATTGGAGGTAATTCAGGCCCTAATAAGCCCTTAAGAGCAAATGCTGCAGATTGTTCCCTAAGGTATTACTCACAGCATTAGTGCTTGGAAATTAAAAATGTGTTTATATTCACGTCGGCTGGTGCTGCCAACAAGCTAAAACCTATTTAGACCTAAACTATACACACACATTGTATTGTATCTGTTGTGTTTTACTGTCAAGATGATGTTAGACAAACAAGGTTAGATGGGGAATAAAGTCAAGATCTTGCCTTGACATGATCTATCACAAAACAAATATAACAGGTTATTCTGCTGTGAATATTTGGATGTTTTTCTTTTGCAAGACCAAGTATGCAGAGAACACAAGAGGTTCCTAAATAAAACACATAAGAAAAGAGTTCCGGAGTGGATTTAATATTTCCTAGTCCCCATTAAATGAACAATGACTTCTTAAATTTAATTTTCCATGTCGTAATATGAACTTATTTCACAACTAAATGCCATTAATTTTGCTCTCTGGGAAACAATGTAATCTTAAAACAGTTACAGTCAAGTCACCGGGCCTGAATAAAACAAAGAAAACCATCATAGATGTTTGAACCCATCTGTACATTCCATTAAGATAAAATAACCCCTTCCTTGAATTAATATCCCACTGGCCTGCACACTGTGGTTTGATGTCCTTGCACTATGTCTTAGCCTAACATCTTGTTTCAATAGGAAATGCGTAAATTTTATGAAATTAGATGTTCTTCTGGCCCTGTTCATTAGTTAAAAGAGATTCTAGTGCTGTTATTTTCCTCTGTATGAGTGTATTTTTTTTTTTTTTTTACAAATGTGATTGTTAATAAAGCTGTCAAGTTGTTTTCATTTTTAGGCTAGCAGATTTGCACAAGCTTGCAGATAATGGCCCTATTCTTATTGTTCTTTATGAAAATGGACACCCTGGGAAATGATGTCGAGGTGATTCATCCCTTTATTAGATTAGCAGATTTGATTCCTGACGGATGGCTTCGGGTGGTCAGAAGAAGCCCCGAGTGTGCAAGGAGAAAAATAACCTGTAGTTGAAGACACCCTGGCTGTAAACATTAATATCTGAGAGAAATATTGAAATATTGGCACAGCGGGCAGAAGTTCTCCTGAAGCTTATAATTAAAACTTTTAGAAGTCCATCGTGTCCATTTAAAGCCTGTGTGGTAGTGACAGAGGACTGGGCTCCCTGCTGAGGACTCATTAAAGTATTGTCTTTTTTTCTTTCTGATCGACTCACTTCAGAGATTATTACAGCACTGTGCAACTGGAGAGCGATATCTTCAGCAATAAGCACACATATGAATATCATAAATCAACTACAAATATGTGAAAGTCTTTTTGGGTTTTACAGTTATGTAGCACAAACCTGATCCTCATTTCTCACTGGACAAATCTAACAGCATAGTCGAAGTAACAGTTCATATAAAGTCATCATTAGCCCTCAGCAGCACAACCATGACGCACAGACTTGATGATCAATTATAAATGTCCCCATTCAGACTGTCTCCTTAATTTGCAAATAACAAGAGTCATAACACCCACTGCTCTGTGGTACTATTGATTACTAAATAATAATTAGTGCAATTACTATTGTACTAACATACATATTCATCACATGCAAATCCGTCACACATTGCCATTTCACACTGCATTTTTATCCATTGATCCATCCGTCCGTCCGTCCATTCATCCATCCATCTGTCTGTCCGTCCGTCCGTCCGTCCGTACATCCTTCCATCCATCTGTCCATCCATTAGTCCGTCCGTCCATCCTTTCATCCATCCTTTCATCCATCAATCCATCCATCCATCCATCCATCCATCCATCAATCCATCCATCCATCCGTCCATCCATTAGTCCGTCTGTCCGTCCATCCGTACATCCATCCATCCATCCATCTGTCCATCCATTAGTCCGTCCGTCCATCCTTTCATCCATTAATCCGTCCATCCATCCATCCATCCATCCATCCAGGTGCTGAACACAATCTGATTTTCACTTAAAGAAGTAGCCTGACATTACAACAAGTCCTTTTTAATTAATCAACAATATATGTTCTTGCCAAATATTTTCCATGCCCTCTTCAATGACAAATTTCTCAGCTGACGCCAACTATCTGCCTATATATGACATCCTTTTGTCTGTGCCCCTAAAAACTGTAACAAGTCATTGTTTAAAACTAAATTCCTTTAATGATGTGACTTTGCTTTGCTTTGTTTCGTTTGCTAAGGTTTAAGTTTAGGGAAAGATCATGGTTGAGGTAAAAATAAGTACCGCGTTAAGTAAGTTAATGTTTGTTTTCATGGTTACAGTTATCGGCGTGTGGTTAAGGTTATAGTTTGTTAGTAAGTTAGCCTACTTAGGGCCGGATCACACCTAGACGCGTTTCATTGCCAGTAAAACCATTGTTTCCCTATGGTAGGGCTCTTCTGGCATGCACTTCTCTCTTGCACCATCCATTGAAGGGTTTTTTTAATCTTTTACTATAAAAACTGGAAAGAGCTAGTGTGTCTCCGAAAAAAAGCCAGGCTAGCTATTTGGGTATTGGCCTTGCCTCTCGTCCTTATAGCTGATCCAGCTGCTGGCTGTGGCTTCATAGTTACCAACCAGACATGAAAGTCGTATCAATCGTCTTATTTCACTCTCAGCAAAAAAGTGAATAAGTGTAAATTATTCCTCTGAACTTGGCGTACACTCTCTTTGGTAGCAGCTTAGCTTTGGCAGAAACATGATGTTCTCATGTTTCTCCTTTCAAAGCAGTCGTCTTCTAGTTAATTAGTCATGAAGAGACACATATGAGAAAAAGAGAAGGTCATTTTTATTGTTGAGCATATGGATGAAGATCTGCGGGACACAGATGACTAGTTTCACACGTTATCCAGTAACCACTAATGAGGTCAGTACAGCCTTTCCTCACTAATCTAAAGGCCATGGCAAACTTAAAAAACACTGAACTTTGCACAATAACAAGGGAGCAAGGAGGGGGTGGGAACTCCCACGTGGTGTATCAGTAATTCACAAAGTGAACTATTTCATCCTGCAGAAAACCCCTCTTATTTTCAGGAATGTCATTTTTGAGTCGTATGAAGGAGCTAGAGAGAGAGAGACATCCTTCCAGACATCAATTATTAACCAAAGCTTATATCACAACCTCATAGATCAAAACAGCAAGCTTGTAAGATACTAGAGGGCATCTCATATATTTAGCGCTGCCAGAGAAACACAAACCTAAGACAGAAAGGTTATGCGTTTGAAATCTGACGCAGATCACGAGTCTTTGTAATTTCCCTGACAGGTACACGATATGGCACAGGAACACTGTAGGGTATGTGCGTCTATCTTTGTACTTCTCCATCAGAGGCAGAGGATTTTGCACCACCACAGAATAGGGTTCCTGTGAAAATGAATATTTTATGATTTAGCTACCAGGCTATGATTGGTAGCATAAGAGTACATTTGCATTCCAAACTGCCTGTTGTGCAAAAAATTCATCATTACCAACCTTAGATAAGTCTTAATGTACCTAGCAGTCCAGAAACATGTGGTGTTCTATTGTCTCCCCTGAGGTTAAAAACCACAAGGCAGGTAAAAATATTTACCCTAGGTTAAAAGCCCACAATTCCCTGACTCATTAATAGTGCCAGATTTAGCACCGGGAAGACTAGATTCTAACTCATGCCGTTTCATTCTGCTGCTACCAGTGATGATAAAAAGACTTTTCCTCTCCTTGTGGGTGCTTTTAATAGTGATGAGATACCGTAGCATCTTTTATTGTATATTTTCAGCTGACAAAAAAAGAGATCTATTTTTAGATTTTTTATTTTTTTTTATGCAGTGAGGTAACTTTTATTTCATGTTTTTGGCAGCTTCCTATTGGTAGTGAGGCAACTCAGAGTTAGAGTAGTGCCATTGCTCCGTTTTGAGCACTGTTGAAAACAAAGACATTAGAGGTGAAATGAATAATGTAGAGTCATTTCTCAGTAAGAAGTCTGGACACTTGCCTCAAGGAGGGCTGCGTCACTCTCTAAGCCCCTGTAACCTATATTTGTTGGAGTCAGTTTTTACTGCCCATCGGGGAGCAGACCTTTCCAATACAATGAGTTTGCAATGTTAAAACAGATGATTCATCCTTGTCCTTGTGCCGTGATGCGTAAATGTGATACAGTATGTTTATCCACACAACATACCTCAGAAGTTATTCAAAATGTATTTTTATAAGATTTTGTGTGCCGTCACAGATATAGAAAGTGCTGAAGTGGGAAGCAAAGCACATGCATTCATATCTGTTAGAAAGTCTAAAGCAAAAATAGCCTCGCTGCCTCTGCATTCCTAAGCCTACTCCATCCTGATCCAAAGAACCTGTCACTCTCCACCTTGTGACACAAACACACTGGAACCACCTCAGGTACTCGATGCTGATTTGCATTTTGTATCAAGTTCCTTGGTCCGACGCCAGCACAAGCATAAAAAGCTCTGCTCCCCAGATATGGAGGTCCTGATTGAAACTGTAGGCAGAGTGGAGGCTCTCACTGTGTGCTCTCTATATAGAGAGCTCATTAGTTGGAGAGACCTGTGTGCATTGTTCCAAGTCTGCAGAGTCAGCGAGGGAGCCACTCATCACTCCGAACAATCCAGACTCCTGCACATCTGGTCTGGCAGCTTCAGGGTGACCTGCACGCACGCAC
Organism: Centropristis striata; assembly: GCF_030273125.1. Classification (NCBI taxonomy): domain Eukaryota; kingdom Metazoa; phylum Chordata; class Actinopteri; order Perciformes; family Serranidae; genus Centropristis; species Centropristis striata. The sequence goes on from NC_081536.1 coordinate 16,436,131, forward strand.
AGACACACATGCACATGCAAATGTTGGCATAGAGGCAAACATAAACATTCACCAGCGCACAAAGAATACCCTGACATCGAATGCATAATCTCCTGGCTGATCATGCATGCATTGTGTAGACAGAGCTTGTGAGGATGAACAGCACTGAAATTGAAAGATTGAACACATACTCTGCCACCCCCCAACACACACACATACACCTCCCTACAAGCACTGTCCTGTATCGCCTGTGATTTACTGGCCATTTTACACCCAGCTGAGGTGGCCACCTCCAGCGCTGACCCTGCACTGCAGCTCAGGGACAAAGGTACAGCATTTGGCTGCACTTCCCCAAGAATCCCCAAGCACAGAAGGCAACTGTGCTGTCAATCTCAACTTATGAAGGTTTTAATTTAGTGTCTTGAAGGTCTAAAATGCACAGCTCCTTTCATATAGGTCAGTCCCTTCACTGCTATTCCCAGTTCTCGATTATACAGCGAGCTGGTCTGCACTGCAGCATGCTTTACTAAGCTGCAACTGAGTGTGCTCATATTTACAATGCTTTCGCATTGAGAATCTCTGAGAGGAAGTCATCAGCATGCTGGTGACTGTCAAGAATGGCATATGAATAAAAAGAAAATGAAATAAATCTATTCCACAGCAAGGGAGAGGGCATGCCTCTATTGAGAGTATGTCAGTGTTCATTCTATTGACAGACCCGTTTCATCTTGGCTACGTCATTTCCAAGACTCACTGAGCTGTGGGGGGGGAAAGTTGACTGAAAACTGAGAACAATAAAGCCACATATTGACTGTCTGTATCAGTATAAAAGAAATATACTTACTGGACCCATGGCTGCCATTTCAAAAGACAAAATTAATCAATGGAGTTCATTGGAGCAGCTTTCACACAATGGTGCTCACAGAGAGCTGTCATTTAAAACTAGGGCTGCCATTAGAAATCAATGCTTCTTTGCTTCCGGTGCCAGTGGCGAGATGCGATAGTGGCTGCCTCACAGCGTGACCCAGGAGGTACGACCAGATCCCCTTTATGACTCGATATGATGCGAGTGGAAGTTAAAGCAGTGGTGCGATATATATTGAAAGAAAGATTTCGACATCCAGGGTATAACACTTTCTTGAAGAGAGTTAGATGACAACATCGACACCACTCCATAGATTGTATAAATCATGGGTGTAATAGTTTCTGTGACTTCAAGCATAGGTTTCTGAAAAGCCAAAGTGAAACTCAGTGTGGTCACTCCAGCTGCCTCACTCAGCCTAACTACCAGCTATGGACAGAGATGTGAAGCGTGGGTGGAGCTGAGGCTGGAACACGGTACCTTATATACCCTTATTCACCCCCCATATGGTTGTCATGGATTGCTTGTATCAGATGCCGTCTAAAACATACCTTTTTAATTAATTACTTACTGACTTTCTTACTGGCTACTTCTTGGCAAGACTCCATGAGCCTGCAGCACAGCTAAGAATCCCAATATGACCAATCAGCCTGTGACATGCTTCCTGAATTATGGCTGACTTGGGAAGTTGGCTATTAGACAAAAACTGTTCTTTGTACCAGGCTGTAAACATGATTATTTTTGCTGTAAAGTTGGTTAATATAGCAACAAACAACTATTTATGAGGATACACTGTTAGCTCTGTCCAAACTGTTGTCATTTTTAGGACTGTTAGCAGTAGCGTTAGCATCGTTTAATGCTAACCGCCAACTCAGCCACCGCTACGTTGGGAGCCGTGTGCCATATGCTCTGAATTCCATGTACACCACTTTACCATGGGTGTCTATGTGGCCATCTGAGGAATTGTAGTTTTTTAGGACTTCTGCGTTGACTTAATTTCTATCCCCCAAAGTTTCCACTTGCTATTTAGTCTGTACATGATAATTTGAAGCTACCAGCTCTGTCCAAAGGTAACAAAATCCATGTTGTATCTTCTTTGTTTAATCTGTACAGCTGCAGTTTGTTTTGTCAGTAAAATAAAAGCAAACATGGTGAACATATTTCTAGGGAAGATCTGTGAAATTACAGTATTCCATTTTTCATCCGCACATTGCTCTTTGTTTCTGTCTGACAGATAATAATAAATGGAGCCACAGCACTTCTAGGAAACAACAGCACCATTCTAACATTTCTTTTCTTAGTCTCCCCATTGCAACTTTCTTCCTGCTTTCAGCTAAGCTGTGCAGGTCTCCTACCAGCTTACAGGCAGGTGTGATTTGCGACTGGTGTACATTATCTGGCAGCAGACTGCAGATTTCAGGAGCGCTGTTTAAGCAGCTTGGACAGATGTGCTGTAAGACTTAGACCACCTTTGATCCAAGCATGTACAATCAATCATCGCAGTGCTTTACTTCATATAGTCTTCTGGATTATTATCAAGCTTAATATTATCGTTGTTAGACGCTGACAACAACTTCAGATAGGCTTTAACAACTGTAAATTGTATTCCCTGGCTGTCACAACACCTCTTCAGAAAACTGCTAATTGGGAAGACTCAGCCTATTCTCAGTAGCCAAGGAAGGAAAAAAAGGGAAAGATAAAGAAAAGAAGAAAAGTGCGAGACTTCGACGTCCCAGGCTCGACTGTCATAGCACAACGTACTGCTGCTCCTCTGAGATTTGCCTCTGTGAAAAGCAAACACAAAGGCTTGCAGACTCCTCAGTTGAGTTTTATCGGAGGTGTGAGGGAAGAGAGAGTTGTCAAGGCCATCAGGAATGTATTCAAAAACCTTATGTAGGTTCAAATTAATCTGTGCGAGGAGTCGGGTGGTGACGTCAATAGACTATTTATGGAAGCGTTAGAATTCAGTGTTAGGGTGATAACACTGATACTTTATTTAACAGCATGACCTCATCATTACCCATTTTCTCTCCTTATTCCTTTTTTTGTGAAAGACTGAAATAAAAAAACATGTCACAAATGAGGTACAAGCGTCTCACATGGGAGACTATCAGAGTTCAGTGGCTTCTCAGAACATTTTTGATGTGACAGCATTGGAAATATTGCTGGCATCAAAGCTACAAATTTGGGGGAAAACTCTTCTTAATGATGAATTTCTAGAATATTGCGTTTCCACAAATTTCTTGGTCCATTTATTTGCAGACACAATATCACACAGAAGCATGTGACATGAAAAGTGCGTTGAGTGTATCTCTAAATAAAAACTGCAAACAGATGCATCCGTTTCCATTCATTTTTTAATTCAAAGAACTCAAATTTCTTTTGAAATTCTCACACCTGTTAGGTGCAAGTTTTTGTAGAAGAAAATTGCAGAGTGTGACTTTGAAGTAGCCATTTGCCCCTGCAGTGAAAGCTATCATTTTTTCCATTTGCAGGAAATGTATTCAGCGAAAAGCGTTTGAAAAGTTAGCATGTAAGAAGTTGGCTTACATCCGATTGCCCCAAACAAGAATCAAATCTCATACAAAAGCCAGCCAGATATGGTTGCCATAGACATGTCAACATCTCTCGTATGGTTTATGAATAGCTTTGGAAGGTCCGGAAGGGGTTGCCCTCAGAATGCACCCAGAAACAATCCCATTTTTGGATATGGGGTGAATGTTTTCAAACTTTTTATGGGAAATGAAATAATTAAAGACAACATGTCTAAACTCTCCATTCTGAAAGGAGCTGAAACTTTTATGAGCACCATCCATTTTTTTGAAGCCTGACGTAGGAAGCCGAGCCTTCTCTGTGGCACACTTTCAGACTTTATAAATAAGATATGACGTTCACATGGGTGTGCTTAAGCAACAAAAAGAAACGCTGTCTGGGTTGTTCTACAATTATTTCAAATAGATCTTTTGTGAAGACAAAAAAGACACACACACAACAAAGTCATTGTCACTTTTAAAATATGTCTTTTTCACAATCAAAAGTGTCTGATAGTATATTGCCCAGTATTAGAGAAATCAATCAAAAGTGAGGTTTCTTAAGGTTCTGATCTCATTATTTTTGCAAATTAGAGCCCTAATGATGGTTTAATTGCACTGTGATGCAGTCAAAATTGATTCATTTGTTTGTTGGTTTTCAGGCCCATGGTGGCTGTGCGAGTCATTTAAAGATGCGTAAGCCATTAATTCTGCTCATAAAGGTATCATTCACAGCAGCTGTCACACACTGTAAGTCATGGTGGACAATAATGAGGCGACACAATGCTGATTCAGAGCCATTTAGAGACCAAATTACAAAGTCAAGGTGAGTTTGCTTTTGTGTGTGACTCCTGCATGGGTAACATCGATAACACTGCTTTATCATTATAGTTTCTTTCATTACATTTATATGTGATAGTGATTGCTCTGTTTTATTATAATATAAAAACACGCCTGCTCATTCTGCATTATTAGGGTGATATGTGGGATAATGTTTGTATAGATAAAAACGTCTGGCTTGAAATTACGTCTGTACTTCTTATACACAAAAGTAACTATAGAGCACTTTTATAATTCTCACACACACACACACACCCTCACACACAGGTGTCTTGCCCAAGGACACTTCAACATATGTACAGGAGGAGCTGATCTGCTGCCACCTCATAAATCATTTATCCTGTATCGACACGGATGGCATGGTTGGTTCTTGACTGAATAGTTCCGACAACCGTTGGATCTTTTACCGCCACCATGAGGTTAGATATTTGTGTTATTTTGTGGTGTGTCTTTACAACTTTTTAATACCCACCATAGTCAGGTCAAAATGTGTCCAATAATGGCCGTCTTGCAAAATTACATTCTAGCCATTTTCATGGTTTTCTGATAATTACCAAAATCATTATCAAGAAAATCATGGGAAATGGCTAGATATCAGCTCCGAAATTAAACTCTTAAACAACAAGCTATTTTTTGTTGTTATCATTATATTTGTCCAAACAAATGTACCTTTAGTTGTACCGGGCATTAAAATGAACAAGAAATTGAAGAAAACAAGGGTGGTCTAATTATTTTTTTCCATGACCGTATATATCAGGGTTCATACAGGTGCTTGAAATCCTTGAAAATGCTTGAATTTAAATGTTGTATTTTCAAGGTTTAAAAAGTGCTTGGATTTCGGATAAAGTGCTTGTAAATGCTTGAAATTCTTATTGTATTTCTCTTGCAATCAGACTATATCCATCTATAGACTATAGATAATCACATGGTTAATGTAAAAAATAATGAGTAGCCTATCTGAAATGAAGACTGTTCCTCCTAAAAGTGTAATACCATCGCTGTTGGTATGGTTAAGTGAAATCTCCCCCTTTTAGTATGCAAGTACTCATCTAAAACATGCAATTTACAACAGGTGTAATATACTGAAAAAGCTTGAAAATTGACCTTGAAAGTCCTTGAAAAATGCTTGAATTTGACCACTGCTAAAGCGTACGAACCCTGATATATGTAGCATGTTGTGTGACTAGTACTGTCATGGGGTACACAACCATACTTTTCACATTGGACGTGCTGCAAATAAGTTATATACATTAAGAAACAGGGTGGATTTTTTTTAAAAGGAGGCCACTTTTAGACTGTGCAGAGTTTATGTAGCCTGTTTCAGACTCCACAAAGGATGTTTATCTCCATGAGGACACAGCATTGTGTTGGTGATCGGAGTACATTTCCAAAAGTGCACAGTTCTCTTTTTGGCTCATTTCAAGGGATTTTCCTCCACCTTTAACCTAGAGAGCTCTGCTGTGTTTGAGCACCATTGGGGATCCTACTGTATGTGTGTCACTTTTTGATTGCCTCTGAGGAGCAACAAGGAGAGTTGGCTCATTAAAAAGGAATGTATCAGAGGCAAAAAAAATCAATGGATACAACAATGGAATACATTTATTGTGGACCCTGCAGTGACACCGGGGACATCTCAGTCAGCAGCGATATGATGAACTCATTAAAATGATTGAAGTTGGTCTTCAAAAAGCTGCAGTTCAAATCCCAGGACAGCTGGCTAACATGAATCACAGCCAAGATACTGAAGTCATGACCTTAATTCTTTCATTTAACCGTGTTGCTCTTTGATAATGACAATGACAACCAAGAGCACCAGGTACAGCACCCAACCCTCGGCTATATTTCATGAACCAGGAGGGCTTTCATTTCCATCTATTGCATTCATTATAGTGAATTATAGGTAAGGATCCCCTCGGGTTTCTGTACAATCTTTTATACACCTTTCCCTTTCCCGGTTTTTACAAAGGACTGAGTGGTGCTAGGAGACTTTGTATGAAAGGTGAGATAAAGTTAAGGTTTATCTCATTTCTACAACATCTATCTGGAGTAGGCATTCGAGTCAATGAAAAGAAAAGCAGATACACTGTACGCAGAGCAGCACACAACGCCAGGAAAGGCCCGGCTTTCAGATGTTAATTAAAAAACAAGCACAATGATAATCTGAAAACCAACATGAAAGATCGCCCTGCCAATGTCAACTTTGAAAAGAAAGTTTAGCCTACAGCAGGCATGAAAGACATTAAATGGAAGAAATGTACCAATGATATGAACAAATAAAATATCAATAATCCACTGTTAAAGACAAAAAAAAACTGTGTAAATATATTAAGATGCAAATATATAAACTGACTGCTCTCACCTCGCTTTTAGTTCAGTTTGAAGCCATCCCGTGCCTTTTGTCTGCTTTCAACGTATTCTAATGTCCTCCCACTGTTTTTAATCTGTTGTTGCTTTGATTCTTTTTTCCCCAACTGGCTATTTTATCATGGTTGGTTCTTTTGTTTTGATTTTTGTTTTTCGGTTTGATTTTGTTTTTATCTTGTTGTTTGATGTTTTCAATTTAGTCTCGCCTCCTCTCTATTATTTTTGTATTGTATTACCTTATGCATTCTTGCCTTTTGCACCTTTTTATTTCTTTAATCATGTACACTTGTATTGAGGCAGATTCTAACCCAACTCTTCTTAAGTGGAAATCACTTTGGGTCGACTCCTGTTGTTTTAAACTGTACCATAGTAAATAAACTGATTCGACTTGATTTGACTTAGAAAGAGCCAGTGAACCCTGATCATGACTTAAGAGACTAGTAAAGTGTGAGGTATAGTGAGGAAAAGAAAATACATTCAAATAAATACACCAAGGCAGAAGAATAAAAACAAGTGGCTGAAATATAGATCACTACAAAAAAGAAGAGTTAAATGGATAACAGCTGCATAATCAGTTTCCTGCTGTTTAAGAATAAATACCTGAACGTTTTTCTTTGAACAAGCATTTAGGCAAGACAAGTTAATTCATACATCAATATAATTCACTTTTTTTTTTAAAACAAGGCAATTCAAAGAGCTTTGAATAAGACATAGAAAACACAAGGGAAAGTAGGAAAGATCACTAAAGCCAGTACGAAAACATCATCTGGGCACCATGGATTTTGTCAGGATGAAGGAAAATATTGACTTGATGGTGGCACTAGAGGAAAAGTCAGAGGGTCACTTAAGTCATCAGAGTTAATCTGTTAGAGCCTTACATATCTGTGGTAAAGTTCATGACAGTCTATTAGATAGCTGTCAAGATATTCCACTCCTAACCTCATGGAGGTGCTACAGGTGAAGTCACAGGCTGACCAGTAGGATTCCTCCTCTGGAGACCATGAATGTCTGTACAAAATGTAGAAAAAACTATATGTTGCCTCTCCATGTTTAGTTTAGACAGAAAACTGTAAAATAAAGCAGTGGATCAGGAATGTATTAAACCATCAAGTGCTTAGAAAAGAAATCAATAGCTGTATTTTAAAAATCAATTCTTTTGACAAACAGGAAGCCGGTGCAAAGATCTAAGAACCAGAGAAATGTGTTGTCTTGCAAGGAGTCCAGCAGCATTTTTTGTTGTGTTTTTCAGAGATAGCTGTGACTCTTGTACAAGGCTACAGTGTGTGCTATTGTATTTGTAAAAACTATTCAATGTACATATTGTAGTTTTTATAATATGCATGAGGTCTGTCCTTTGATAGAGGTAGAATGAACAGGCGTACAGTATATACTGTATGTAGAGATTGTCGGAAGTGTCACAATACAGATAACACATTTCCATGACGGTCATGCACGCATGGCTTGACTTTGCCAGCAATGCATTTGGCTGTGACAGGATTTCATTATATGTTGAAATGCTGAAAAATGATAGCATAAAAAAAAATCTTATTTTGCTGTTGCTGATGTTGTCTTGAAACATAATACCTGGAACACCGATGTACACAAGTATGGTGCTACTCTCCCAAAGGATAGAAAGAGTTTTCTGAGCGATGACTGAGCATTGTCTGATAACAGGTCTGACAAATCTATTCACAATGTGGTTTAACTCACGCTTTGGGTTTGTTGAAAAATACACGTTTGTCACTGCAATAATAATCACATGTCCAGTTCTTTATCCTTTATCACAAAGCAGTTCTTCAACATTGTGGACAATTCAGCGGCACCAACAATTGCTTTGTTAATAATAAAAACCTCCAGAATATTGATATTGAATGGTTTCACACTTGGTTTAACAATCCTTTCAACATTAGAAAAAAATGTTAAGCCTTTTCTTTCATTTCCTCTTGACTGTGTGCAACACTGTGTTGTCAGAAATGAATTGTATGTGGGAATCTAAACTGTCAGCTGTGGCCAAAGTTAAGTGAAGTTTCAACTCAGGAGACTGTGTTTGCTGCCTTCTGCATTGATGGTCCTTTTCGTTATTTAAAAAAAAAAAATGTGACTGTCTTTCTGCTTTCATCTTTAATGTTGCATAAGCAACAGCAGTACACATGTCAGACTCAATTCGATTACAGAGGCCTGCTAGCACCTACTCTCCAACAGTGGAGCTCCTGTTGGTCAGAACACAGGTACCTGCAGGGGATAACAGCAACTTGTCTCAAAATGACTCACATTTTCTTCTAGTGTTGCAACCAAATCAGATTAGACTCCAGCTTGATGCAGGGTCCACACAGAAAGTAAACATGGTCCTCACAAAAAAAACAACAACATCAGTATAGCTTGTCTGTGCAAGTAGCTTATTAAGACCCACATTTAAGTTAATTAATTATTAATTATGATGGAGGCAAAGGGGGAAGTCAATTGATGAAGTATAAAAAGTGACAAAGACCATATAGGAAGGAGTTCAGGATGGATGAATGGGTCAAACAAAACTGTTCATAACCAGAGTGAAACCAAAAGTCAACACTGACTTACATTAGCTTATGTATATAAGTTATCTTACATCACAAAGTTAACTTATGTCATATCCTGCAAAGTGATATTTTAACCCAACCCATGAGCTTTTCCTGAACCTATAGCCGAGTAGTTTTGTTGAATAAACCAAATCAAGAAGTTCTGTTTCACAATGTTAATGACTACAAAGATTATATGTGTTCTCATTTTTGTGTTTTTTTTCCCTCAGCCGTCACCCTCTTGAACACTACACAGAGGTGACCCACCTACTGTCCTGTAATCTGCCCACATTAATGACTTGTTTTTGACTATTTATGACTATTTATTACCATCCATTCATCTACCTGCACTGCTGCTTTACTGTACATTCTTTACTGTATATATTTCTATAACATATTCATTCACTGTATATATCCTATAGCATATTCAATTCATACCTGCACTATATTTATACTCTGTGTTCATATGTAAATACCTTGCACTTTACTACTCTGCACTTCTGGTTAGATGCTAAACTACATTTCGTTGTCCTAGTACTTGTACTCTGTTCAATGACAATAAAGTTGAATCTAATCTAATCTAATTGGCTGACAACTGATCCTGATGTTTCAATGTGAGAACAGGCATATTCATATTATCATATTTCAGATGGAACCTTTGTTTTTTGGAATTTTCCACTTATTTCGCATACCTAAATAGAAAGCTTCTAACAGAAGAACTGTAACGCCAAAATTTAACTTAAAACTTAAACTATATCCATTTATGTATGGCTCAAAAGGTTTTTTTCTATAACTAGAACATGTTTCATGCCAGAACTATGCACATCAACACATACCTTCTACATCTTGTCAACCACACCTGTATGACATTCAAGACCTCTAGGCCTATCCTTATGGGAGCTCTGGGCTTTTTAGTTTGTGGTGTCCCTGGAAAGACACTATAGACTAAAAGAAAATGTAACTTTAATTATATTCAATAAAAAAATATAATAAAAAAGAACCAGGTCGCCCAAAGTCAGGTGGGTTTTAAGAGGCTAAGTCATAAACATGAAAGAGGGAAAACATAACAAATCAAAGACAGCTCCAACAGACTTAATCTTTTCTTAACGGTTGTCCTCACTTGACACGCAACAATGAAAAATGTTGCCATAATCATAACTCCTTGAACAAGTACCCGCGTGATGAGGGGCAACAAAACACAGCATTGAACTAAGGTTAGATAGGCCATTTATGTCCATGCCCCCTCTTACTAGACGCAATCCAGAGCTAAATGGCTCTGCTACAGTAACATAATGTCTTTCTGCACAGCGAGAACCCTCAAGTATTCAATGATTATCACATCAAGAGCCACCAAGGGATCAAGTTCAGGTGCAAGTTGGACATATGCTGCCGCCGCACAATATAGCTCAATAGTCTGAACACTCTCCTCAAGGATCTTGGAGAGAAAAATAATCAGAACACAAAGGCGCTTAATATTTTTTTAGTAATTGCCTCGCCATAACACCTTATCTAAGACGAAGATGTGTGTTTATTCAAAGTGTGGGCGCTAAGAGGCCGTCGCGCAGCAAACAACTATAAAGTATTCTCAACATCGAAAACAGTTTTTGATCTTTCAGATATGAATCCAAATGACCAGGTGTGTTATGTGAACACTCAGCGTGGTATTTCACATCACAAATACTTCGGTTCCTTTGAAAAAGCCCAGGAAGATCAAACAAATAATTGAAAGCTCCAGGGACAATAAAAAAAGGTAACAAATTGCGCTGTTTGTGGGAAAACCTGCTTCACACATCCTAAGATTAAACTCCTTCATGACATTGTTTTACATTAGAAAGTTCTTGCATCACTATAGCATATCAAAGTATTAAAGCTCTCAGAGGAGTGATCACCCCCATCATCATCTCAGTCATTAAAAGTCAGTGGAAGTAACTTTTAATGACATGTTCCCTTGTTATTCTACTAGAAATAACTAGAAAATAATTACGTTTTAAAACCTAATGTTAGAAACCATTCACTGACCTAGAAAGTATAGAAAGTTTTTCAGCATGTGTTAAATATTTATCCCACACCAGCTCTCTTATTACCTACAATAACAAGGTTATGTCTTATCCTCTTAGTTATTATCTTCTACCAAATATCTCAAAATGTATGAATGGATTTACATGATATTATCTGGACAGGTAGGCCTCAAGCCAGAGAACAATTGATTACATTTTGGTAGTGCTCCAGTACTGGGATTTCCACCATTAGACAGTTATTGTTTTTAATCCATAACTATGAATTTAAGGCAGATAGAGGCTTGATTCCAAATGCTGAGGGTATGTTTGCAGGGCTGAGGAATCAATTTAACTTATAAATGACACGACAGGAATGATTTCTTTGAGTGTAGTTGTTGTGCGGGCAGCTTTTGGCGGCGCTTTGCAGTCTTAAAGTCCCTCTCAGTTTGATAATACCAAGTCTGATGCCTCTCTGAGTCTGGGCTTTGGCCAGGTTTAGAGAACTGCAGGACAAGAAAATGATGATCACAGAAGGGGATATGCTTTTAATGCTTTTCATTTTAATGAAGTTTGCTTTCCTTTCTTTACCGCTGCCTCCTGATTCTTTGCAGAAGTAGTAATTGCCTTACAGGGATTCTGAAGCAACGCGGTACTCAGTGAGACGCTGTCTTCGATATCCATCTATGCCTCTGTTCCTGGGGTAATTAAGGTTCGGAGTCACCTCAGGAGATATCGTGGCTCCTCAGACTAGTTGGCTTTAGCAATCTGTGTCGCAGTGTAGGGGGGTAATACAACGACAGACTGAGCCAGAGTGCTGGAGTTAGGAAAAGTGCCTCATGTCCTCCTGAGTGAACCTGTCTGAGTCCATTGCTATTGTTTGGGATGACAGAAGCATAATTGTTTAAAGAAAGGGGCTATTTTTGTCTTTATTATGATGCTGCAGAAGGAAATTACGCTATATCTGAAACAGCCATTAGGCTACCTTGGGTCATTTAGGAGTGAGTCCTCTACCATTCAAATATTAATGTTATAGTGCTGTCTGTTGTCAAGCAAATTACCTGGAGCACACAGCTAATGAATCCCATTATAGAAGTGAATGGCTTTTCTCCATTTTTCCAGATATTGGGAGGCTTAACATAATATGCACAGCAAAAATTATAGAAGATGAAGGCTGAGAATTATCCTATCACTTATGATAATATCAATAAAGGACAAAATCTATCTATAATTAAGGCAACAGTGCATCCCAGATGGCTCCATCGCAGCCACAACAACAGTTAATTGCTTTGTGCCTGAGACAGTCTCTTCAAGTACTTGGGAATATGGTCTGACAGCACCCTCTTCTTCTTCCAGCATAAAGTGAAACTCCACTTGGGGCTTTGCCTTTTAGATCAGAGCCTTTCTCCTTTTGCTTTGTGGCACGGAGCACTGGTTGGTGGGGTTGCAGGGAGCCAAGAGCGCTCCAGCCGGTCAATGAAGGGAGTCTTATTAACATTTTCACCCTGTCCGTGTGTCTCCGTGGAAAGAGCTAGTGGTGTAAATGACCAAAAACAAATGTCTTGGCGAGCGCTCGAATGACAAGAGCACAACACAAGAATGGCACGCTGCAGAGACTCCTGAATACAAAGACCACAGCCCTGTAGCCCCCAGGGAGAAGCTTTGATTTATTTACAAAACTGTTGGGCTCTGTGATAAGTAACAGCAGCAGAGTCAAACACTGGTGGTGCACGCTCGTGTTGCTGCCTACATGAAAGCCGCTCAAGAAAGAACCTCTCATCTCCAGCATGTCTTCCTGACAAGAGGCAGCTCATTTGTCCCGCTGCCATCAGATGATCATCCTTCCACCGCTAGATTAAGGTGATGCGCTACACATATCAGCCTTTCAAAGGTGTGTGTGATTGGTTACGTTTTGAGGTGAAGCTCAAGCTTGATGCCAGTGCTTCTGACAAGTCACAGTCACTTGTACAAATGCTTTCCTCTGTAAAATATCTGCAGAAAAAACTCATAACTTACGCCGTTCCTTTGACTCCTCTTTAGTTTCATAGGCTGCTCCAGCTCGTTGTCAGTGATGGATTCTTCACTGAAACACATTGTATTCTAGTGTCGTCTCAGCTTTGTCAGATTCAGATCTGAGAATTAGACCCACATCTTAATCGAAAATGTATTTGATCCAATCTTAATAACTCCTTGAATGGTTCAGCACATCACAGCTCATTAGTTTCATTCAAAGTCATGCACGGAGATTATATAACAGTCTATGTCAGATGAAACCAAGCTATTTTTGTCGTTTTTGTCACATCTTTTACATCAACATACCTGACATGTTCCCTCATGTGCTGTGTGATGTCCTGCTGCAACCAATTTTTGTGATCATGTCACCACTTTTCTCTGTGACCTGAAGAAGATCCTGCAAATATTGAAGCCATGTTTATGCTTAAATTCCCATGAATCTAAAATTCTGTTTAAGGTTGTTGAGGGGGAAAATAGCTTTTTGGTATTAACAAGTTGCTATGAAAACAATTCTCTGCCTTTTACTGCAAAATATAGTTGAGGGATTGACTTATTTGACCTCAACTATATACAGTATAATGTGTTGTGTACATTACAATAACTTCATACAGGGTTCCTACACCTTTTTAAAAAGTCAGATTAAGCTATTTTCAAGAATTTTCAAGAGTAACAGCAACATACAGCTGTGATGAATTATACATTTATATACAGTCAATACAACATATACAGAATACTGACTTTTTTACACTCATGTATCACATATAATTAAGTGTTAGTTTCAGAATGTGTTGTTTGTTTGTAAGACCTGTCATCCTATATCACCTACATTTCATGTACTTTCAAACATCACATTAAAATTCAAGTGTTTTCAAGGATTTCCAGCACCCATAGGATCCCTGTTTATATAACGATCTCCAAGATCTTCATCACAACTGAGTATAAATCACTGATGTTGTGTTATTTTTGGGGGATTTCTGGTCTTGTTTTCTCATCAAACGAATTCTAGTGTGTCAATCATTCAAAATGTCGTTATTAAAACTAAAAAAATAAACACACTTGCACTTCTACTTTCCCCAGAATGTCAACAATTCAAAGTATGTGACTGACACGCCTCCCAGAAATAAGCAGAAGTATGTTTTTGCACCGAATCTGAAGCACGAAACCTAACAGCCAAAAGCTACCAGCCACAGACTGACGTCCCCTGCCTCCACTGCCCCAAGCTTCTTATTTTCTTGATTTTCCAGATAGCTGGTTCAGCCTGTCCAAAATCGAAATGAGAGAGAGAGCACGCAAGTGTTTGTGACAGGAGGAGACACAGGAGGAGAGGTGACATCTTTTACTGTCATTATGTGTGCAGACTCCTCACTAGATGGCAGTGTAGTGTAGGAATATTGTTTGACAAGTTTTACCAGACATGGCATCATTTTAGAAACTTTCCCTGAGTGTGTGTGTGCATGTGTGTGCATGTGTGTGCTGGTATAACAAAAATGCAATAACTGCTCAGAGTTATGGTGGTATTGAGGAAGTGTCTGAGTCTCGCCATTTTGATGTTTATTTTAATAACTTGTCTTCATCTGACCGTGACCTTTGACCTCGCCGGGTGCACTCTTTGGCTGGGGCCGTCCTGTGGGTGTGGCTCAATGGCTGCAGAAAGCTCAGGAAATGAATGTTTTATCAGTCTGCGCTAAAGAAAACAACAACAACAAGAGCGTAGTGGGGAGCGAAAGAGAAACGTCTAAATTTAACTCATCAGCTGCTGCCAACTCAAATAAAATCATCAGAGGACAGTTTCCTGTTGGTTTCTCTCCGAAAACATGTGGATTTTCATTAGATTGATAATACTGATATTTATCGAGAACATAAATATTATAGATGTCACAGCAAGCTTTTTTGGGCTGGAATCTGCATAAGAAGTCAAGATATTTGACTCTCTTGATGTTCCTTGATGGGTTTTTAAGTGCCCCTATTATTTTGATAAGACAAACTGCATCTTGGGTATTTCTCTCACATATTCTGTGTCATCATTGTGCATTAGCCACTATAGCCAAAATGGTGTAGTTCACTGCCTATAGCATTTAATTACCTTTTATTTCTACCTTCTCCACAGCAATAGCATGCACTCTTCAGATGCCTGATGTATTCAGGAGGTGCAGTAAAGAGGGAGAGCAGCACAGCCTACTCACTCACTGTTAGAGAGTATGTGGGAGGAGGTGATAGCGGGCAAGCATTCACTGTGTGCAATGTCCTCCTCAACAGCAAAATTTAGAAACATGAAGCACGCTCAATATGCAGAGGAAAAATATGCCTGGCAGGAAAATGCTGCAGTTTTCCATTTATGGTTAGATACAGATTTGGGAGTAATTCCTGATTAATAAAACATTTAGTATAACCTTCAAAAACCTTTTTTTGTGAAGCGTTTTAAAACATGTGATTTAGGGAAATTAACCAGCAGTACAGCTAGGAAGGATATATATACATGCAGAAGCTGTGGGTGGAAGCCTGTCCCTCCCATTTTTTCCCAGTCCAGTCCAGTCCCATCTAAAAGCCTGGTCTCCAGAACCTCCTCTAACAAGTTTCTTTGCCTTCCTGTGAGAATAGACAGCCGCCGTCACAGAGGAGCCGAGGGAGTTCAGGAGATCAGAGGCAAAGCAGCAGTTGCCTGTCTTCTGGGAAACCAGATGACCCTCTTCAAAGTGATAATGTAAACAGCTAGAAACTGCTGGAACCGTGGGAGTTTGAAGTAAAACCTG
The DNA here is from genome assembly GCF_030273125.1 of Centropristis striata. NCBI lineage: Eukaryota > Metazoa > Chordata > Actinopteri > Perciformes > Serranidae > Centropristis > Centropristis striata. Next base: position 16,452,016 of record NC_081536.1, read on the forward strand.
AAGAATTCCACTGCAGGATAAAAGTAAAAAGGACCAACACTGTAAGTTATATTCTTTTTTACCTTTTTACTCATTGACGCAGGCGATCACTGGAGCCGAGAACAAAGCAGATAAGTTGTGTGGGATGATGCAATTTTGTGATCTGTGGGCTTTGAGAGACTGAGATTTTATTTTTCGATGCGCTGATAGCAGATAAAAGACACTTTATGCTCCATGATGGAAACATTTCTCCTGTAAATAATACATTCCTTTGTGAAACTATTTCCAAAATGTCAAAACCTGATGTATCTAGTTTCTGTATATTCACTTTTTTCATTAAGACTTCCGTTCATTATTAAAGCATTCTCCAGCTTTAACATTGTAGTAGACCTTCATTGCTAAAATGGCCTGTTTGCAGCTGCACTGTCAACTCCAGCTGCAGAGGCTTCAAACAGCTGCTTTCAATTAATGTCACCCTCTAGAAACATTACTCTGAACAAGCATTTGTTGACTTTAGTTGTAGGGCTGGGGCAGAAACAGGATTTCATAATATGTGTGCCTGCTGATGTGAGTTATAGACAGCCATAAAACTGAAAAGGCAGGTCGCGACCCAAACCCTTTCACCCGTGCAGTGGATTGTTCCTGTTCGCATTTTTCACACAGTTTTTATTTTATGAATTTTATGTTACATTAAATTTTATGCTGTCATCAGCTCCTCGCTCAGTGAATTTCATAATAAATTGCAAGCTTTTACTGCACTAAATTTTAGTGTTTTCCAGTTTGTAGTAAATGTCAGGTTTTTGCATAAATGTTAGAGGTTTACAGGAATTTTACAGCATTACTAAATTGCAAATCAACACTTAATTTTCCCAAAGTGTTGGTTACAACGTGACAACATACTTCTGATCTGTTAGCCAGACCGTTACCTCAGCCCTGAGAAAAGTGAACCACGCACTAACCACCAGATCTCCACCATGGAGGCCTTCCAAAGACAACCACAGTAGGGACTACAGCCAGTTCCTCCACTTAGGTAAACAGAGTCTGCCTCTTTCCACACCACTGCAATGTGTGCGTGTGATTATGCGCATGTGTGTGCAGATGCGGTTCTACACCCAAAAGCTGTGAAGGCACCGATCCAACTGTAACAATGTAAATTGTTTCAGGTTCAAAGTGTGCTCTGTTGTTGCCACCCACCCTGCTGTGGGAGTGTAGCAGGACCATTTTTAGCAAGTTGTGCAGTGATATATTCTGTGTGAAGTTATCAAAACAATGGCATTGTTTTGTAGCAGAAATAAAAACTCTCTGGTACAAGTTCTCCTCTCTCTCCCTGCAAGGCTGATGCAAAAGCTTTGTGTGCAAGTTTGGCTTAATGCAAATGTGTATTTTAATGTACAGTATTCCTGGAAAACTACAGTAGTGGAGTTCTCCTTTCCAGTCAAGGACACACAGCTGCATCCGTAGTCAGTAACCTTTGATTGTGTTTTATAGACCATTCCCAGGAGTTTGATGTTATGGACAATTGCATAATGCTCTCATCTGTCATTTATATTGTCCAAATGTCCATTACGCTTGACAGTGCCTTTCATAAACAACTGGAGAGCAATCTAAACAGAATTATATCAACTTAATTGTATTGCCTGCATGATGGAATTATTAGTGAAAAGATAACTGGATGAAAAACCTTAAGTACTGAAGGCATGTTAAATGTGGTTTGTGGTTTGCTTTGTGGTCGGCCTGGTCTCCTACTGTACGTTCCCATGCAACTAAAATCTGTTGTGAAGTATGTTTCAGGGGAATTGTATTTTTGTCCTTGATTAAGTTTGTACATATCAGGTAAAAAAAGTGCGTCCCATTTGATACAAAATTAAATGTTGACTAATTTACGTAGCAAGCATGCTCATTTTAACACAGACTACGATCTTTTACCTAACCTAACCAAGTAGTTTTGTTGCCTAAATCTAACCAAACTGCAAATTTCACTGTGTTTACCCCCTATATCAGGGGTAGGTAACCTACAGCTCTGGAGCCTCATGTGGCTCTTCGGGCCATCTGCAGTCGCTAAGTGCGGTTGTAGAAATTATACAAAATGAAACAGTAATTTCTTTACATTTTAAATTGAATTTAGCATTGGTGTAGACCCAAAGCAATTTGTATTCTTCCCAAATCTCTTGACATATTTCTTCAATGTCTAGTATCTCATTTGCACTTGGATCCTCGACTACATTCTAACAAAATCATATTAATAAATGTTCATTATGACCTATTAGTAAAGTTGGTAGGATAATTTAGACTTAGTAGGCATTGTATGACTCAAATTCCAAAAGTTTTTCTCTTTTGTAGCCAACAATGGCTCTTTTGTTGGTTAAGGTTGCAGACCCCCGCCATTTATAAGATTTAGTTTTGTTTTAATCACAACTTAATCAGGTGTTTAAACTGTGACTGAAAAAAAACCCTTGAAAAATCATTGAGAATACTGTTTCCTTGTATAGGCATGTCATTTTTAAGAGACAAGGTTGTTATGGTCCTCGAACACATTCAGTTTTTTGAGGGTGGACAATATGCAGCTGTGCTTGGAAGACTACCAATTACTAATTACTCAAAAGTGTTTAAATATTTGGATGTGGAAACAAAAATTAGGCTTCCTAGATTACTGTTCTGCCATATGGCTCCAGACAATCAGTATCAATTATCTTGCACTTGGGTCAAGAGTCAGGTTACGTTGATAAAAAAAAAAAAGGTGCCCAGCAGTGGCTTAAGTACCAGAAATGGTGATCAGGGACGGGGTCTGGCTGGGAAAGCTCTGAACGGGTTATGGCCAATATTTCAAAGATGTCTGTAGTTGGAGGGGAAGCAGTTGTGATTTCAATCTTCTAGGAAATCAATACAAAATGGCTTTGGTTAATAAGGGAATACAATGACCCTTTCCCTCGTGCTCTAATTACAAGGAAGAGCAATCAGTCAAGGAGGCAGAAAAACTGGTAAATTTGCTTCTCCTCATTGTATTTCCATGAACTGGCGGAGCACTTTTGCTTTTTCATGCATTTTAGAGATAACAACCCTCTTGTCTGTAAAAGTGGACGTTATCTGGTAGCTATTCACTCTTCTCCTAATTCAGCCTCAGACAGGAGACAACATAAGCATTGGTTACCATGGCGACCATGCTGGGAACAAGCCTGTTGTCATTTTTTTCCCTTTCCACATCAATCATGATAAAGATGTACATCTGTTGCTCTGGATGTTAGCAGTACTTCCTATGTGGTCCCAATAAACCTTTATGATGATTTAGTTTGCGTATTCATAGATCATTACCAGTAACAAAGAGCGGCTGAAAGCAGGCTCTGGTATGTATTATTCTTGTCCTGCAGTGCTTTGGTGATATGTGGCACCAGAGAATACAGGCTGAATTTAGACCACCGTCCTTCAGCTTGAAGACGAGACTCTGCAGATTCCAGGAAAAAGAGAAACTGTCTTTATTCCAGAGCTGTAAAAAACTTTATATGACTCGACTAAGTTATTGTAAATGTATCCAATTAACCAAACTCTGTCACCTAAAGTGGGCTTTTTATGTTGTCTGGTATTAATACAAATCATCATTTATAATGTGTTAAAATTATTATTAATGACCTGAGAATAAAACAGTCCAAAGCTATCAAAGAGTCATGGGGAAAAATGAGGCATGAAGTATAATAAAAAGGATGTTTGAGTTTTGCATAGAGCTTGACATTTTTTTTCTCTGCCAACCTAATAATTATCATGGATTAACTGGGAGATAAAAGAAAACTATAGAAGAGGCAAATCAATTATAACATTTAAGGTCAGTTTGTTTGTTCCAAGAAGTATTACTCAACCTATGAAAATGGTTAAAAAACTGTATAGAGTTTTCTGAGGCTCTGAAGGAGCTTGTTAGTAAAATCTCTCTCTTAGTCTCTGTCTGTCTGTCTTTTGATTTTCTGGAAAATCTGGAAAGTTCATCATATCTATTTCACGCTATCTCTAGAGACCTATGGGACATATTTATTAGAGGTGTATAACATACACTCTTTATTGAGAGAGAATCTCCTTTAACTGTTCCACATTGACCAGAATTCTGGATACAGCTCGCTCTGACAGTACATTCAAAAAACGGTTAAAAAAGAGAGACAGGAAATGTTTGTAGCAAAGTCAAAAATACAAAAAATTTTGGAATAAACTATTTTGTTTCTGGAAATAGTCTGGTCGCAAATAGCTAGCTGTTAGCAAAGGATGTACATACTTTAGCATTGCTAGAAGACAGAATGATGTCATTGCATGTGGGTGGCTTAGGGCCAAAGAAAGCACAGAGTCTAGTGTTAAGTTGTGGTGCATCTAGGTTCTAGACCATCGTTTTTTCGTGGTTTCACGAAAAAAGCTGCAAGCAGCAATAACTGACATCAGGCACAGTTTAAACAGATCGTTGCACTAGTTTCTCAAAACTAAGAAAACTATCCTTATCATGTCACTGTGATGTCATCAAGGTTATCTCTTCTTGGGCATAAAGACATCTTATTTATTATAAGACTTTCAAACAGGGGGCATGGTGAGTGAAGACAGGCATGTTAAGCAAGCAGGGAAGGTCTAGAAAAACACTAACAAAAGGATTTTTGGAGCTTGACCTGTACTAGGGAATAAAAGTCTAGATATTTAGAGCTCAACTGAATCTCTCTCAGGTCTGCCAACTTTACAGAAGTGCAAAACTAAATCACCAAAGTAAAATGTATATTCAACAACAAGATTAATGATGTGATACATTTAAAACAAATAGCATTAAAAAGGAAAATGAGCAATTGCTTTAAACCTGATTTACACCGCTGAATAATTTCAGAACTTATTTACCATTTACAATTCATGCACACCCATATATTAATACTGCCACTCTATTTGTAATGCTGACAAGAGTCCAGACCGTTTCATCAGCCTCCGATAGCCTCTTTTACATTCTCCCTGTAGCCTTAGTGGCCAGACAAAGATCCCTCAGCTTTATACCGTTCAGAGAAACAACAAAAAAGCTCCAGCCTAAGTTCCGTCTTTATCCTTACCTCGAACCCATGAGTAGCAAAACATGACACCAAACTATAAGCAAGAGAAACTGCAGGTCAAAGGTGGCTTCACGCATCACCACATTTCCAGTACAATATACTCTGCCTGCCACAGTGCCAGACTTATTTCTTAAGCTCAACTGAAGTTCAACCACAACATGGTGCTGCTCATTATTCTTTCTCCTGATCTCTCTCTCCCAGGTTTCACTGCTGTTCCGGGCAGCATTAAGGTGTCTGCATGTGGAGGCAGTGTCCGTAAGAGGAGCCAGTTTGTGACAAGACATAGGTGTGCTTTTATCTGCGGACATCATTATCCTCAGCAGTAATCTGTATGAATGAGACGTCGACTAATAACACCTGACATTTGGTCAATGCTTGCAAGATAGACTGCCCTCGCTGAAAAGTTCAAATAGTCAGCAAGAATGCGGGGGCTGGCGGGTGGGAGGATGTTGTGTGTGTGTTTAGTGCGTGTGTGTGTGTGCAGACATTTAAGCTTGTATGTGGTTTCGGTGGGAGCTCTGCCAGAAACAGGGAGGCAGGGTTTCAGAGTTTGAGGGTTCACACAGCTCTGGAGTGAGAAAGTTCTGCTTTTCATTACATCAACCCATATGTCCACATATCTGCTCCGCCTCCCAGACTCCACTCTGTTTCCTGGCATTGTTATGTCAGTCAATGATCCAATCCTTCTCCCCCTTACTCCTGAAATCTAGATATTTGTGTGGGTGCGTCTGATTGCGTGTGATTAAAGCGGTAATAACTCTGTGGGCTGCCAGGAGCATGATGCTGAGAAAAGTAGACTGGCCTTCACTTTATATGGAGTGCATTTGAATATTGCTACAAGACTCTCTGGAGGGACCGGCCAGCAGGGCAGAAAATAGTTGAGAGGTGTCGAGAAGAGAGCAGGGATCCCTGCACAGCATATTGTTGAATTCCCTTTTAATCTTGATCTTATTTCCTGCTTAGAGCAAAAGAGCAAATTTAATTCAGCTGAAGAAAAGCAGCGTGCAAGTGTTTTCTGAAACAACCAAACATGTGGATCAATTAGCAAGTGTAATCATCACTATATTATGATTAAATAAATGTATGAGCTGTATGACTTTCAAGAAAAACAGGCCAACATGTTCTGGATGATCTTTTTGCTGGTCAGTGACCGAGGGGATAAATATATGTTTGGTATGTAGTTCTGTGTGATGCCCATAGTACATACATTTCAGTAATATGTATCAATATATTTGGCACATAAAAGGGATGAAAACACACATCGTTCATATAGCTTTCAAAAATAATATTGAAGCACTTTTCAGATTCTCAAAACCTATTTATTTAACCACATTTAAATTATAACTTGGGTCTTTAAATCACAAGTTTCATCATGTCACAATATCATATTGAGTCTTCAGACAATGACACAATATTTACTGATATCAAGAAGTCTGCCAAGATACGATTTTGATTCATTTGAGGGGCCAATGATCAATACGAGAGATACTATATGCCCATTTAACACAATCAGCTATCAACATACAAAAATGATTTGACAATGTTATCATTGAGCTCTTCAAGACATTAACATGGAAATCAATCTGTCCTTTGTATTAAGAAGAATAAATATAAAGTAGGAATGTCAAAATAAAGGCGTGTTGTAAAGATATGCATCGTCATTTCATGTTGAGCAAATGCTAAAAATACTAAAAAATAGTTTACAGAATCCTTACAGAAACAGCTTTGACCAGCTGTTTATGTTAATTTTGATTGTAAGCTTTGACCATAATTATTGAATGCTTGCTAATTACCAGGGTAAGGGATCAACAGAGCACACAAGAAAATAAATGGTTTATAAGAGTGACTGTATTGATTAAACACTAGATTAAGTTGAAAAATAACGTATTTTTCAAGGAGTATATTAAAATCCAAGCATATTCCTAAACTTGAAAACGTTATTGTTATTAAGCATTTTTCCTGACTTTGAAGACTTTGTATGAACCCAAAATACATTGTGTTTGTGGATGTGGGACTAAGTGTAATGTGAATAAAAAAATCTGAAACAGTATAGCATTTCCTCCTAGAGAGAACATCTGTGTTTCATTGCTTTCTGAGAACAAACATCCTATATTTTGAAAAACTTCTTTTCTGGTGGAGACACTCACTTTTTGAGGGAAGCACTTGTTCTGGCTTTGAAGTGCTCTGTTTTGTTATGGCTGGGCCATATAGCTTTGATGTAAACCTCTACTGAGGAGCTGTGGTAACACAGGAGCCTCAGTTATTTATGAAATGAAGTGGTAGGAGTTAATGAATCACACATACAGACACAGAGAGGGGAGAAGACTAATCAAAAAAAAATCACAAAGTCTGCTTCAAACTGCAGCAACTCCTAACAAGTTCCTTGTGGGATATTAGGGATACCACAAAAGATAAAACAGTACCACAGAAAAAAAGGCGCTGCATTGCAAGCCCGTGTAGGAATATTACAGGAGAGCTACAGTGTGGTTGTAAAGAAGAGCCAGAAAAGCTGAACTGATCCTGAGTGGCCATTCCTTTGTCCCGCTGAATACATAAGGCCTAGTGGGTGGATAAGTGAAGTCACATGGTCACTTTTCCTTTTTCCCACACAAACACACCCACATCCTCCTCCATGCAGCCACTCTTCACTCTTCTTCATCTCACTACTCGCCCGCAGCGGGCAGTCTGCACCGTCTGGATACTGTAGCTCAGCACCAAGTTGCGCTCTTTTCCCACAATGTATCCGAATGGGAAATAACATCCGTCTGCTTCGGTTCATGCACATTTCTGGAGCACCTCTCGGAAGAATTCGACACCACATCGTCCGGAGTCACTTTATTCACGAGCTGAACACTTTCTTTCAGGTAATTTTTAACTAACAGTAACAGTTTTTCCTCCTCGTGGGTTTGTGCTCGCTTTGTTTTTATAGAGTCTGAAAGTGTTGCTCCGGGTGAAATACCCCCCTCCCGCGCTACTTTTCGTAGAATAAAAAGGTTTAAAGTTGTAATTTGACGCCATGCACCGAGTATTCCGGATAACAGATTGCTCCTGAACTAGCAGTTAAACTTTACATTTGGTTTTGTGTTGTGAAACTATTTCCTTTGCAGGCCTAATGTAACGTAGTCCTTGCAGAGTCTCCTGTATCCCTCCACCCCCAAATCCAGGTACCACGGCAGCACTAAAGGTGCTAACTGCTATTCAGACTGGCTAATTTACATGAGGCCTACTTTTGTTTACTCATGACAATGCTTTATAGCTGCTGGCTGAAGGGTAAAAGAGGGGAGGTTTCTTTCAGCTACCTCCTCACACTTAATCAGCTGGCCTCCATCTGTGTAGAAAAGAAAGACTGAACTTTTCTGCTCACAAATAAGTAACTGAGAATAAGAGTTGTTGGGAATGTGAGTTTAGGACGCCAGCATTCATTTTGGGTTATTAAATTGTACTTCTATAGAACTACTTGCATTATGTTCCCTGCAGCAGTGACTAACTCATTCTTTTTGCACATCAACAGCTTTGTGCTCGCAAAGCAGCGTCAATCATATAACAATGTCCTCCTCGCTTTGTCTCCATCCCTGTAATTACATGAGTCACCATAGCACCCATACAGTAGCTTTTCTGTTAAAACAACACCCGTTGCCTTGACAGCCTGGATGTGAAGCGAGCTGTGATGTTTCATCCTCTCTTACAGATCCCAGAGGAAGAGTAGGAGGCCGTGCACAGAAGACATGAATCTGGTGGAGGTGAGGCAGACGGCGGGGTCTCTCACCCTGTCCCTTTCCAGCAACGACCCCAAGGAGCGCTACTTCGACCGTGTGGACGAGACTGACCCCGAGTACCTCCGCAGCAGGAACATGTCGCCGGACCTGAGGCAAGACTTCAATATGATGGAACAGAAGAAGAGGGTCACCCAGATCCTGCAGAGTCCGGTATGTAGCCCGCAGCTCGGTGTAAGTGCCCTCCTACACACAAGCTTTCAGTGTGTATGAGTAATAAACAGCGATTTTAAAGCCAGAGAGGCATACTGTACTCTCACTCAAGACTGTCTGAAATGCATTGGATTTCTCTTGTTTATGTGAAGGTCATTTCATACATCTGCTGGGTTTAGATAGATATAGGTTTAGCTGTGAGTTTATACTGCAGGTTATGATTAAATGTGGTACTGACACCAATATCAGTTTTCATTTGCTGTTTTACAGGTGTTATTACAGATTATGTGTACTAATGCATTGTTTTAAAGGTAGAAAAAGCTGTGTATTCTAAGAAATTTCTTACATGCTTTAATATACATAATATATGTATTGTAAGCTTAAACTGAAACAGATGGTCAATTAAAATACTAGCTTACTGACTGCAAATTAACTTGCAACAATTTTGTTAATCATTTAAACTTTGGAGAAATTTTTCAAGCTGTAAGATGCAAACATTTGTTATAATTATTGGGTTAATGTTCAGAGAAAACAAGTAATTTAAGTAGCAATTTCACTATTTCCTGACACTAAATAGCTTAAACAATTAGCTGAGGATGAAAATATTATATGGCTGTAGCCCTATTTGTAACATTTTCCATCATTCTGCACCCATGTAATGTAGCAGACATTATCTCAGACACAGAACAGTGCAATCTGGTTAGATGAAGTACAAGGAGGCACAATAAACACATGCCAATGAAGTGCATGGAAATAAGACGAGCCCACACTCATCTGCGATTGCATAACAGGCCCAACAAGTGGAGCTCATCTCATCACCATGGGAACCGTGGTCGGATGAAGCAGAATGCTGGAGCTTAACTGCAGCACTCAGGAAAAAAAGTGCTGTTTCAAGACTTGCAGGCAAAAATTGATTGTGAGGTTTAATGCGATCCCCCCTGCTTCTCGTCAAGCCCTTTTCACAGACATAAAAAGCGGATTCTTGTGGTCTTTGGTGATTTGTGTACAGATGTAATAAGCATGCTGCGCTCCCTGACATCCTGAGGTGTTGGAATGAGGTTAAGGTTAGGTTTTATAAAGTGTTGCTAGGTTAATAGAGCTTTATATAAAAGGCTTTTTGTCTACAGGTGTTTAAAGACGAGCTGGAAGGCCTGATTCAGGACCAGACGACGAAGGGCAACACCCCGACAGGTCTCCTTGCTCTGAGACAGATTGCTGACCTGGTCATGGCTAGCACCTTGGGAGGGGCTGGCCCCCTGACTTCCCCCATCAGTGAGTAGCAGTGTGTTGCAGTGTTTGTGTATGTTTCTGTGTATCTCCCTTCGGGCCTGATTGTCATTCAGTGTGTACACTCTATGTGCATTATGCAAGCTGAATATCTTCATTGTCAGAGGCTGATTTGTCAGACTCTTGTGACTCTGAACAACCCTGAAACAGCAGAAAAGACAAAAAGCTGTTGACAGCATTCTTCATTATCAGTGTTTCTATTTAGTAGCCCTCATGACCAGTCTTGGTAATGAATTAGTTTGAAACAGTTTGCAATGCTACGGAGAAGGGCACTTGGAGGGCATAGACATCCTCCAAGGTCATGCCCTAACTTGCAATGTTAACAAAAGTGAAAAATAACTTATGTTCCTGCCTCATGATTTAGATCAGCTCGAAAAAATAATGGGATCTTGCTTGACCCGAACTACACCTTTTCACCAAGTTTCATAAAAACTGGGCCAGTTGTTTTCCGGTTATCCTGCTGACAAACAGACAACCGAACCAACAAACCTAGCTGAAAACATAACCTCCTCCGTGGAGGTTATTACAGGGTTCCCATGGGTGCTGAAAATCTTTGAATTTAATGTGGTGTTTTCAAGGTTTGAAAAGTCCTCGAATTTTTAATAATGTGCTTGAAATTTAGGTTAAGTCTATGTACAAACACACACTTTAAAACATGAAACATAGTTTAGGCTGTTCATAGCACAACAGCATCTCATTTAAATTGAAAAGATTACATAATCATTATACTGTATATAAATGTGTAATCTACCACAGCTGCAAGGTGTTGTAAAAGCTTGAAATGTGTCTTGAAAAATGTTTGAATATGACTTTGGATAATGTGTAGAATTATGTAAACCTGTCCTCTTTCCTTCTGTGGAGGTCGATGCAGAGGTCACAGAGCACTGAGAACTGAAAAGATGAATTTGATGATCAAACTGTAAATGTTTGGGAAAATGGCCCTAGAGGAAATGGCTTTGAGGTCGGAGAGGCAGACCTGCTCTGTTAAAAAGCTAAAGTGGCTGTAAAAGATAGGGTCCTCTGTCATTAAATGCCCTTATATGGTCTAACAGCCCAAAAATACCCTTCAGTTTCTCATTGGGGATCCTGAGAAAGACTTGTTTAAGCTTCAGCTGTGCAGACTCCCTGGGATGAACTTTATACAGGGGAAGCAAGTCTTGTAAACAGCCTTGTAGATGTTTGAATGTAGAAAATGCAAATTTAATGTTGTTGATGCATGACAAGTTATTGATGATGTTATGTGTTGTGACAGGCGTCGGGATGGTAACTCCCGTCAATGACTTGTATGGCATCGAGTCACCCTCCTTTGCCAAAGGGGAGAAACAGACTCGCTGCAGGCTGGCCAGCCTCTACAGGCTTGTTGACCTCTTCAGCTGGGCTCGTTTTACAAGCTCCTACATTACTGTGAGTACAACTTCACAACTTCTTGCTGCTCCAGTGCACATCTGTTTATGTATGCTGCACATGGTTTGTGGATTTTTATGTGTGCCTCATGTTCTCTGGCTACTGGGAGACTTTAAGGGGAATACCTCTTTATTTTTCAGAGCCCATATATTATTTATGGTTTGGAAAAGTCAGATTTGTGAATATGTACAGCTCCCCTACAGCAAGCACTCAAACTGAAATATGTGATGAACACCTGCGATGTCAAGATATAAAGCTCAGATTCTCCCCAAAGACAAAGCCTAGAAAGTTTTATCAACCCACACACCGATTTTTAGAGTTTTTCAGAGTGAAGTGAGCTTTCCTTTGTGGTTCAGAGTTTCGTGTACCCTTGAATCTGTGAAAAGGGTCTCCCGACTCTGAGTGGCTGTTAACCCAACTTAAAGAACTTTTTTTTAAGAGTAGACATTTGGCAAGTGCTTTTTTACTGGCTGTTTGACCCTGACAAAAAATAATTTATAGGGGGGAAATTCTGCAGAGATCATCATCAGGGTCAGAAATACATACAGTATATTGTTTTAGATGCTCCTGTATGAGCTTAGCAAACACTGATTATACACTGTAGCAACATCACATAGCTTATGTTATTCATTTCATTAAAACATAAATACGTTTTGGATTTTAATAATATGTAATATGTGTGTTTCAGGTGCGTGTCAGTAAAGAGCAGGACCATGTTCTTATTAGTCCACGAGGTCTGTCATTTGCTGAGGTGACGGCAGCAAATTTGGTAAGCACAATGGCTGTTTGTTGCTTTTTTCCCAATCATGCCTGCAGACTGCTTTGTCATGGACTTCTACAACATGCATTGGGCAAAACAAAATTTCAAAAGTTTTTGGTAAAGATCACAATTAATGTATTTGATAATTTATTGCAGTAAGTTTTTGTGTTTTATTCTGCTGGCAATACTGGATGTGCGTTTTCAACATGTGTTATGTCTGCAAGACCTGTTTCTGCTACGTTCCTAAAGGTTTTGAGATGGAACAGAATAAGCTACAGCGCTCATCTTAAGGCTCTCTTTAATACAGTCTAGTATTCAACATACGCAACCATAACTTTTTACTTTTTTTCTGGCCTGAGTTGTCATTAATCTCCAAGAATAACTACTGAGGTTTTAGTGCCGTGGCAAAACTAAAATGCTTTGTTTTGAAGGACACACAACATGCATCAGATCCCAGTGAACTCCTTATTACTCCAGAATTTGAAATCCAAAAACAGTGTTAGCATCAACTGTGAAACACACTTATTTAGTATGTTGTCTGATATTAATTTTGATTTGAATCAAAGTTACAATTGACTAGAAACTAGAATTTTTAGTGTATTAAAATTAACTTGTGTCTTAATAATTGTTGATATAATATAGAATGTGTAAATTGAGTAAAATGAGTATGAGTGTTTGATATTACAGGTCCCATAGTTAAAAAAGTGAAATTTCCAAGTGAAGGACTAGATGCCATATGAATACAGTAAAGGTATCAAAATGCCCAATCAACAGATGAATACACACAGCCCACATCCACAAATGTGCATTTAAACTATAGTATATATAGGTAGAAAGTGCCTCAACAGTGCCGTTGAAGTCACTCCCATGCTGTAATGACAGTGCAGACAGCGCATATGCAGAAGACACATAAACTGACCAATCAGAGCAGACTAAGCTTTTTTTTGAGGGGGGCTTAAAGACACAGGTACTAAAATAGAGTGTTTTAGACAGAGGGTAAATACAGATATATTCAGACAGACAGTATAAGAAAAATAATGTGTTTTTGGCTGGAGCCAGCCCTATGAACGCCAAAGTCTGTCACTGAGTCACTGAGAGATGAAGTTAAGCACAAGGACGTGTATGCACACACACAAGCACGTGGGAAATGCGATGCACATACACAGTAATGTGCCAGCAAAGTACTAGGAAGAAGGAGACTACTAGCTAGCTAGCTAGCTAGCAAACATGAATGGAAACAACAGAAGTTCCAATATATATTTTTAAAAATGGCTTGTTTTACAGGGAAAGAAATACATTGAACACTTTGTTAGGCCTTAAGGATATCGACAACCTGTTTCTGTTAGAAATTAATTAATGTAAACATAGCTTTATTTGTTTACAAGAAAACTCCACAGGGCGCCTTTTAATGGTTCAATCATACTGTATGTAATTACCTAGAGCTACAGTATTTAAAGTTGCTATTCTTGTACGCTCTGAATAACAATGAGTTGGTTTTCCTTTTTTTTCTGCCATGTGTAGGTGAAAGTGAACATAGTTGGTGAGGTGGTGGACCAGGGTTCTGCTGATCTGGGCATCGACCACTTTGGGTTTGCTCCCCACGCCGCCATTTATTTGATGCGCCCTGACGTGAGATGTATTATCCACATACATACCCCCGCTACAGCTGCTGTAAGTACACGGACGATAATAAATGAGCTCCATCTTAATCAGGCATTAAAGCTGCTGCTAAGTGCTTATTTTGCACCAGAGGAAAAGGCTGAATTAAAAGCAGCCCCCTGCTACTTATTTTAGATGCAGACACCCTGTAACGTGCTTTTACCATTTCCTTTGAAGCTCGGCTGTAAAATGCACAGCACATGATGAACATTGCTGTGTAAAGTTTTATTTGTGCCTGATAGCAAAAAAAATGCGCCTCTATTTATACGTTGGTGCGTCACAGTCTTACTTGTTTTCATCGTGTTAACAGGTGTCCTCGATGAAATGTGGAATCCTGCCCATTTCCCAGGAGGCTTTGCTTCTGGGAGACGTGAGCTGCTTTAGTTACCATGGCAGCCTGGATAATAAAGAGGAGAAGGTGGAGTTTCAGAAAGCTCTGGGCCCTACTGCCAAGGTACTGTCAAACCAAGGGACTCCATTAGTGACAAGCTCACTTTCTCATGGGATAGAGTAGGCTTTCAACCACTGGTTGGAAGTCATGAGTCATTATCTTATACTGGGTTCACAACTGGTTGAATATGAGATTATTCATACCTGTTGCTTAGTAAATGTAAATTAATGAATATATGTGCATACAGTATAGCTACAATATGTAACTGGAGTACGCACCTGAAATGTAATACCTCTTTTTTGTGAACCAGCTTCAATCAGAAGCATTTCATCTCATGTATTTACATAAATGAAGGGAACAGAATACTAAAAACACAGTATGATATATTAGTTTGGCATTTTGAGGAATGAAAGTGAAAGTTAGATGATAAAATATATACTACTCTTATATCTAAATATGGAGCTAAAGCCAGGAAATGATTAGCTTAGCATAAAGACTGGGAGCAGCCTGCCTGGCTCTATCTAAGCCAAAAAAAAATCTGCCAGGGTTTTGTGCTGTTTCTCGGCTGGATACAGAGAATTTCAGGGGCCAGATGCATAAATCCTCACCATGTTGGCTGGGAACATTTTGGTGCATGACACTTTAAAAAAATAAATTGCTTACTACCTAGAAGAACAGCAAAGAATGTATTGCATTGGTGACACTCTCCTGCAGCACCAGGAAAGCTGTCATTACGAATGGCTGTGGCTATTTATAGCATCCATATTCATCATATGTGCCTGTAAGACATCATCACTGTGATACCTCAATCATCATTATAAAACATCAGACAGATTATTATTGATTCATTTATAGTGCTCATATTGAAACTGACTTTACAAAGGATTATTAATGCAGAAGTAATGGCTGAAATCTTAGTGAAAAGACGATACATTCATCATACATAAATAATTCAAATTTAGCTTAAGAATGCATCTCCAAGTAATATTTCACAGAATGCTGTCTAGACTGCACAATAATAACACAAACAGTGGTATTGGCAAACAGCCGAAACAAACAAAGTTTTCCACGATGGTTAAATATCTCACTGTTTATTTCTTATCCACCTTATAATATATCCAGCAGCTAGTGTTTGTATGCCTGGTCTGAGGTGCACACATTCTCACTGTATGTTTTTTTGCATATGGATAGTTTATACATTTGGTCCCTGGAGTCTTCTTATTACTATGAGGTTGCCAGGTAACCAGTGCTCCAGGAAGTAACTGCACCCAGCCAATAAACAGCCTGGCACATAACCCTCGCTGCAAAACCACAAAGTTATTTTAGTACTTTTTGTACCAATTAAATAAACAAGATATAACATGTTAATTGGTGAGCTTGAGAGGTGCTGATAGCTACCAATCTTTATACTAAGCTAAGCTAATTGGCTGCCGGCTGCAGCCTTTTATTTAATTCAGACAGACAGAGAGTAGCATTGATCCTCTCATGTAACTCTCCACCAGAAAGTGAGTGAGCAAATTAACTTATTTGCATACACGAAGGGGACAGAACATTAGAAACAGACACTGACACCATGTGTTCAGCTCTTGATGCTCAAATCTTCAGTGAAAGGAAAGAGCTTAGCCGATTGTGTCAATAGTTATGTATTATATAGTGTAAAATTACAAGAGAGGGCACAATGAACAGTACACTTTGTCTTATAGATTTTAACTGAAGAAGATGCAAATATTACATCAGTATTACACGTGTCAAATATGTTAATGAGGGAATATTTGCCACTTAATGCACAAATTGATTAATTAAATCAATGTACACTAGCATATTTGGATATGCTTTTGTACTAGCACAGCTGGATTTGTTCAGTGTGGAATGAGGAATATGCTGGACTGTCAGGCAGCTCAAGTGTTTCCTGTGTTTTTTAGGTGATGATCCTGAGGAACCACGGGCTGCTGGCGCTGGGAGAAACAGTAGAAGAGGCTTTTCACTACGTGTACCACTCACAGCAGGCTTGTGAAATCCAGGTATAAAAAGATTGATTTCTAATTTAGATACTACCTCTTTTCTCATATCGACATGTAATTGCAATAATCAGGTTAGAGCGATTTCTGAACTTGAAAATGGCTTTCATGGGACTTTTACTTTAAAGCCAACTACATGCGTATAAAACTTATATAATTTTTCATATTTCACTTGTCGCAGTCTTTTTCATTTCCCCTTTGAGTGAGTCAGCCTTAGTTGCAAATAGCAAAGTATTACTGCAGTGCCTGAAAAGGAAGCAAAGCTGATGCCTAACATATAGAGTGTTTGAACAAAGCTAAGTCAAATATGTGCTAGAGAGCACTGTTCACAGTGAGAGCCAGGTGGAACCCTGCAGTCTTTCTGAGAAACTCCTGTTGATTTGTGTCGGGGAGGCAGTTGGTTGTTTTTTTTCCCATCATCCTGCTGTGTCTGGACTGTATTTGTTTTTCTGTTGTTTTTGACATATATTGACAGCTCAGCTGACACATGATTACAATTCTTTTCTTTTAAAAATCCTACTGTATCTTAGAAAAGAAAATATTGGACCTTCTGAAATTAATGTTCTCTGTTAGTTGTCAGTTTTGCAGAATTCTAATAATTGATGAGGGAAAACTGTCAGTAACTGTGCACTAAATAATAATTTGGTTTTTAAATCAAAAATTTAAAATGCACAAGAATAATTTTGTTGCCTTTGTTTAGGTTCATGCTTTAGGGTGTTCCGGCGGCATGGATAACCTTGTGCTCATGGACAGAGAAAAGTTTAAACCCCTGACACAGGGAGTGGCTGCTGGCGGGGTGATAATGGACAATGAGGTCAAGTGGAAAGTGGGCGAGGCCGAGCTCGAGTCCCTCATGAGGATGCTGGACAACCTGGTAAGTGAACCCTGACCTGTGCCTTTTACCCATGATGCTTTGAGTTTCCTGTCTCAGGCGCTTCCTCGGGAAGTGTCTGATTAGAGAACACAATGAAACTAGATTCAACATATCTGATCAAAAATTGTGTAATTGGATCATGGTGTTTTATGATTTTTTTCAAATATATCTACACATACTTGCATAATTATTGTCAAAGCATGTTTTTTGTCTGTGGCCAACTTGCTGTCTGCAGATCTTGTTCCTGTGCTGTGCTGCACTTTAAACCCCTCTATTCTAACCACACTACTAATGACCAGACACTGACATCTACTGTGTCCACGGAAGATGTCAGACTGTGTCTGCTTGAGTGTGCGTCTAGCTAACAACTGTGGCTGCAGTGGGCTGCAGCTGTGTTAGCTCTCTGTGATCATAGCCCGCCCGCCCACCCCTCTCAATCATAGCTTCCAGATGGTGGGGCGTGCTGTGGGCAGTCACAGCCACACAGACCACACAATCACTTAGTGTAAGGACTCTAGTGCACTCTATTTGGAAATCGGATTTGGCGTTCCCTTCAAGACTGTTGAATACGGCGCTGAGTGCAAATGCCAGTGCACTCAGTGCAACAGGAGTCCATGTCAGAAGATAGAGTGTATTGGTTGTGTTGAGCACTGCAATCTCTGTGCATGCTTAACTTGATAACTAGTATTTCTTCCCTAATCTGGGCTACCTGAAAGGTGGTTACAGATATGGATCAGGTGTGTTCTGCTTTTGTTCATGTATATGTGAATCAAGCCTATACCCAAAAAGTGCAACTAATCACAACATTTGGAAACTCTGCTTTGGCTGGCAGTCAACAATACTGTGAATAAATGATCAAAGCCCAAAGCAGGGATCATTTTTGGTGGCAAACTTGTCATACTGCCTGCGAGAAAATGCCAATTTTGATTTTGAGTGTTGTGTTGTACTGCTGGCTTCAGACTGCACTCTGCACCCACTGCGAGCTCCCATCGGTTTTCTAGTTGTCTCTCTCATCTTTGATGTATTGTTAACAACACGCTGCTTTAAACCAAAGTTATATCTTTTCCTTCTGAAACTGGGCACATCTGCAAAAAAGCTGTTTGTATATACAGCGTTGTTTAAATATTTAGAAGCATTGTGTAAGTGGATCTTGGGTGGCCCGTGCATCCTTTGAATTTTGTATCTTTTGTAGTTGACATTTTTTATTTAATTGTGAGGGAATAGTGAGGGAATTCTGACGAATGCTACAAAATACTGCAAACAATTTCACGTCAAAGTAAAACTGTTCAGTAAGCATGTAAGAACAATGTTTCCTCTTTGTGTAACCTTCCAGGGCTACAGAACAGGCTACTCTTACAGGAACCCCATCGTCCGTGAAAAACCCCGCTCTAAGAACGACGTGGAGATCCCTGCCACGGTGTCAGCTGTGACACCAGAGGACAGTGAGATGGGGCTACGTAGCCCCTTCAAGTTTATGGCGCAGAAACAGCAGAGAGAAAGGACCCGGTGGCTCAACTCGCCCAACAGCTACTTGAAGGTCAATGTTCCGGAACATTCACCCAGCGGGGATGTCAGCCCCAGGACCAAGATCATGGTGCGTTGATTTTCATGTCAAACTGTAACTGAAATTTAATAATCCAGCCCCTTATGGTTTTGGCCTCTGAAGGAAACAGTGAGCTGGGGAGCTGCCATTTCTTTGTATTAGCCTGCCCTCTTGTGGCCATTCTGATAAATACAGGTTTTAAATGTTGTTTGAGTTGCTTTCTTTTCTGTACTTTCTCTTTTTCTCAGTGGATGAAGTCTTCGCAGCCAGGCAACAGTGTCGGCACACCAATAAAGATCGAGGACCCCAACCAGTTTGTCCCACTCAACACAAACCCCACAGAGGTTTTGGATAAGAGGAACCGGGTCAGTTCAAACATCATCTTTTTCAAACAGCATGCATGGTGTAACTCTACTAAACTGTACTTAATTCTTATTGCCTGTACTATATAGTGATTAGAGCAGGTATTTTAAAAATCACACCTAGTTTAAGCTCAAATAAAATATTTTTTAAAAATGCATTCTCTTTGATATATCGCATAGAAATTAACCAGTATTTTAATAATTGGATATTGGTCAATGTGTTCTAACAAGTAGGGCTGCATCTCACAGTTATTTTCTTTATCCATTTGTTCAGTAGTTTCTTCATTATAATTTTCCAAGCTGGTGTTGCCAAATTGTATTTAACCAAAGGTTCGAAACCGCTACAAATTTCAATTGACATCATCATTATCATTATCATTTGTGTAAAAGAAAAGCATCAAATCCTCTAACAAGAAGCAGGAATCCTTAAATGTTCAGCATTTTTCCTTGAAAAATGACTAAAAAGATTAGTTGTTCAACATGTATACATTTTTGTTGACCAGCAATTGATGAGCTAGTTGTTGCAGCTCCACTGACAAGAATCCCTGTACAATAGTGAAGGAACTGCATGCTGTACCAAATCAATCACAAATCTGATCAATTGATTATTCATTGCATAACTTGTCCATTTGTTGTGTTTTTGTGATAGAGAAGAGTGTGTTATGCACTTCATGTTGGCAGGTGGTGTGGTATTAATATATTGTTTGGAATGTCATGGATTCCTGAACCAAGTTTAATATGATTTTGTTGGATATGTTTCTCCAGATAAAAGAACAGCACAGAGGTGACCTGATGACTTCTGGACCAAAATCTCAGTTACTAGCAGGAATTGTTGTGGACACTGTCAAAGGCCCAGTAAGTAGATACCATTTGTTAAAAAAAAAAAAGAAAAAAGTTACAGGTGCAACTACACTGCATGATACAGAATGTGTCAATAGGTTCATTTTTCTGTTTTGGCACATTTTCTAAAGCCCTGCTGTAGTTCTTAAAGCACTGAAGACCATCACCATGTAATTTTATACTGAGCACTCCAACACCACTGTCATTCAATATGTTTAACTCAAACTAAATAACTTGAATAAGTTCATCACTGCCACTTAAGTGAAGAAAGAAAAAAAAACAATGAATCATTGTGCTCAACCCAAAAAACCCCAGAAATAAAAAGAGCCCGATCCCATCAAGAAAAAAAAAAAGAGTTTGCACACTCAAATGAATGCAGGAGTTCCTACTGTTATCAGTTATCAATGTTAAATTTGAGCACATGGAAAAAGAGACATTCCAGCTATGCCTCCTTCCGTTTGCAATACTTGAGTCTTCTTATCATGTCCCCAACAATGGGTGTCAATTAACTCAACAGTACTACCAACAGGTGGACAACATTGGCTACAGGTAGTCAGAAGTGTCCTCAGACCTGCCCTTCTTGCAATTAAATCCCATATTACTACTTGACAGATAATACAAGCAAATACATATTAAAGTACATTAATGGGATCCATATGGGTAATTCTACAAAAATGTCCAACCTATATGGATACTTTAAGACAGTCAAATGGCATCAGTGCGTAACCATGTCAGTGTGGCAGAAGATGCTGAAATGTATGTAATTTCTTTAATTGAGACTAACACACAGTAACCCAAGAATAAAGTCAAAGATGTTCTAAGTATTGCTGAAAACACCAGACTGTAGTGGAAAAAGTAAAAAAAAAAAAAAATAAATATATGACAAGTTATCATTTTTCCATATAACCAATTGCTTCTATTGACTAAAAAATACACTACATCAGGTGTCTGTAATGTGTTTTTATTCTCTCTTGTCAATCAGGCTTTCATCCATGAGGACGAGGCACATACTCGCTCTCTTCCTCCCAACCCTTTCAATGAGCTCACAGAGACGGAGCTGGAGGAATACAAGAGCCTGGTAGAAAGAAAGCAGCAAGGCCAAGAAGGTAGTCACACAGTTTCTTTACCATTACAAAGCTTTAAAGTGCACCGCTGCTCCTTAGAAGCACAGAAAACCTCTACTTAATGTAATCCTTCTTGGGTTTACATGAGCTGGTATCAGACATCATCCCATGTAGATTATGAGTGTATGATGTTGTGAAGTTAAACCTTAGCAGTCACAGAGGTCATAAAAGAAATTGAGAAGAAAGAAAATTGGAGTTAAGAATGCATTTTGAAGAAGTGTTAATCAAATTTAACTTCATGAGTTTTTAATAAAAAAATACATATTAGACATTATTGCGTAAATTGCAATATTGTAGTTTTATGTGTTCCAAAAAAGTTAGCTGTAAAAAAGTACTTATTGCATCCACATTAAATCAGTCTCATTATCCTGTAGTCCAGGCAGGTAATTAGTCCAGAGTGCTCGGTTCCTGCCTGGAGGAAATGTTGGAACTACGTTCACTGAATGAGGATATTCCTGCAAAAACGCCTGCAGGAGAAAAATGTCACTCAATGGTTTCACTCTTCCTCTGAGTTGTGAAGTCAGCTTACAGGGATGGTGTGAGATGAGCTGAAAAGACATTGGTTTTGTCAAATTCATGTCCTGGTAATGACTGCAGACACAGAAAAATGTGTGTGCAGGAGGGAAACATTTCTACAGCTTTTTAGAGTAGCACCTTTGTTTTTCACTATCATAATAACGTTTCAGTCTTGGAACACATTAGCTAATATAGATTATTTAAATGTAGCAACATTGATAAAGCAGCCTAGTGATCAATGCTTTTTGTTTTTATTCGCAATGCTAGCAACATTTGTTTAGGGATGACAATGCTTGAAATTTTCTCTAGTGCCACCAAGACGCATTAAATAAAATGTCTTAACTATTGAATAGTTTGTCATGAAAATTGCTCGAGACATCAAGTCGCCCTCTGGATTCATAGTAATCACTTTGGTGATCCCTTTAACATTTCATCTAGCCATCATCATGTCAAATTAACTTGTCTGGTACCTTGATTTATGACTTATTAAAGTGCTGCAGGAATGAGTCCTAAAATCCCGAAATAAGTTAGCATTTTTGCACTTCCCGTTCCGTTGTTTCACTGTCAATGACTTTTTAAAATTAGTTCTTGGTAAGCCACCTGAAATAAGGTCTGTGGTTAACACAAGCTGGAAAGATTAAGATTAATACCCCCACTTGTGAAGCTTTTACATGTCTTAGAAAAGGTGGTTAAATGAGGTGACAGAGGTTGTCGGGGGCATTAAACGTCATCGTCAGGTGGTGACGTTAAAGTGGTGAGAGCCTAACAACAGTAGCTTTTAACTTTGGGTGATTGTATTTACGCTTCTTCAAAAATATATATATTTTTTTGTGAAGATTATTACTTTAATTTCACCAATTTATAACAAGATAAAACCAAGGGAGAAAGATCTGTCCAAGAAGGCAAAGTTACAAGCCGCCAACACATCGATTATATACATATATACATACACACACACACACACACATATATATATAACGTCCACGTATCAACGGAAGAACAATTACAGACAAAAAGCCATCAAGGAAAGGTAAAGTTGTTGTGCAAAATGTGAAAAAATATGATACTGAACAGGATGAAGTTGCCTCACTGAAAATGCCTCACTCAATGCTGGCACATACTGGCTTTGATGAATGAGTGACCTCAGATGAACTGACCTCTGATAACTTAAATCCTTTTACAGACGACGATGATGCCACAGATGCAGATGAGATGACAACATTTGATGGCTCTACTATCTCCCTCTCCCTCTCTCCTATTATGACACCAGCTAAAGGTAATTAGCTAGTTAACAGCCATTGAAATTATATGACATTGTTATGAGAAGCTGCTTGTTTGTTTCTGTTTCATGTCCATCTGGTGTAATCTGAAAAAATACATGAAATGCCTCAAATTAAATGGATACTTAAATAGATTATTATAGCATTACCGTGTGTGATTGCACCTTTTATCTACATCCTTCATCACTGACTTGTTTTCATCTTTTGACAGACATAATACCCAATGGGAAAGACCACTTGGATGAGACGGATGAGGATCTGAGCATCGAGGTATCCAAGATGAGCGTGAGCACTTCAGAAACAGTGGAAATCTCCATTTCATCTAAGGAGAAGACGGATGAGGCTCAGACCCCAGAGAGCCAAACCAAGTCCCCCAAGAAAAAGAAAAAGAAGTTCCGCACACCTTCATTCTTGAGAAAGAGCAAGAAAAAGAAGGAGGAGAAAGAAAAAACGGAAGCCTGAGGGTAAAAAAAACAATTAGTGTTTTGCTAGGAAAACATCTAAATTGCCTTCTTAATTTTCAGCTTGTGGAAGGGAAGTGAAATGAGAGAAAGGACATCATTTAGTCAGAAAAGTCTCCCAGGACTGTGTTGTTTTTTTTACACCTTTTTCCTCATTCACAGCTATTATTTCATGTGAATGTTTTTCCAAGATGTGCCAGCAGATGGTAATATGGAAGTTGTTTTCCCCATGAGGATTTGTGATTGACCACTCCTGAAGGGCTCAGAAAAATGAAATTACATCAAAAGTGAACGCAAAACTGTACACCTGTGGTTGTTATTACCCATATTTTTAATGGGATTTAAAATAGATATCAAAGGTTTTGAAAACATCAAGATTACAGTTACGTATTTGTGATTTTTTTTTTTTACTTTTTGCACAAGTTCATTGTTGAATGTATTCTAAAAGCTAAGAAAATTGTTTTAACAATTCTAAAAATTTACAATCACACATAGACACACATAAAGGTTATACAACGTTCAGCCTTAAAAGAAGTACGATTTGTATCTGAACATATTCAGACTGATACTATCTTGTAATAATATATGTTGGTTTATATTATAGGTATTACAATATAGTGTTTGATAGTTAAATGATTTGATAGTCTTGAGATATTTACTATACATACTAACTCTTATACTAAACATGCTGTGATAGATAATTCAGTAATAATTCATGTTTTTACATCTATGTCAGTGGCATTGTTCCCATGGTTGCTGCTTTATTGTAATTGTGAAAAGAATTTGACTGTGACTAAGAGAAAGAGCCCTGCAAAGTGATGATTCTTGCATATTGATGTTTATGAGTTTGACTTTTACAGAATTGACAGAAAACCACGGCTTGTTTGGACGTTGACAATGAATGTGTCAAGCCTGAATTGCAGAAAGTTGAAATGTTTTGACTAATTTTGTCTGCTGATGGCAATATGCTGTGGAAAGCGTGTCTTCATAGCCACTGTTAGAGTTTGATATAAAGTATATTAGAGGACCATATATTTACATCCCAGTCAATAATGTGAATGATTTGTTTTGACCCAAAGGGAGTGAACTCTTTGCCTTTGTAAATAGTTTGTTTTCGTGACGTTCTTTTGTTACGCTAAACCAAATGTTAAACAATGAAACATAGAAATGTGACAGTACAATCTAATAACAATATTTTAACACTTCTTTTATCATATTTTTTATTCACCTGAAGTAAGCTCCTTATTTAGTGAACGTGCGTTGTGTTTACAAACTGTATTACTTATGTAAGTTGTGTGCATAGTGCTTGTACTTTCCTGCGTTGTTTACATTGCTTTGTTTGTCTCAATAGAGCTTTACATTACAGTCCCTTAAAGTCAGTACTTCCAAAATGCCTTCCATCTGATGTAATAAAAGCTCGGCTATGTTTCCATAACTGTTTTATTGCTCACTTGCTTATTGACTGAAAGATATGTGATATCACTTCTTATCTTTACAGTTTCAAACATGAAGAGGGTCTATTTTTTTTTATTGCTGTGGTATACTTATGCATTAATTTCAGCCTGATGTGGTGTGAAATTCCAGCTAATTATATCCAGTTTCAAGAGACAAGTGTGAAACAAAGCTTTCTAAAAAAAACTATTTGCACAGCCTCCCATTTAAAGAAAAAAAAAAAAAAAGCAGCGTCCCCCTAAAACAATGCACTCTGTTCAGCGATAATTGACCGTGTGAAGCTGTATAATCAGTCTTCAGCCATGATATGAATGGGCGTTGTCATGGTAATGCACTGAGAGGGGGCTGTGGAGACAAAGAGGGGATTTGGTGTCTCCAACAGGTGTTCATGTTGGGGGAGTGACAGGATCTATACCTACACCACCCCCAACACACACACCCACACCTCTCCTTGGATACAACGTATAGACAAGAAGATGAGGATAAACGGTTATGCATTAAAAGAATGGAAAGTTTTTAAAAAGCCCATTTCAGCAACGAGGCAATTCAAAGTGCTTAACACAACATCAACAGGGCAGGGCAGAAAAATGAATTAACAAAGGAAATTTTAATTTCAATGAAAAACTTAAGAATTAAGGGAGAAAAAAATGTAAAGTTAAAAGTAAAACAGTAGAGACTTCTATAGTTTTAAAAATAATCAAATAAATGTATTAAAATAATTAAGTTAAAGGCAGCTGATAACAGGTGAGTCTTCAACCTTTAAGTGAATGTAAAAAACACCAACTAAGAAAAAACATTTATTTTCAAGTAAGAAATACTTATTAGTTTGAGGCTTACAAAAAGATCGATAGTTAATAAGAATAAACTAAAAGGGGATAGTAAACAGGCTTTTTCTTGCTTTCTTTCATATTTAAAATACATGACCCCACCCAGGCTCCAAACTTATGTTAACAATCCCTTTCAATGTGTGGATGACAAAGCTTAGCACTGAGCTCTTCCGTGTCCTGACAGTGCTAAGGAGAGGACAGAGCAGGTGACACACGTCTGGCCTGCTGGAGTGTCCTTCTGCTGTGACCTCAGGGCAAAGTGCAGCTATTGTCTTAAAACAACAGGGGATTGCTGCAGCACAATGCTGCATCTGAGACCAGCATCTTAAAGACCACCAGCATCTGAGAGGATAGCATCAGATAGATAAACGGATCTTTTCTAAGAGATGTATTTTCTCTTTCAAAAACATCCCAAATTGCTTTGTACTCCCCGCTGTTTGAGACCAGCGTGGGATGTTTGGGCGCATTCTTTCATAAACACACACACACACACACACCAGCACCGTGTGACTTTGCCTCCTCTGTGACAGCCGAGCCACTGGTGTAATCCTCAGGCTTTTCAGATTACTCCAGTTGGGGTCACATTCTACACCAACCTACAGCGGGTCAGCTTTCCACGCTGTCGCTATCAGCTCGCACAGTCGGTCAGCCTGCACACGAGCCTCACAGCACAAATGAGCTTTTTCCTGGTGAAATGCTGTCAGCGTGCACCCCTCACTGAACTCTCCATGCCTGTCTGACTCTATTTATCTGTCCATTTGAGCACATGGGTAAGAGTAGGTAAGAGTATGTATGAGTTTGCATTGGTGTTATGGGGAAGATGCTCTACAGCCAAAAAGCATTAAAAAGGCTATCAGAGAAAGGATTCCAAAAGCAGGCCTGTATTTGTGGGATTTTATAAGACACCTTTGCATCTCTCTGCAAATTCAGCCTGTTTTAGCCACTAAAGAGTCGTCTCTGTTTCAGACCAGGACTGTCTGTGTGTGTCAGGCCTTGCCAGGCAGCTGAAATAGACTCCATGGGAGGGTGTGCTCTCTCACAGGCGTCCGTTACAGGCCTGGCCACATCTGCAGCGGGCCAGCCATCTGCACCCATTGTCTCAGAGGCACAACACAGCCCTGCACGCATGGCTAGCCTCGTAAAGGCAGGCCCTTTCCCCTCTGTCCTCCTCCATCCCTCACAGTGTGGGGGAAAAATGACTTCTTAATCAGTCAAAAGGGACAGCAGAAGTGGAAAATCAAGCTAGAAGTAAACCAAATTTCAAGGTTAGTTTTTCCAAAGGACAGGAAGCTTTAAAAGATTACAAAGTAAGGCTGCTTTCACTATCATGTAAATTATCTTGTCCACTGAGTTTAAGCTGCCCCTGTTTATTCTGACATAATCTCACTGCTTTCTTGTTATCTGTATGAGTTTAGATTGTTTTAGAACTGGAGAACTATACAACACACCCAGAGGAGCTGATTGGAAAACAATAGATTTAAAAAAAATGCCAAAAAATAGGAGGAAACAATAGGATTATGAAAGGCAAATGACCTCGAACTACCTCGGAAACCATATGAATGTTTTGCATTCACACCCATGGGAAAACACTCCTGAGGAGTAGGCAAATCACTAACTCCAGACACCAACCTATGCCTCTGATACCCAGGTTGCACTATTGATTTGTTTTAATACTAGTCTATCTGTGGACTTAATGCTTTCTGATTCTAAAGTCTGTTCACATACATTCAGACACAGCTGTGTGCACATGAAAGGAAGCTTGTTATTTGTCATAATAATTCAGTTAATGTCAAGGGGAATAAAGCAGTGTTGTTGCAAATAAAAGCAGGCGTTATGTGTGTTATTTGTTACTCTCCTGCAGTATTGATAATGAGGATTTATTATGGCACAGTTGACAATGAATGCAATGTGCATGCGTTAGTGGGAGGGATTATCCACCAAGTAGGGCAAGTGGCTGAGGCTAAGGACTGCAATTCCATCGAGCCTAGTTCATTTCAGTCATCCGCTCAGTGCACAGACGGAACAAGGAGAGCAATTTCAGCGCTGCTTATTTGTTAAAGCCCCACAAAAGCCTAAAGTGAAAATGGTAAAGTACATGCGACAGCACAGCGAGCTGAAACCCGAAGAGGTGCTGTCGGAGTCTGATGCGTCCATGGACCAGCAGGATTTCGGAGATTTGTCCGACTATTCTTTCAGCGACGTTTTATACTCCAAATGTTCCGCAATGGACCAAATCGGCACTTTCATGAAGAACGTGCAAGTGCTGCTCGATGCAGCAAATTACATAGAAAATATCGAGAAGAACAACGGAAGTAAGTAAACACGGGCAGTAGGGGATATTAACACGTAATGCGCCGAGCAGACAACAATAGAGGCGAAGGCGACAAAAGACGCGCAGTGGACAGATGAGCTGGCAAGACAGCAGCCAATGATATTTTACCTGATACTGAAAAACTGTAGTCTAAGCGACCAAACATTTACAAAATGAACAGGGGTCGATAATGTGCCTACATTTTTAATCCAGGAAGCAACTGCATCGCTGGAGAGATTTTGTTGCAACAATAGTCTTCAGCTAAATGATCTTCTGCTCCCATTAAAACCTCTCTTTTGCAGACCATTAGAGACTACTGAATAAGCACGATTCCTTAGTTATTTTAAATATGATTGCATATGTGCACATTTAGGTTAACTTGTGGAGATATTTATGTTTGAGACTCCTAATTTCAGATTTAATCTTTTATCCAGCTCATCTCATGCTTATCCCATTTAAAATTTCGCATCCACGGAATACAAAACTGCATCCAAGGGCCCCTTTTGCGTATACAAACTGCGATTTAGAGTTTCTTTCGCCTAAACATTCCCAATTCAAAGCCCACCTATCATTTTCAGAAGCAGCTGCTGCTTCCTTGTATGTGTTGTTCACATGGTTTCCACATGGAACAAATTGTAAAGTTTTCATTGGTCGGCACACATGTTCCAGCGCGAGAGTCACTGCTGATAGCCAATCACACGCAAGTTTACGTCTGACGTCCTATGTTACTGGGACGGAGGGTTCATGGGAACTGTAGGCTTTTTTTATGGGACAGTAAGGAAACTAGATTAGAAATGTGTTTTAGAAAACTATAATGCATGGGTTTATTGATGATAGCATTATCTAAGAAGGGTTGTCTGTCTGTAACACTGAATTCATTATTTTAGGTTTATTCCATGGATGTATTGCCAAAGGCCACACATTTAAATGTAGGCTAGTTCTGAATTCAGGTCAAATAAGGTTACATCTATTATGCAAATCCAAGCCCTTGTGAAGCAGTTTGCTTGTAGCACATTTGTAAAAACTGGGCAATATTTTTTTAATCCTCTTGATCTTTTCATCACCAGAATGTGAGCATGGTTATGCTTCAACATACCCTGCAACCCAGACTGCACATCAACAGAAACAGCGTAAATTCAAGAACAGGAAATTGGACAATATTCACAATAGGTAGGTTAATGTCTTGAAAAAGCTAAAATTAAATACAGTAGACATTAATGACGTTTGTCTTCATTTATATATGGATTAGAAAATACATTTTAAATCATCCCTGATGCACAATCCCTATAATAAAATCATTATGATCATCATATCACCAGTATTGTGGCATGATTATTCTATAATTGCAGCATTAGTTTATATAACTTTTGGATTTGATTTGTGTAGAATTTGTTGTATTTTGCATCATTAAGACCTGTATAACCGTTTTATTTTTATATTTATCATTTCAACAGGTCAGCACACAATGAACTGGAAAAAAATAGGTGAGTAAAGCCAGACCGAAGAAGTCATTTATATGCATGGTTATGGCAAAAACAGTCATTCCTGAGATGTCGACTACACTGCAGATACATGGAACAAGCACACTTTGAAGATAGTTAAACCTTGTAACTGTGGATAGTCATCTTCAATTCACTTTAGTTGTATGTGTTATGCGCAAAAGTCACACAGAGAAGGAGAGAAAGACAGAATATCCACAGCATTTTAACTGCTTCAGCAAATGAGCTACACAGGGAGTCTATCTCAAGAGCCAGCTGTCTCAAAATGGAGCTTCAAGCTGATAAACCACAAGCTTTCTCCATTCTGCCATGTTTGCATATCTTCGTGCATACCATTTCAAAATGAGATACACTGCAGGCCTATAAATCAGCTTATTATCATCACAGGACTTAAAAAATACTTTATTTTTATCAACAACTTGGAAACCTACTGTGTACAATTGCAGAGTACATTTTGCAAGGCAAATAAAAACGAGGTGTAATGCAGCCTCAGTAGCAGCACTGTTCCTCGAGGACATGCAGACATTTCTCCAGTCAGCAAACGGGAACCGTCTGTTTCCAGACAACAGGGCTCCTTCCTGAGAGATTCTCAGACGCATATCTAACAGTAACTCGCTTCTATTGCTCCAGGATGAGGCAGCCTCTGCTCTGAGCAGGACACAAATGTCAGGACACATCTATCCTAAAATTAAATGCCCGGTTAATCTTCAAAAGCAAACCATGCATGTGAGAATCTTGGTTTGAGAGATGCAGCAAGTGATGAGGAAAATTAGCATCTTCAAGAGCAAGGCTTATTTTTTATGGGGTTATTTGATATTACAAAATGGTGGCCAATGCAGAGGGAAGAGATGACATCACAACTTGACCTACATTTTACTCCCTTATTTGAAAGGAGAGTGAATGTCCTTTGCCAGTTTTTGCATGCATTAAGACCACAGGCCCAGAGGCCTTGGTGGATCAGAAACAGTATTGAGCTGACCTCAGCAGCTTTCACATCTGGGGCCAGACAGATCCATACGTAATTGCACAGGAGTCAGATGGTGTAGCTAACTAGCAAAATGGATAAACAGATAAATCAAGTGCCTGAATACCTTGACTGATTGCTCATCACTGATAAATTAATGCAATCATAATTAGGATTGATCAGGACCATTCAAATAGTAGTTTGCCTTTAATATTCCAACACTAATCCGATTGGATAAAAAGGAAATATTATAATCTGACTTAATCAGGATCAGTACAGAGGACAATAATACATTAGTCTGGAAATTAATCTTTCTGTCCGTATAATTGTCCTATAATGCATATTACTCTATGTATTCTGTCTCTAAAGAGAGATGACCATCTTGGTTGTGTCTCTTTCCACAGACGAGCACATCTCCGCCTGTGTTTGGAGAGGTTGAAGTCCCTCATCCCTCTGGGACCAGAGTGCAGTCGGCACACAACACTGGGACTGCTCAATAAGGCCAAAGCACATATCAAGGTGTGGTAACCCCTGTAGTATGGTACAATCATGGGATTAAGGGTTGTAGTCAGTAATGACGTAAACATATATAACATAGTATCCACACTGCTTCTTTTTCCTGACTGGCCACAAGTTATGCCAGTTTAGGAAAGTAGAAGCATTACATAACAGTCATCATGCTGATTTTTTTTTGGTACATAACTGAGTTTTACACTCACAAATCAAAATAAAATGTGCGTCCATGACTGATATATACCGAGAATAGATATCCGACTGCTCCCTTAAGTAAAAAAAACAATTGATGTCATATTGACAGCAAATATAGATCTGCAGTACTACAGAGGAGGACTTTGATGTACAACAGAGGCTTCTAGCACCCATCTGATTCCTATGTGAGACCCAGTGTGAATCCATAGTGATGGTTAACAAAAGCTCTACCAGTCAATAGACTGATCCTGTCTTTTATTTTTAGAACTAAATTGTATTTAAGTCTCTTTGCTCTCACATTTGGTGGCCCACTGTTTTGGTGTTTTCTTCTCGCTGGTACAAGCTGCTGCTGTGATATTTTACTGTCCATTGGGTTTGATCACAGTGCAGCTCCACTGTTTACACGGGCGGCTCAATATTAGGCCTGAAATCCATTTGAACCTTGAAATTCTATACATTTCTTGGTGTGTCTGTTCAACAAAGACATAATAGCGCTGTATGTTTTGTAATCATGGCCGACACGGCATATACTCAGGAAAAAGTCTACTTTTTGAGAAATTGACTATGTACAACAACAGATAAGTTAGGGTTTTCTGCAGACACTTCCATGTCGTCAGTTTCCTCAGAACCATTAGATCAAATGCAATCACAGGCACTTTGGCCTCAGCACTGGGATGTTATCGTTGTTCCTTGGTTATTTCAGTATTTCTTCCCCTTTTAACTGGCTGTTATCAGAACTGCCCTTTGAGGGATTTTGAGCCTTGCCGAGTCTGTAATTAGGCACTGTGTCTTTTACACTTCTGTATAATGTGAATACTTCACTGACCATTAGTCTTAAGATCACCACATCTGTCCTGGTTGTTAGAACTGCCTGCCTAAATGGATCACTGAGTATGTCTGAAGTGCACAAATTAATCTGTAGCGCCAAAGCATCCAAGACTCAACACTTTGGCTCCCCTGATGGCTACGGTCTAAGCCAGATAAGATATTTTTGGGGAAATAAAGGATTTTCTAAAGCCTAGTCTGCAGGCTCCAGCAGGGGGAAGCAGTTGAGGGTTGATTGAAGGCTGCAATATGAAAGCAATCCTAGCAGCAGTCTGTGGGAGTTTATTACAGTGGGGGGTAATGGATAAAGTACCTACTGTATGAGGTCAACTGTTGACTTTGGAGTTGCCTGTTTTAAGTCCAGGAAATGTGGCCCCTTGGATGCTGCTGTGATGTATTTTTGGAAGCAGAGGTTGTGTAGGAGAGTAAAAGGGTGAAGCAGGTACAGGCAGCATGAGGCTCATGGCTGCAGGAAGCCAACATTGTGTTGTGCGACAGGAAAAACATGAACAAGTGCTACTCTCATTTGCATAACTGTACCAAACTCCATTTTAAAAAACGGTCACTTAACTGCATTTTTGATTATGCAGAAGTCTTCAAACAAATATCTCCCAAAGGCATAGTAATTTAGAGAATATTGGAGACATTAGAGGAAATGAACCATGCTTGGCAACAGATACAATACAGCATTACAATGTCTTTTTTCACTATGTCTTTTCTATTTTTACAGAATTGATTAAAATTGAGTAATAAAAAAAATAACAAATACCAACTCCATTTGTCAGCCATTTCTGCAACTTGTAATAAGTCTTAATTTGTGTGGTTATAGCCAGCTGTACAAACACAACAGTTGTTATTCCAGCAGTGATAAATCATATTCAGCTGGCTCGCATACAAAATGCTAGTACTTTGCTACTATTGTATCATGAATCTTTTTTTTTTAATTTATGGCATGATCAGATGTGATGATTGGTGCAAAGATTATTGCAGTTCATAGTGCATTTTCAGGACTTTGGTTATTTGTTAGCTTGTTGGACGTACTTTAAGTGAACGGTTTGTGTGTGTGTTTGAAGTAAACAGTAATTTAGAATTACTATTGATAGCCACAAATTAACTAAAATCAATTCCCTAGCTGAACAAATTTAAACTAACAAATCAGATCTAAATAGGCATATAATTACGGTTTCTGCCAAAAAAATAGGACAAGATGACCTTTCTATTAAATTCTATATGGAAAGCCATAAAGCAATTACTTGGCCCTTTGCATGTAGTCATCTTTCACTTACATCCCCCACATACAGAGACACCAGATATTCCTCCAGAATGTAAACAGCAATGTGCTGTCCTTGTGTGTTGAATATTTCATTAGAAGGCTCAGGGGGGCGTCACATTTGACAGCAGCAACAACTACAAATTAACATCACATCACTGCACACATGACAAGTTCACCATCCCCTCATGCATATAGTATGTTAATCATGAGAAACGTGTAGAGAGGTGTAGTCATAATGGTGTTACTTAATGCTAACTATTCCATGTAACTACCAAATGTTACACACAGCACCCACTAAATGATCTAACAACTATACAATTACTCTTGTGCATTTCCCCACGATTCAGAAACTTGAAGAGATGGACCGAAGGAGTCTGCACCAGCTGGAGACCTTAGAGAGGGAGCAGAGGCATCTGCAGAGGCAGCTAGCTCAGCTGCAGACTCATGGAGACAGGGAGAGGGTCCGTACGGACAGCCTGGGGTCCCGCATGGATTCTGACCGCTCAGAGTCTGACAGAGGTCAGTGTGCGAATCAGAGCCCATATCCAGTGGCCGCCTTTTGTACTATCATTGTCACCTTATACACTTGGGCAAGAACAATTTAAAAAAATGTTGACTTGCATAAAACAGAAAATTAATCTGTATTTATTTGTGTTTTGTTTCTGATCAGAGGAGATTGAAGTTGATGTGGAAAGCACTGAGTTCTCCCATGGAGAAATGGACAGTGTAAGCACCAGTGGTGCAAGTGACCTAGATGACCACAGCAGCCGGCAGAGCTCAGCCAGTGACGAGGGCTACTCCACATGCAGCCTAAAACTGGCCTTCTCTGCTTAAAACACCAGCCTATACATTCACTTCAGCTGCAGTTTTTTATGGCTTTCACCTTTTCAAAGTACCAGCCTACAGCTCCATTATACCTTTGCAGTTTAGGTTAACCGTCTTCAGAAGAACCAGCCTCAATCCCACCTTTACCTGACAAATGAAACGTCTACTCCACCCCGAGAACCAGCCTTAAGTTCAACTCAGTCTAAAAGTTTAAAATGTCTCGTTCCAAAAGCCAAGGAACTCCTCTACATCAGTCTGAAAATCTTACAGTCTCAAATTTACCTTCTCTGGCAATATACGGTTTCCTCATTTTCAGAGTTAACTTAACCAATCTCCTGAATGTCCCTGAATTCATTACCAGCTTGAATCAACCATAACATTACTTGCACTCAATAATGACCCTGTAGAGGACCCACGATCTCACGAGTGTCCAACACTAAAGGGGAAACTCTACCTTTAATCAAGTTGATCCTCTGAAAACCAGCAAAAACACTAAAAACCCAATACCAGCTAGAAGCTCACCATTGGGAACGTTTGCTCCATTTGCCTTGTAAAAACATTGCCCCTTCTCTCCGGATAATATATCCAGACAGCACTTCTTGTCAGTGTACAAGCCAGTGGCAAGGGCTACAGTGTCTGCATTCCAAAATGTTTATTACACTCCTATAACCTCTGCTTTAGGACCCACAACCATCACTGATCCATGTGGCGTCCCTTCTCTTGACTGAAATACAGTCATATCCAAACGGGTGGCGTTGTCCACCCTTGTTATTCTAATTTATTTTGCATATGATTATAGTATTTATTTTTGGTATATTTAATTTTTCTCTAGCTAGGTCTTGGTCATGCTTGAATGAACAAAAAAATGTAAGAATTTCTTTCCCATGGATTTGTTTTTTTATGTTCACCAAATGACATGACATAAAGTTAATCCCCACAGATGCAGTGCTATATGTTTAATGCATTGTTCAATGTTTTGTTTAAAGAATGCCACATCTCTTTCACACTGTGCGCAAATTCAATTTCATTTAGACAGTAATAAGCTATCCTGCACTTGTCCAAGCACAAGGCTCAAAGCAATAAAGCATCTAGTTTTATCGTATCCTTTAATGTTGGCTATGTTTGGCACACTATTCTGTCCGTCCAACACCAAATTGCAGTTTGCTAGATATCCACTTGCTCTAGTAGTGGTATCGATTTTAATATTCAGCAGTAACAATGATTGTAATTGATTTTAAAAAGCTATGGTGCATGTGTATTGAATGTAGCTTGTCTAATCATATTGTATTGTGCTTTGAAATGACAAGTCTTAAAAATGTCTGTAGCATGAACATAAACACTACAGAATACTAATTTTGGTTTATACTTTAATGTTTAATACTGTATCTTTTTTGTATTGTAGCAGGAAAGAACACATTCAAATCCTTGAAATTTGGAGACTTCCCATTAATAATTCAATGTATATTTGACACATAGAATTGCACTGCTGACCTGTTAGAATCCATGAAAACCAAATAAGACATTTCAATATGACCATTTATCTACATTTTTCTGGTCCAAGTCCTAAGGAGATCACCACCAAATTGTGTCTTAACATGGGTATATGACTCTTGCACAAAGCTCCTTGTTACAGGTCTTCCCCCCCCCCCAACCTGTTTGGGAAACTATAAAATGCACTATGAAGAAGACTTTCATTGAGGAAGTATGTCAAAGCACACCCCAGAATGTTTTTGTGTGCTTATTCAGCCATCCAAGGTGACTATTTTGCAAAACATGTGCTGCTGGTCCCCTGCTAGTACTTTGTTACAGTTCCTGATGACTGTCCCTGGAATCTTAATAAACCTCTACCACCCTGACATAACTCAGCATTGTCTTTTTTGGTAAGGCTACCATTCAGGTTATAATAATCAATATGGTTGAATGGTATTAGACTGACAAGTAAGAATCAATCTGGTCTTTGATGAACACCGTCCATGAAACCACCTGAATAAAGTCTAAAATGTCAACCAAAACTGATGACTGACTGATTTGGGGAAGCGGTTTTGAGAGTTCCTGCTCAATCTCAGGGTCTTTTTCACTCAAATAGTGTGAGATGAACAGGCAGTTTGCTGTGGCGTCAACAGTGATGGGAGCATTGTAGTGAAGAGGGAGCTGAGCCAGAGGCTATTGCTCTTGATTAAACAGTCCATATAAGTTCTGACCCTTGCCTACAGTCTAAGCTTTGGGTAGTGATCTAAATAATGAGGTCACAGAAAAAAATGGCCAAAATGAGTTTTTTCCCATAGCATTTGTGGGTTGAGCCTTAGAGATAGGGTGAGAATCTCAGACATCCAGAGGGAGCACAGAGCAGAGCTGCAACTCCTTCATGTCAAAAAAGGCCAGTTAAGATGGTTCCCAAATCTGATCAAGATGCCTCCTGGGCACCTCCCCTTAGGGGTTTTTTGGCCACGCTCAACTGGAGAGATCATATAGCTTGTATGTTTGGGAAAACAGGAAAGCTGCTGGGAAAAGGACACCTTAAAAAAATTTTTGCTTAGCTTGCTTCCCCCAGCCCCAGATAAGCTGATGAAAAAAAATGGAATGGTTTGTATTTACAGTTGCAGCATGCTGCTTGTTTTATTAATAATGGTACAAGTCTTTACTGCCACCTACAGGACCTGACAGAGCCACAATGAAAATATGTCAAAACAGTCAAAATGAGGTGGAAGCAATTATTTAAAAAACTGAAAACAAAACAAATGTTTATTTCACTGTTATATACACAGAAATTAAAATGTAAATTCAGCCATGTCAAATCAACACAATTTTTGACGATAGTCTCCCCCACCAGGCCAGTGTTTAAAATCCTGCTTTACATTTACAAACCAAATCTGTAGTTGTATATTTATACTCATCATGAAGATATTTGGCCTCAGTGGAACCTGGACACAAACAGCAAATTCTACAGCTTTTCTACAACACCAATTCCTGCTTTTACATAACAGGTGACCCTTGTTCAGGTGAAGGGAAAAGCCCCTCTATTTGGATTTTTTTTGTTACTGTACCTAGATAATATATAAGAAAACTACATCAATATTTCAAACAGTGGTGCACAAGCAATTCCTTTCAAAGCTTTCTTTACTTGGGAAATGTAAATTATGTATAAACACAATGGAAAGCACTGATACAGATTGTATACAGTGGATTATTATATACAGAATATATCAGGTTATTGTGGCATTAAATGTCTGACATTGTATTTTGATGTGTCATGGTACTGGGTCATTGGTTTGTCTGCAATACCACATGTTCCCACTCCCACCTTTCCATTGACGCTTTCTGGAGATGCAAATATGCTCCTCTTTACCTAGAAAAAGACAAAACATGCCAAGATGAATGATTTAAAATATATAACAATGGATTACTGGATAGCTTTACTTTTACACTACATATGTTCTCTCACCACAGCAATTTATGGACAGTATGCAACTAGTTTCAAGTACACTAGCCCTCTGGTCATGTGCCATGCTGGAAAATGCAATGCAGTGTCAATGACCATGGGGGTGATGAGCTAGTGGGTGAAATGGCTAAAAACCTATCTCTGTTTCTACAAAAATATCTAATTTCACATCTTTGCCGAGATGCATGACAATGTTTGCATTCATACTTAAGTTTAAGGTTTTAATCCGATATACTAAACTATACTATACTAAAAAAAACATTTACAGTAACCAGCCATTGTCTACTGCGTTTCCTCAATGCAACATAGGTTTTCCAGCACTCTCAAATAGATTTAGGCATCTAAAAAAAAAATCAGATTAAAAAAAAAAAAAACTTACCTGTCCTTTCTTGTTCTTTGAGTAGGCTTTGTTGTTGAACTGTTGCCATTTTGACTTTTGTTCCTCCCTTTCTTGCTCCAATTCCTTCATCCTCTGTACCTTCTTCTGAGCTTTCTTCTTCTTATATTCTCTCTGCTCTGCTATCTGCTCTTTCCTAGAAATGCAGACAAAGGAAAAGACACATTTCAATCATGTACTAATTAAATCACAAAGATTATGAAATAATAACATTTGTGAGTCCAACATATGGTATATCTCTGCATTAATGGATCCATATGACCATAAACATGAAATATATAAAGCGGTAGTATTGAGAAACTCAACTATTATATATTAACTGAAATTCTAAAGTAATCTCTGTTGAGGAGATCTATGTTTAAAGAGTACACACTAGGGGAGATACTTATTTCACAGGTGGACACAGGGTGCTGATTCTTTAATCAGTCAACTAGAAATAAAAGTCACCAGAATTACTGTTGATGTTGCATGCAAGCAGAATGAAACAAGTTGGTTGTGTATGCACATAATGTGTGTGGAACAAACTTTTTTCATACCTGGATTTTGGCTTTAGACCTTCGTCGTCAGACCGTTTCCCCTCCTCTGCTACTTTGAGGTTCTGCAGAGAAATCACTTCAGCATTCCCGTACCCAGCGAAGGTAACAGCTGCAGTGCTGTTCTCCCGGTCTATCTCCTCAATCTCAGCCTCATACACCCTGTCAAAGAATCACGTCTGTAAGCAGGTGAGTATGGGCCAAATACTCAAGCTCTACTAAATAAACATTGTTTAGGCTAATATATAATTCTTAATGATAAATGAATGTGAATATGTATTTGAACATTTTCTACAACAATACAATAATCTACAACGATACAATAATCTATTTCAGGTTTATACAGTTTCCACAGATTGACTATTGTTCCCGATAAGGCCAACAAGCATAAAACTAAAGTTGGTCTCTACACTTTTGGGCAAATGCACTGAGATAGAAAAAAAAACATTTTTAATTTAAGTCTTGTCTGTAAATAAATGCATCATTCACAGAGAATGTTGGTTGCACAGTTGTTATCTTACTATATTTAGTAAGATACTTTTGTCCAAAATCCCACAATCATGTAGACCAAGGATAAACAATTAACATGGACGGACATAACCTAATCCGTAAGACCACAATGCTAATCAGACTCAAATTGTAGTTCTATAAGGCTCGTCATGTTTTCATGAAAAGAGGCTGGTGACACTCACTGTCCATCCTGATTCCACACAGCCAGACATCTTTCCCCAACTTTCCAGTTATGCTTCGGGGGCACTGTGTCTGTGCCATTGGTGGTGGAAGGACTCTCAGCAGGCTGCGATGTCAAGAGGTCTTTTGTTAAATCGATGACTTCCTGTAGGAACACAAACAGACATTAGTGGAGAGCATGGGGAACATTTTGTTAACAACAAGTGGTGATGTTAAAAGAAGGGAGCGGGTGGTCAGTAGCGTAGTGGGTTACGCAGGCGCCCCATGTGTAGAGGCTACAGTCCTCGCTGCAGCTGGCCCCGGTTCGAGTACCGCATCGGACGGCCCTTTACTGCATGTCATTCCCCTCTCCCGTTTCCTGTCTCTCTTCAACTATCATGTCCATTAAAGGCATGAAAAAGCCCAAAAAAATACATTAAAAGAAAAAAAAAAAAAAAAAAAAGAAGGGAGTGGGATATTTTCAATGAGGCCAAACATGGTTTGACTTGTCCTTAAATAAAGCTGTGGAGGAACATTTGCATCTTCACAATGCAGGGTTATCGATTTAGACGGATAAATTGGTTTGGAAAATGATTATAATACACATAGGCAAACGAACATGATACCTTAAAACACAGAGTGTAGAAATTACATTTGTAAAATGCAGAAAATTATATTTTACAATACAAGAATGTTTTTTTGAAAACCCATGGTATCAAGGAAATTATATTCATTTTATATTAGTATTTACCCAGAAGTCGTTTATTGCCTATATGCGAATCCAACAATGAGAAACAATGTGCTGTGCGAATCACTTCAATGTAACACATTCACAAACCTGTAAGTCTTTCTGTAGTTTAAGGAGGTCTTCATTGTCTGGGTCGGTTGATAAGGCAACTTCTACTTGCTGAAGCTGGGCTTTGTAGCTGCTCAACTGTTTCATCAAGTCGTCCGACATCTGTGTGTTGACAAAACAGAGCGTTCTCTAGAAAAGTTGACTAGCGTTAGCTGTATTAGCGAGCTCGATAAAAAAGGTAAATATCTTAAATTAGCAATTATCCAAACACACAGCAGTTACTGTAGTAGTATTAAATGCAAAATAAGTAAAACCTGGGCCACTCAAAAGCTAACGTTAAAGTCAAAACATGATATATATCACAACATTCACGTTAGCTTAACGCTAAAGCAGTTAGCAGTATCACTGGGCCCTCTTTCGTCGAGGTAAATTTGACGTACAACGGCTAATGCTAGCACCGAGCGGCCTAAGGACAAGCACAAAAATATCATGGGTAATGTGTGTAATCTTACCTCAGTATAAATGCTTTTCGCCGATAAATACTGCAAGCATTCAAATCTTAAATCGACGATTTGCCAAAGGGACAGCTGAAAGAACAACAGGACGCGTTCCAGACAGCCAACCGGAAGTTGGCGAAACAATTTCTCGCGATTACAAGGAGTGATCATATACAAAGATGAACGCCTCCAGCGGCACTGCTCGCAATAGCACCTTCAATCAGCTGATCATTTTCTCATACTGCTATGTAGCTGTGCTATGAATAAAACATAGTAGACTTTGTACTTTGGCATGGCTGTAATGTGACTAGGTTGTAGCGCAGATATGCCTCCAAGCACTAAAAGACCTGAATATATAACGTTACAGAAACTTTATAGTCCTAATGAGTAAATATAAGGTCATAAAATAAAAATAAAAACATGGCATGCTTGAAATTGCTTTATAAGGTACAATGCATACAATAAAGCCAGAAGTGCAGGTCCATTTACCATTTAAATGGGTAAATATACTACCTAGAATGATTAGTCAGAATATGATGTACCATTATATATATATATTATAACAACAGTGGTGAATGATAATGTTGGGATCACTTTCAGAATGATTTGATGAACAGTAGAAACATTGACAGCCAATGAAAAATCCTAATCATCAAGATTAGCACTCAGCATTTTACAAAAAGATATGTTGTGATGTAGCTGACACAAAAAAATATTATTTGTGTAATTTATACACAAAATATCTCAGTGGATTAGATTCAATGTATTGCACTTGTGTTTTATTGTACTTGTGCAAGGGGAGTTTGTCCTTCTTGTAAATGTACTGCTCTTGCTCCTGCACTATTAGTGACTGATCTCTTCAGTAAATGTCTGTGATCTTTTCCACAGATTCAGGTGTTATTATAAGTTAATTTTCTTTTAGGATACATCTAAACAATTTGTTCATAAAGTAGAACTGCAAAACCATAAAGAGTGTACTCTTAATCCATTGTAATTTAATAAACTACAGATATTACTTCTATAAATCAAAAAATATTGTTAATGTCATAATCAGCCAATGGTTTCAGGGTCTGACAGCAACACCAAATTGCTTTTAAATCTCCAGCAGCAGTTGAACTCCGCCCATTCCTGATCTCACTGAAGTGGAGCCAGCATCACAGAGATCCTCAGCGTCAGAACAAGCCCATATAAAAAGACGTACTCTCCACTTCAGCCACAACAGATGACAAGCTCTCACTGAGCCAGCACTATCTGCAATGTAAGTCTGTTTTATGAAATGTCTTCCAAGGGACTTAACTGCAAGCTTTTATTCTGAAACGGTGTTGGATGTAGAATTATTTTTTAAAGAAAAGCTTCATTTTAAAAATTGTCTCATGTGGAAAACTGGGAATAAATAAAAGTTCCCTTCTTTCCATTTAATATTTTGTCTTTTTAATATAAAGAAACATTTCTCATACTTTTTCTCAGTTGGTATCGGTTTTCTCACTGACAAGGAGGAGAGAAGCACAGATTTCTTTCAAGAAAATCTTCCAGGGAACTAAATGAAAAGACTCAACTCTCTGACGCTGTGCTTTTGAATGGATGATATTTATAGACTGCTGGCAAGCACAGCTTCTGAACCTCCTAAAAGAGCACTGTTCAGACAAAATCATCGACACCACAGCTCATCCTGATGGGTTGTCTGAACTTCACCAGCGGAAATGAGACTTTGCCTGGCAGGCATCCGTATACTGTGCAGACCTCTGTGCCTCTGACTATTCTGGTGGGTATCCTCATCCTGCTGACTGTGTTTGGCAATGTCATGGTAGTAATCGCTGTGATCACAAGCCGAGCGCTGAGAGCACCTCAGAACTTGTTTTTAGTCTCCCTGGCAAGTGCAGACATCCTGGTTGCCACCTTAGTGATGCCATTCTCTTTGGCGAATGAACTGATGGGTTACTGGTATTTTGGTAAAGTGTGGTGCGAAATCTACCTGGCTCTGGATGTGCTCTTCTGCACCTCATCCATCGTTCACCTGTGTGCCATCAGCCTGGACAGGTACTGGTCCATCACTCAAGCGATTGAGTACAACCTGAGGAGGACACCGCGCAGGATTAAATGCACAGTCTTCATAGTTTGGGTACTGGCGGCCATCATTTCTTTCCCTCCGCTTATCACAATGAAAAAGGACGAGGGTAA
Source organism: Centropristis striata (assembly GCF_030273125.1). Classification (NCBI taxonomy): domain Eukaryota; kingdom Metazoa; phylum Chordata; class Actinopteri; order Perciformes; family Serranidae; genus Centropristis; species Centropristis striata. The sequence goes on from NC_081536.1 coordinate 16,494,687, forward strand.
AGAAGACAGCCCTGAATGTGAAATTAATGAGGAGAAATGGTACATCATATTCTCCAGCACTGCCTCTTTCTTTGCACCCTGCATCATCATGATTATGGTATATGTGAGAATATACCTGATTGCCAAGAAAAGAACAAGAGCCCCGCCAGGTGAAAGGCAGAGAGAATATGGCAATCAAGAAGACACAAAGTGTAGTTTGGACCCCCTGGGGAGAAAAGACACAGAAGAAAGGGAAGTGGAAGAGAGGAACGGTAGAGAGAACAACGGGCTGGACGTGGAGGAAGAACCCTCCTCGTCTGATGGGAATGAAACTGTCCTATGTTCCCTGAAGAGGAAGAGGGGTATGAGAACAACCAGAGTGGCTCAAGTGAAGCCTGGAGAAACCTCGCCAAAGCCAGAAGCGCAGTCCTCCGTGAGAGTGAGCAAGTGGAAAGGAAGGCAGTACAGAGAGAGGCGCTTCACATTTGTTCTGGCTGTGGTCATGGGAGTGTTTGTTCTCTGCTGGTTCCCCTTTTTCTTCACATACACGCTTACTGCTGTGTGTGACACTTGCTGTGTCCCAGAGACGCTGTTCAAAATGTTTTTCTGGTTTGGTTACTGCAATAGCTCACTAAATCCTGTTATATACACAGTATTCAACAATGACTTCAGGAGGTCTTTTAAAAAGATCCTTTGTAAAAGGGACAGAAGAGGCTTATAAATAAGATTTTTATGTATATATTTCAAATACAGCATTTTGGCCATCTATATTAAGGCTTTAATTGTAAATATTACACTAAAATATATATAAAAAAATGTTTACTGAATATCAAAAAAATGTGAAATGTGGCATGCTTTGCCTTTGTGTTTTAACAGTTTGTTGACTTACACATCAGTAAATGACTGTAATAATAAATCATGCAAAAAATATCTAAAAACAGCTAGTATTACACTGTGAGTTTACATTGTACAATTGTGACAACATAGATGATTTTGGGTGACATTGTATGAGTGACATGTATGTGTTCATTTGTAACAGTATTTCAATGTATCAGTTAACAATCAGATATCAAGTCTGAAGGCTTGGGTGCTTGTGCCATGTGTTAAACTTTAAAGGCTTTAAGACGGACTATAAAACAGATACATAGAAAAGAGAGACTGCTGCACAATACTTCTGAAGGAAAACTATTACAGTGAAAATAATAATGTTGGTAACATAAAGGTAGGCTGCACATACAAAATTTGACAGCCAATTCTGTAGTCCAAGAAATGTTTCTAATTTTTGTTGAACAATATGCTACTAATACTATAATCCGCTGAAATGTCGATAGCTTGCAAACAAACGGGGCCAGTCATTTCATTACAACTGAAAACTGAATCATGTACTCATGACAGCAATTATTTTCCAAAAGAAATGAAATGCCAGAATGACGCATATTACTTGGAAAGCAAGTCTCTCTTTCTCTCTTATTGAATTGTGTAATGAAAAAAAAATAGATTTTTAAAAAGGCAGATCATTTTAAACGCAACAGTATTGCATTTTTTATTTTTTAAATGGAACTGAATTGCACCCCAAAAGATGCTATCCCCATACCAGCAACAATTCCCTGCACTCATAACAAGCAAGGGAATCTGACAATTACATTAAAAGAAAATTACACCTCGGAGGTATGGGTGGCACAACAATATTGAATGGAGTTGATCATGAATTATAGTCCTTCATATCAGGATATCATTAAATCATCCCCTGGAGCCAACAAAAACCGTGCAGCGATAAAAATATGAGTGGCTGCTGCAAATTACACTGTGAGGTTAATATCCACACAAGTGTATCAATGTGGTGTACTCCTTCGTCTGATAAACACTCTCCCGTTTAACAGCATCATAACCTTTCTCATGAGCTTTTCTTTAACAAATAGACCAGTGTCTGTCTGTGAACCTCAAATAAAGTAAAAGCACAATCCATAATCGCTTTAACTTAGCTAACATTTCCACCAACCACCTCTTATATTAGGCTTGGGAGATGTCTACCTAACTGGCATATGTCTACCCAATTGCATTAATTGGCATCATCCAAACTGGTCAAATCGTACTGGCACAAAAACTGTTACAGGAGCTACATTTACCATTAGGAATAATGTAAAAATGTGCTCCATAGACTGTAAATAGATATAATATATATATTATAATATATAATAAATAGTGTGCTCGTAAAAGTACAAACTATTTTTACTTTAGAAATGTTGAAGCTTGATTTTAAGAAAAAGTGACAGCTCCCCCCTTTAGACGCACTCTTAAAGTTGATAAATCAGAATCTTACTTACTTCCTATTTAAACACACAATGAATGCCAGTGCAAACATGCGCTTTTAAATCATGATATTGGGCTCAATGGTCGATGACTGTCAGCCAGCGGTGATGGACAATGCCATTGACTATCAGCCCAACCCTATCCCATATGCACAGTAAAATACAGAGTGATTCCCATGACTTGCTCTCTGAGACTCTGATGTTTTGAGATTCCTGTGGTACACATGTTTGGGTTCAACCATGCCTTAGAGTCTTAAAATACATATTCTACTTACCACAGATTGTAAACTATAGACCTACTGTTTTGCTGATTGAGTTCCCACGAACAATCCGACACGAGAAATTTACAAAACATTGGTATTTTAGGCTTTCTAGCAATGAGAATTTATGCAAGACAAAGCCATTTTCCGCAAGCTTGTTCATCAATCATTATGAGGCTTTGTTAGGATTGATGCTGACAGTTGGTATCAATAAACTGTACAGGAAAAAACCCTGTCATAACAGCACTTATGAAGAGAAAAAAAACTAAAATAGATTATTACAGTTGTTGAAATATTTTAACAAAGGTTGCTGTTTAAATTAACACAAGCAATCAGCATTATGTAACCTTTAGTTCCTTAAAATATGGGCAGGATAATCGTTAAAAGATTTCTACTTGGCCCTGAGCCATGGCACATCAACTTTTCTTGAAAGATGAAAGTGCAGTCATTGTAATCTGAATGCATCCTTTAATTAAGATGACAACTGTAATGGAGTTTGTCGTTATGCTTGAGCAGCAGGACGCATACAATTTATTTTTAAAGCGCATCCTCTCCAAGCAGCATTAAGATTAAATGCCAAAATATTCATTACATTAGTTGGCCAAAAAGTATAATGAAACAATGTAAATCATAAAAATGTATCATGAGTTGACTTGGCAATGTCTCCTGATTAGTTTTTTTCAATGTAAACATTGGTGACATATTGAATTAATCATGTGTTACAGAAGGTTTTCAAATGTGTAATATTTCAATGAAAATTAGCTTTCAATCTTCCATGCCTCACTCCAAGTCACTATAAATTATGGTTGGTTACGAACTGTAAACAGAGGTTGCTATTGCTATTCTCAGCGTGTATGCACACACACATTCACTTTCCCTGTCTTCTGAGAGACAATGATTTATTCCCCCTCTAAAGGCCACTTCAGAGCATCACGATTTATGCTTGTGACACTGCAGCTTATAAAACTATGCTTTATAAGCTGCTTCTGGCAGGCGTTCCCACAACTTTCACACAGCTCCCCAGTCAGTCTTCTACATTTCCTTCTTCTTTCTCCCACCTACAGCTCAATAAGTGCTTTTTAAAGCTGCTAGTCATGTATCTGTAAGAGGCCAGTGAACTTAAGGCAATTAAAGACCAAAGAGAGCAGGCTGCATCCCAGACACAGAGAATGTCGAGACGGGATTGCACTGAGTCAGACAGAGGCATCAAGACCATACTAACAAGTTTAAATCATAGCTAGTGATGAATAGAGTGTTTTTAATTGAATGTAAGGTCATTCATTATGAATTGAGCACAATGCATCACACACACTGGGGCATACAATGCTTCCTCCCTCTTGAATTGATAAGGATGTGAGATAATCAAATAACACAGTGAGAGATGTACGCAGCAGGAAGATCCTGTTTAATTTGCCTCATGCAATCTCTGTTACGTTTTCTACTCCCTCTGCTCACCATTGCATCTGCAGTGGAAATTTTACTCAATGAAAATACCATTTTATTCCCTTTTTGAACATGTATAATGTATTTAACTCAAACATTTCTAGGTTTCTAAATATGCTTAAGATTAAAGTATTTTTATAACTATTTCAATTATCAACCATCAGTAATAAAACTGAAAACAATTGTATTTTGTGCTTGACGTGACTGATTTTTTTCCCCTGCCTGCTACGATTGGATGCACGGGATGCCGTTTGCTGTTTTTGATCTCCATTTCTTGAGAAAGAGGTCATTGTTATTAGAATAAAGTTGTTGTTTTTTTAAAAAGTCAGCAAGTAGGTTCTTATATTTTCTTAAGTCATCAAAAAAGCAAAACATCCTCTTCTGCAAGGAATTCAAGAAGACCCCAGGGGAAGTATGACCCCACTGGGAATTAAGAGAGCCAAAGCCCATGGATGATGTGGGATTTACTAAATATATATAATGTATCAACAAATTAAAGTTAATTCCTCCTTGGGATAGCCAATATACTTGTAAATCATTCATGCTTTCCTTTGATCCTATTTTAGCTCTTCTTTGTTTCTTGATACATAAACTAAGAAATTATATTGAGCCTATTAAAAGCATTTCATAAACACAATCAGTTTTCCAGGATATTTTGAACTTCTCTGACTTTCTTGTAGCAACAAGTGCCCGTGGGTATAAATGTGTAAGTGAGTGTGAGAGAGAGGAAATAAAGAAGGGAGTGAAAAAGTTAGAGGCTGAGCCGTTAGAAATAGTTCTATAATATGGCTCTTGCTTATCCGTCCTGAGTGACAAAGACTGTAAAGGGATAGTCATTTTTTTAAAGTAGGGTTGTTTGATTTAGGTTCAGTCAGTGTATTACCTGCAGTAGATAGAGGTTGCCACAGACCCAATTTGGAGAAGCAGGCAGGCGCACCAGCACTGAAGCCTGGATGGTGGCAGCAGCAAAATGTATTTTAGCTACCTAAAAAAAAGAAGAAACAAATCAATCAATGAATATCCGTTTAGGTGCACTCTATATTAAAGATTATTTCACTCTTTAAAACATCTTTATCAAACATTGATTTTGTTGCTTATCACCATCAAAATTTGAGCTCATCTGCCCTCTGTGAAACTCAACACACCATCTACAGCTATGCTTTTTACACTCTGCAGTGAATTCTCATTGATACCAAATTAAGCTCTGGCAAATCTCCTGCTCCGGACACCATAATTCTTCCTTAGCCATCTTGTCCTGTCTGTGCTATCGATCGTATCCATTTCCAGTCTGGCCTACTCTCCTGCTCATGCACAAGCTTCTGGATGATGTCAGCTACACACACTCACACACACACACACACACACACACACACACACACACACACACACAAAGTAAACACCAATTCCTGAGCTTACTATGATTGCACTTTATCTGTCCTCACCAGCCAGCTGTTGTGGACAACAATTCATCCCTCAGTATACTGACAGTTAACACACACCTACACACAGAAAGAGAAAGCTGTACCACACTATCAACTGGGACGTTTCTATGGGCTCTCAGATTTTCCTTTTACACCGCTGTCATTTATTGCAAGAGTGTCAACATGATCAGTTTTACCTCTTTCATGGTTAGGGTCTCATGCAACAATGCAAACCTAACCTGACTACTATCGTGGATGCATAAGTCACAATATGCTTACTTGAAATAAAAACATGACATGATCACATCATGCTGTGGTTAATACTTACAGTACAATATATATATATATGGATTTCAGTCATCAGTGCAAATTAATTTCTGCATATTTAAATATTACATGTTCTTTACAAGATAATATACTGTATGCTTAAAAATAAAAGATTAAAAGCCAAAATTATTAATTGTGTGTTGCTACATTTCTATAACTCAACAAAACGAATGCAAGGTAATCTGAGTGGAGTAAAATACACTCCATCTTTTATTTTTGACATGTTTTTAAATGTGCTCTCACTAAAATATGATGCCATTATTATTATGTTATGGGTATAATTCCACCTTTAAAAACATTTTGGTTAAAACGTGAACGTATTGTTTGAGTTTTGGAGTATTTAACAGATACATTTTTTTTTAATTTATGCAGAGGTCACTCTTACTACATATTTCAGTTGTAAGAGTTGATGTATGGATTCAGCTGAGTGTGTTGTGGCAGTTACCTCTTCTGGTCAGAATATGGTGCCTCGTGTAGCTTTGTCCAGGTGATATGTTTTGACAGGTTTCCCTATCTGAAGTATTAGAAATGCAGAAATCTGACTCCTGAAAAGGTAAATCAACATTTTAAAAAGGTATTCCATCTACCGCATCTCGTTAAAGATGTTGTTTGAAAATAACCGAACGTAGCAGTGTAGCTAATACAGTGGGGTTAGCTAGCTAAGTTTTTGAACGCTGATAACATCATTTTAAACGACGACCAATTGTTTTGAAACACCGATAACGACCATTTAGGATAGAGGGAATATAAAAAGATGGCCACTTGGGCCGAATAATACTTGAAATGTTTTAATTGACAGTACACGAATAACCTTTTTTGTAAAAGAAAAACTTGAAGCTTGACTTTACACTTGAGACTGTCTTGACATTTGTTTGATTAAGCATGTTTGAAAAACAAGTGGTTTGGAAAAACTTACCGGTATTTTGGACTCATCTACATATTCTTTAAAGAGAAATGTAATCCATTGGAGGTTCAATTGGTGACTCTAAATTGCCCGTAAGTGTGAATGACAGTGTGATTGTCTATATCTATATGCTCCAGCCCCCCGCGACCCGAGTGCGGATAAGCGGTTAACGATGATGGATGGATGGAACAAAATGTGACCGGTGTGCTTTATGCGGATAAACCATGGGATAAACAGCGTTAGCTCGTTCGTTTCCCAAGTTACTATCTAGAAATGGCAACCGGAAGTGACACACCTTCTTCTTCGATTTGAATTTGAGTATGACGCAAGCAAAATATGTGCACGCTTTTTTCGGGCTTGATGATTATATAAAATACGTGAAAATAAGGTTGATATCGTCACCCTGTTAATATTAATAATTGCCTTTTTTTCAAATGTTGCAGGAAACGCAAAAATCTTCACCAAAAGTGTAACATATGACATTTATTGATAATTTCACTCAAAAATGATGTAACAAAGGATGGCAATTGGCATAGTAATAACACTGCGTATGAATTATGTAACTTAAGAGAAATAAATTACTTAGTATAGGCAATTTTTTTGAACATGCCTTTGTGACTTAAGCAAGATATGGTAACACTTTATTTTGAAGGTGTCTACATGACAAGTATCATGAGCATTAATGTTACCTCAAAGTGTCATTAATGTTCATGACACATCCCATGTCATGTTTATGACATGCTCATGTCACTCTTATGTAGAAACCTTCAAAATAAAGTGTTACCATATCTTGCTTAAGTCACAAAGGCATGTTCAAAAATTGCCTAAGTCACATTTTATTTTGACTTAGGTGGCCGGCGTCATGAGGAGATGATTTAGGCAAAAAATGACTTAGGCAATTATTTTAACAGTGATGATATGGTTAAATAAATCTAGCAATGCAACCTTGAACCTTGGCATTGTCTGCTGGGTAGAAGAAAACAAGGATGTGTAACATTACCTATAGCTAACAAATTGTTTTTGGTTGAATATTAAACTTAGAAAATAGTTTGGCTATAAAGCTTTTTATTTTGCTAAGTAGTTATTCCCCTCGGATAACTGATTGGTTAAATAACCTGGAATGTCTTTAAAACAAGGGTTGTCCAACAAGCTGGTATTCATCAACAAAAATGAAGCTAGTAACATAGCTTAAATGTAATGCAAAATGATGATAACATGAGCATTGCTTATCAGCTAGGCACAATTAATTTCAAACAAATTAAAGCACTGAACGTGGTCTTGATTAATTTGCACTGAATTACCATTTATATGCATTATTGTAGTAATAGTACTATTGTATTCTTTATATTCCCCGCTATTTATTAATGCTGCACCTATTTTTTCTTGTGAAGGTTACAACCCAGTAGTGTTTGCAGCAGCTTTTGTGGAAGGTTTCTATGGAAATAATATTTGGCTGCTCTCCTTGATGTCACAGATGAACAGTGCACCACACGGGTATGTCTACAATAATCATCTCACTTATACGAAGCCTGTAAATATAGAGTCAAGACTGAACTGAGGGACATTCAATGAAGGGAAACATGAGGCCCAGGACAGATAGGCTTGAAGAGTTTTAGTTTGTTCTTGTGAAACATTGCACCATGACTACTGACCTCTTGGTCCTGGCATCAGCATCCTTGCATTCATGGATTTTTCTAACATGTGGCTCATTACAAAAATATAGTGAATGACGTGTAGCTTGTATCCTGAGTGAATGGCTGTGTTTCCTGTTTTTGTGCTGTTTGGGTGACTGATATTACTTTCTCAGTGATGGTAGATTTTATTATTGTTTGGGTTTTTTGCTTTATTAAATAATTCTCTATCTTGCTGATGTTAAAGAGGATGTGATTTTCTTTTGGTCTGAGACATTAACTCTGATAATAGTGGATTATCTTTTGTGATCGTTGATTGACTTCCAGATGGTAATTTCTGATTTAATAACCTGAAGGGGAGGGGACTTCCTTCCTTGGGGCTTTAGGCAGTATTTTTATTTTTGGTTCTGTCAAATAATACACACCATCCTACTTTTTCTTCTTGATTTAGATGAATACAGCTTTCCGTGTTTGAGCTGCTTTGAGTTTTAATTTATAGACTAAAGGTTTTACATTTCCATAATACCACTGAATGTATGAATTCAATGGTGGCAAGTGCCTGTGTTGTGTTTTTTTGTTTGTTATTTAATACCTGCTGTTCAATTACTGTATATCATTTATCAGATACTGTGTTGTACTCTTAAAAAAAGCTTGTTGTTAAAGCCAACTGGCACACATGAAATGGTAAATAGCTCAATGCAACAATGGAGAGGTATTATAAGACTGTACAATGCATCCATTCTGGTACATACGCCATCTGGTGAAAGCATTTTTGTAATGAGAGCTGGGATGTGGAGCGGAACACAACATTCATAACACTTATGAAATTACAGCCAATATTGCATCCATCATAAATTCTGACAGCACAACATGCCATTCTAAACAACACACACCAACAAAATATATAATAATATTTGAGATATTACCTTTGATAAATTCTTTATTGCTTATGTTTTCATGAATGTTTATTTAGTTGTTATTGAGCACCATGTATGTATTCAGTGTTGATTGAATCAACATCTTTTTTTTTCAGATTGTATGTTTCACCATATTGAACAGTGCTAAATGTAACAAGTAATAACACAAACCTCAAGAGGTTTGGTTATTTGAATATATGAGCATTGTTTTTAGAATGTAGAAACAAGAACATGTGGTTTCTTACACAATTTGCATTTTGCGAGTTGGATTGTGGCTCTTTTTTTGGCTGACATCCAGTAGTTCCAGTGCCTTACACCATGTTATAGCACTTACTCTCATGATGGGAATTTTGTTGTAGTGATTATTCACCCACACAATGCCACTATCTGTTAGTATATCTACTCTGAATTATCTATCTGTCTGGTTTGTGAAATCACTGGTATTACCATGTGCACTGTTGCAAAAGGCACCTTTTTCCATTACTGGAGTGACAATTTTAAATGATTCATCTTTATCAATATGTGTCTTCATGAGACTGTCTAGGTTTGATTGTTAATTCACCCCCTCTCAATACGGTAACAAATTAGAGAAAATGTACTCACTGATTACAGTAATTAGCCTGTAAACAATTACTTTCTGTTTAAACAAACAGCTTACAGGAAATTATTAATTGTGCAACAAAACCCAGATGGAAATTTAATTAATATTGCTTGTTTGTGCTTGCATGTTTTTTAGGAGGGAAATTGCAGTTAGAACTTTTTTACTGGTGACCCAAGTAAGTGTTTTGAAAATGAGCTC